>NW_010973177.1:5042572-5244288 GCF_000737465.1 Haliaeetus leucocephalus
AGGGCCTTGCCTGGCCTCACCCCTTCAGTGGTCCTGGGGTCAGACCCTCCTCAAAGGCTCCATGGCAGGCAGGGAGCGCAGGGCAGCGAGGTTTCGGGGGGCGTTGAGCCCAGTCGGGGGTGGGGTGTCATCCTCGTGTCCCCCATCAACAAAGGTGATGGCAGAGGTGACGGCCTGCGCAGGCTGGCGTGGTGGCGTGGAGGATGGCTTTTGTGTCCCGTCCTCCACGGGACGGGCTCTTTCCTAGCTGGGTTGGGGCAGGCATTGGATTTGGGGTGAAAGCGACGTGTTTGCCCCCCTCTCCGGGGTGCGGAGACGGCATTCCTGGCACAGCTGGCGTGGTACCCAACGCCAAGAGGCTGTCCCAGTCCCTGCCCCGAGGGAAGGTCCACTCTCCTCTCTCCGCTCCAGCAGGATTTCCTATTTTGGGGTATAAAATCCCTACCAAACCCAATCGCTCTTTTCTCCTGGGGGAGAAGACGAGAAAACAAACACCACATGACACCCATTAGTCACATTTCTTAATGCACTGGCGGTCGGGACTCGTGCGATACCACAAGAAACGCTGTGTCAATCCCCACCCGGGCAAACTTGGTGTCTGCAATTACACTGCAGTTTGCTTGGGCTACTTCTTTTTTTTTCCTTAAGGAGGGAGATATTTTTCCAACCTCGCTGTCAAAGAGAAAGGGCAATGGTTCGTGGGGCTCCCTCCAACACAGAGCATAATTTGTGGCAGGAGAGGTGCAGGGATATGGGGAGCGATGCGCTTTCCTCCAGCAGCAGGAGGAAGGCAGCAGCTTTGGCTCCTATTTATTTCCTATTCAGGGAGGGTTAAGCAGCAGCAGCCAGCAATTTGAAGGTGCCTCTATGCTCCTTCGCTGCTGCTTTTATCTTCTGCACAGCAAGATAATTTTTTGGCTACTGAAAAGTGGGCAGCTGAAGGCCTTTGGTTGCGATCGCCTTAATAAAACCGCGGAATTCAGACCTCAGGAGCAGACACTGGGGGAGGCGAGGAGAGCGTGGGTTGTGGGAACGGGGTCAAGGAAAAGGGAGGCCTGACCTCTGTGGTATCCCGACGGATTTGTAATTTGTACCACAGCTCAGATGGGGAGTGGTGGCACCAGCAAGGACCAATACCAGCAGCACAGAAAGGGGAGAGCCTCTCTCCCCCGATGTTGATACCTGATGTTCTCACTTTTGTGTTTCTTCCTAGTGGGAAATACATGTCCCACCCTCAACTGTGACTCCCAATGCTTTCAGATTTTTCTGAGTCCAAAGGCTGGTCTGGTTCTCTATTCTCCTCCTCAAAACCCTTTTGCCTTCCCATTTTTTGGCATCATGCACGATCCCAAGCTGGCAAGGATCCTAATTCCTCCTTAAGGGATGGCTAAAGCCTCCTGAGAACAGGTACTCTGGCAAAGCACTGTCCCGGGATGACCCTTGCCAGCTGTGCCTGCTCCTGCTCGCACACCTTGCCTCTGCTTTGAGCTCTGGCGTACCCGAGAGCAAACGCTTTCCCCGTATCAGCAGGACTGGGGATGCTAGAGTAGCTAATTATTTTTTAAGCCTTGTCTTTCAGTGGCATGGGGTTGGGTACACTGGGCTCAGCTGGTTCCCTTCCCTTTGAAAACGGGAGGTTATTCTGATTCCTTCACTTGGCCTCCTCTTAATTACTGTTTTTGCAGAGCTGAGCATCTCATGCATCATGCACCCTTGGGTGCTCCCTGAGCCCAGCAGCCACTTGAATTGCCTTCTCCCCTACGCAAACCATCCCTCGCCCTGAAGCGAGTGAGTTGCGCACACAGAGATAAGGCAAACCTGCTTCTAATGGGAAGAAAATAGATCATTTTGTTCTTGGCGAGATTGCGATGACCAGATTAAAGCTTTTTCCAGGCCGGGTGCCTTCTACCGGCAATTTCTGCCGGCGTCTTTTGTGTTCATTAGCCCTGAGCTTTTCTTGCTGTTAAATGGCATTGACTTTTAACTCTCCCCACCCTGCCGCAGAGACTGTGAGAGGTCCGAGGAGGAAGCGCTAGGTTTAAGATTGAAGCTTGCTCCTTCTAGGTAGAAGTTTTTGTCTTAGATACCCGGTCTGTACCTTCCTCTTGACCCACCAGGGAGCCGAGCAAAGAACTTGCTGGCAGAAGGCAGTGTTTGTGACAGAATTCCCCAACTTTCATAAAAAGGATGCTAGTATTAATAGAAATATTAAAAGAATTGGAGCAGACTGAAAGCTCCATGCAGAAAAGCAGTAGTATTTCCTGGGAAATCTTTTAAGTTGCTGATAATTCAGTTTAAAGTACTGTGGGGCTTTCTGGAGGAGCAGTTCCATCTACCTCTTGAATACTGTTTTCTACCTCATTTCTGAGCTTGAGCCTTCGCTTGCTCTTAAGTGGTTTCTCCTCTCTGGTCTTGCCAGAAATTGTACATGAGGTATAATTTCTCATGAGGCTGCTTGCCGTGTAGGGTGCTAGCCAACACGAAGAAAGGTGGAGCGTGAAACCCTGTGTGCTCACCCTCTGCTGAGATTCCAACCGTTGGGGTCATCTCTAGCTCTTGTTCCACCAACGCTTACATGGTCCCCACCTGCAATAAGTCCTCGTCATCCTTCTAAAAGCCAGTGGAGTTGCACTTATTTGCAGCAGCACTGGCAGATATTCTTTCATCATTCCCTGGCAATCGAGCCGTGGAGTCCTCTTGATGGGACAGATTGCCACTGAGAAGTGAAGATGAGCTCTACCAAAGAGCTTTAAACCCAGCATGTTCTTGCATGATGTTTCTGGTAGCTTGCCATTGAAATCGGCTGTTTTGCTGGCCATGTGTTGCAAAGCTTTCCAAAGAGTTTTAGCTATTCAGTGTAACTTCAAGATCAGCAAATTGCAGCTATTGCCACTGGATCTGCTGTAGGACACTTTGCCCGTGACGGTGATGGGATCAGAGCTGGGTTGGACAACTCAGTCTCTGGAGCTCTTCCCTCAGGTTTGCTGTTCCCCTATCTCTGCTTCTCTTCAGGATCTTGCATGGATTGAATATCCTTTTCAATAAAATGGGTGAATACCCTCTTCTGCATCCCTGGGCTACCAGAAGCCTTAATCCCGTAGGTTTTGATAAAGGACTCCAAGATGCACATCTGAGACGTGCTCAGGAGGAACAAAGCCATATTAACAAGCCGGTAGCTATGGCAGCTCTCTGCTTTCCCATCCCCTATTTATTAAAGCTCCCCTGCAGGAAGCTGCCCAAGTTAATAGAAATTGGAGAAAACTTCCCCCTTTTGGGAAATGAACTCTCCAGTTATTAGAGAGGGAGTCTCTGGGTATAAAGTCAACTGTGTGCAGGGACGTGACAGCTTGTGGGGCGAGACGGAGGGTTCGAGCAGGACTTGAGCAGGGCTTACCTGCGTCAGGGGTATCGCTTTATTGCACATGTCATCAGTGTTGGCTCTGTCCTTGGCCTGAGATGAAGCTGGTCGATAAGAACAGTTTGCAAGTAGTAAACAAAAGCAACCCAAAACTCCTCAACCGCCCTCCTGAGATAAATATCTACTGAGAGGTTGTTACTGCTGTTGGGTCACGGAGTTTATGTTGATGTCGGAGAAGGATCTGGGCCACCTGTGCTGCAGCTCGTTCCTCCATGGTGGCATTTTTGTCTTGAAATCGCCTTGCAGGTTACTGGCAGGAGCAGCCACATTGCTCTCGTGTCCGGCTGAGCCTGGGCATGTCTTTGCTCTGGCTTTTTGGTGGCAGATCTCTGCCTCTCTCCTTCGCATGAAGGGTGCATGTTGTCCCTCACGGTCAGACGTGACATGTCCCGATGGAGGAGAGCTCCTGCTCTTCTACAGTAACTCACTGGGAAGGGGTGACTGGGGACGGTGCCTGGCTGAGGGTACTCCTTGCTCCACGCTGTGGTGGTCTCCCCATCCAGCCATGCCGCCTGGGCCGTACCCTGTCCCAGCCTGGCTGTTCACTCAATCCTTTTCACATCCCGCCCTAGATCTGTCCTTGGAAACATCTTTGGTTCCCATTTCTACCCGCGAGCTCCCATTTCTACCCGTGAAACCTCAGCGAGATCAGTGCAGTCACCCCAGATTTACCGCCTGCATCTTTTGGAAGTGCCGATCCCTGGGTCAATACGAGCTGTAACGAAGGCAAAGCAAATCTGCTCTTAGGCACGGTGATAGCGTGGGCTCTGGTTTTATGGGATGTAAGGTCAGTGGGAAGCTGGAGTTCAGCAAACAGAGAGGGAGGCATTCCTGTGCCTCTGCCTGCGAGGGACCCCAGCATCTCGGTGGAGAAGGAAATGGGAATTGGAAATGGCCAGAAGCGCGTGGCCCTTAGGTTTTAGGTCGAGACGGAGCAGCGCCTGGGGCCAGGAAGGAGTTTTCCCGTGCAGGATACGCGCTGCCGGCACGGCTGTGCTATGGTGCACGGGGAAGGTGGGACTCAGACTTTCCTCGGAAGCATCCAGCCTTGGCAGGAGAGTGCTGGACTTGCCGGGCCCGTGCTCTGTTCCAGCATAGTAATCCCAAAATAGGCACAGCTGGCTTAAAAAAGGAAAAGAAAGAATAAAATAAAAGCAATCCGTGGGCTGGGTAGACATCCTAGACCCGGAGACTCGAGGAGGAAGCAGACAGTGGTGCAGAGAAACGGCCTGTTTTGTCTCACTGTCCAAAACTACATCATTCATTAACACACCACAATTAATGTTCTGCCTCGGAGGCATACAAGTGTTGAGCTTATTAGCACCAAGTAGAAAGGTCTGAGGCTTTAATATAGTTTGCAAGAGGATTAAGAACACAAAAGGGGCCATAAATTTACAGCCAAATATAAACCAGCTGCTGTGGGCTGGACTGGGGAGGGGGAGGGAGGGAAGGAGGGAGATGGGGGAGAGGGGCGGGAGGAGGAAGGAGGAAGGAGGGATGGGAGGCGGCGGGAACATACCTTTCACCCTACAAAAACCCCTGACCCAAGTTGTTAAGAGGGTTTTTTTAGGGCTGGGGCTTTTTTTTTTGCATTTCCACCCAGCCCTGCTGCCCTCCTCCGTGTGACTTGTAAATCCCACGGTGGAAAAGAAACCATCCCCTTCGATTCGAGCCCCCCCCTCCCCAAATTGTACCCGTCAGCTCAAGCTGGATTCCAGCTGCCATCGGCTGGCCCGGCTCCAGCCCCTTCTCGACATGTCCGTGTCGGGCTGCTGCCCTGTGGGCTTTAACCCACGGGCAAAAGCCACTGGAGCTGGAGAAAAGGCTTTCATTGATGGAGGAGGGCTCCTGCTCACGGTCTCGGGGAAGAATTTGTCAGCTAGGTCGGCTCATTGACTTTAGACCAAATAGCGCTGTCATCTACAGTGGTGTAAATCCAGAGTAATTCCAATGGATTAAAAAAAAAAGCAAAGCGCGGGCGCTTCTGGCTGAAAGACAGATTTCATGAGTTTTTCAGACCGCCTTCCATCCCAAAATGCTCTGTAAGCTCAGACCCTGCTTTGAAAAGCCGTGCTGTGTCGGAGCACAGTTACAGCCCAGGAGCTGTACAGGTACCCTGCGAGATGAATCGCTTTAATGTAGGCTGCTCCGCCTTTCTGTGTCGTCTGGGATGGAAGCTGTTGGATGTCCCATGAGGCATGGAGAAGGTGAAACCCCTCCTGGGGTTGCAATGCTCTGCGCTGGGTGGAACTGCAATCTGCAGCCCATAGCTCTGCATGGGTCCAGGCTCTGCTTTAGAGTGGGAATGGGGGATGCCAGGAGCTAATCCCAGTGATGGGAGAGAGCTTTTCAGGCTCAGGATCTATCCTGCACTGTCTTTGTGTAGCTTTGGTTTTCTACTGCATCATACTCCACCCTTCCAAGCAGCTCGAGCAACCTGCTGAATTGTGGTTTGTAATATCCCGCTCGTCCCTCTGGGGACCGGGTGCTTTGTTTCGGATTAACGATGCTCTCCGTTACTTCTCAGGTGGCACTTCGACCACTAAATATGTCTCTCTGTCAGCCAGCTTGCTCTTAAAATTTCTTCTCCTTATTTTGTAGGGTGGCCTTGGGTCATCTCAGACCTTGTCATCTCCTTAGTTTAAAGCTCAGGTGAGGTGTCTGATAGTCGGCGGGAGCTCATGTGTTCAGAAGTAGGGACGTCCGCACCGTCAGATGTGTGCTCATCCCTGTATGATGCACAGAGGTCTTAGAAGACCTTACTCAGGATTTTGGTGGCAGAGCTGCTGGAGGAAGCGCTTTTCCAAAGCCTCTTCCCTTATTTCTGCCAAGAGATGATGCGTGCTCAGAAAGGTGTATGTATTTCACCTTTGGGATGGAGCGGGCTGCGTCCTGGGGTGAGGGTTTCCCTCTCATCCCCTCTGTGAGTGGGGCTGCCCCTCGTGCTTGCTTCGCTCCCAGCCCGTGGAGCACTTGGCAGGACTGAGGTCTAAGCCCTTCCGCGAAGAGCACTTGAGGCTGGTTTCTTTGCCAAGTCTGGCTTTGTGTCTAGGAGAGTCCATGCCCTGGGTTACTTAAATGCGTGGGGTTCCTTCCCTTTAGCCCCGGCCCTGTGCTTTGGGATGATGCAGGCGGTCGGCAAAAAGGGGACTTTTCTCCTGATATTTCTCCTCCGTTGGCTCCGCAGTGGTGGACAGGGCACTATCCCCGCTGCCTGGGCAAGCTGCTCTCCTCCTCTTTATCTCTGGGTAAATTCTCATCCCCACACCGCAGATCTGGGATTTTAATACGTGGTCCAAAACCAAACAGGATAGACCATCCCAGCTTGACCCAGCCCTTGGACGCTGATGAACGGCAGCTCTGAGCATGCAGCCGTCTGCCTGGTGGGTTTGCAGGATGCTCTTTCTCCATGGCTCCAGCCAAAGACACCAGCCACAGGCAGCGGGTGCTTGCCCCGTTGGACCTCTTCTTGGCCAGCTGATCCCACCTTTCTAATCCCTTCTGGCTGGACACAGCTTCCATTTCTTTGCCACACTACCCATTGACTTGATATCTTCTTTTTCTTTCCCTCCCTGTGTTTGATTCCCTCCTGGAAGAGCAGTGACAGTATGTAAGATGAATTTTACTCTCCTCAGATGCAGTGGTTCCTTGTGGATAAATGAGGAGAAGGCACTCGGAACAGCACGTCAGAAGTGGTGTAGGCACACAGATGCTGAAGAACCACAGCGTGTTTCGGTATTGCCGTGAAGTGGGCTAAGAAACCTAAATTGCTGACTGTAGCTGCTTGCATTTTGCTAGTGATGGCATTGGTTTTTTTTGAGACACGAGGCGGTTTTGCAGTGGGGGGTGCTGAGACAGAGGTAGGGTGTCCTGTTTGTTCCTTGCTCTACCTGCCCCCAGCCTGTTCATCGCAGCCTCTTTAAGGTGATACCCTGTTCAAGGGTTTCGGATCGAAAGCGGTCTCCTGTGCCGTGTGGAGGGTTTTTAGGAGAGATGCTCAGACACGGAGATTTTTGAGCTGTGGGGAAATGGGGTGCTTGGGCTCATTTTTATTCTGACCTCGAGTGGAAATACAAAATGCTAGAGTTTCTCACAACCCTAGATGTTTAAAAAAATTTTAAAAATTAGGGGTATAGGCAACCCTGAAAGGTGCATGACCATCATAATGTGGCCCAAGGGTGCTGAAATAATCTTTAAATTTTTTTCCACCACATTTCTCTTGAGAATCATTCCAATTTCAGTGAAACTGCCTTCTGCAAAGGCACTCCTTTTCTTCAGCTGGGCCGAGTTTGGAGATTCCAGCTACTGCAACCAGACTCCCTTTGGAGACGGGTCGCAGCGTTCATGGGGCTCTTGCATTTCTCCCTGGGAGACGTTGCTGCCTTCAGCCCCCCCGAGACACTCACACTCCTCACCTGCAGTCTGCGTGCAGTTCTATGCTTTGATGGGCAAACCCAGCCTTGCTCATTTTAGGTGGTCAGCAGCTGAAACTCTTGCCTTTTCCCTCTCAGCGCGCCTGGATTCCTCCCATGATGGAGCATGGCAGGAGACTGTGGAGCGGTCCATGTGCTCCGTTTTCCGATTATAGCATGGGGAGAAAAGGGAGCAGCTCTTTGCTGCGTGTCTGTGAAAGGCACGCAGCAAAGTGTCAGGGCAGCAGTGGGGTTTTGTGGAGGTCCTCTCCTCTTTGCAGTGCCTTACATAGTCTTCACAACTTTTTTGCTGTGTTTCCCCTTTGCTCGTGCTCCCGGTGCCAGGACAGCCTCTTGCCCATGAGCCTTCTCATCCAGCTCCAAAAATATCACGGTTTACAAGCCCGCTGGAGCATGGCAGTGGGCTCCGCGTCTGGCAGCCCCGCGCCTGATGCCAGAGAGAGGCAGACATCCATTCTAATGTGGCGACAGGACAGGGTTGGGACAAACACCGCCTGGTCTTTTGAAATGTAGGAAGAAATTGTACATCTCCAGGTTGAGACGCTGCTTTGGATGCTTCCTGACACATCCCGCCGGCCAAACCACCAGCGGGTGCCAAATTGGTTTGAGAAAACGTCTCTGCGCTCATTGTGCTTTGTTTGGTGGGGCCAGCAGCTCTGGCCGGTGTGGGCTGGATGAGACGCAGGTGTCTGATCCCAAAGCATAAGTTTTCCTCCTGGAGGGGAGGAAGGAAAAGCTCCGTTCCCTCTTTGCTGTGCTGATGTGCCGAGTGGGAGCAGGGGACCTGCAGATCATGGGTGGCAAAAGGCAGGGGCTGAAGCTGGTGCTTGGACTGGGGAGGCTTGACCAGCACCAAGGAGGGGTAACACAATGAAAAGCATTGTCCCTGCTAACTCCTTTCCACCCTAGCTACTAAATGAAACCTTTGCTATGCATGGAAATGCTGTGGGTTGAAGCTCGGGGCTCTTCACTTGAATGTCCGCTCCTCTGGTGTGGTTTAAGGATGGGGCTGGGGTATTCTCCAGCCAGGACTGGGAGCAGTTCACTGTCACACGGAGCTGGACCTCTCCAGGAGATCCTGGAGCTGAGACACTGGGAAGGAATTTTCTGCCTTAGGAAAATCATAAATCTTTAAATATCCTGTTTCCACTGTGAGACGGATTCGGAAGTTTCCAGCCAGGCTCGCTGGGTGGTGGTGTCTCCCTCGGCGCGGGGTGAGCATGTGTGTGCGGGTGTAAATGAATGCCCCCGGACAGAGCAAATCCCCAGACTTGGCTCTTTCGGGACATATCAAAATGTGAAAAAAATGGGGGCTCTTTCCAGCATCCCCCAAAAGCCCTGGCCACCGCCCTGGCACTACCACCGATGCCACCTGGCCGGATCCCCACCACGACTGGGCTATTGCATCTCGGTGTTAGCAAAGCTGAGCATCCCCTTAGAGCTGATTTTGCCTCTTGGCAGCTCTGGAACAACTGGTTTTTTGCGCCGATGCTCCTTGGCTTGGTCTTGCTCCGGCTGAGACGTTCGGCTCGGCTTCACTAGAGGGCGCAGGAATTTTAGGCTAGAAACGTCGGGGAAAGTTGGCTGCCTTTTCCTCCTTTTTAATCAACTGGAAAGATGCAGGGTTGAACTGGAGGTGACTGGAAGGGGATCCAGACTTGTGTCTGGCTGGGGAAGGATCCGCTGACATCTGGGATTAGGCGGCGTGGAGCGCAGCGGCAGCGAGTGGACAGGACATTGCGGCGAGCCGGCGGCATGGCCGGGGCTCACGACCTTGTCCGGCCCTGTGGTTGGGAGCTGTGGGCTCTCGCAGCTGAAAAAAGGGAAAAAAAAAGAAAAAAATTCCCCTCCAGCCCCCCAGTGCTAAATGCTCCCCCTTTTTCCGGCTGGGCAGGTGGTCTGTTGACCTCCATAGGGGCTCAGTCTTCTCTTGCTGAGGGTTTCCTGCTCTGCACCTTTGCTGAGCATCGTTCCTTGGGACGGGCACTCTCCTCTTCGGACTCTGATTTGGTCTGTGGGGTCTGGATCTGGCCCCGGGCTGGTTCTCTGTATTGCTGCAGCAATTTTGCACAGCAGGACCAGAAGCATTTCTTGGGATACTGTGCTTTTTGCGGGGTGCAAGAGGTCCCCGAGCCCCTTGCCTGGGGGAGATGCTGGGCAGAGCTGGGGAAGGACGGGGTTTGCCCCAGGTTGGGAGCCCCAAAGGCCACCTCCACTGGGACGGTGGCTCCAAGCAGGGCTGCAGCCTGCACCCCTTAAGCAGAGGCTGTCCCCTCGCCAGCTCTGCTTTCAGCTGGAGAAACTGAGTCATGGGAAGCATTTGGGGAGAGCGGGTTGATTCACTGCGAGCCTCTGTCCTTATCCCAAACCCCCCAGCGTGGATGAAGGGCAGATGCCGGCCAGATGGGGAGACATTGGTGGCTCTTCACCAGCCCCACTTGGGAAGTCCTGTCCCATCCCTGTGGAGCAGCTCGTGGTTGCCAGCTCTCCTCCAGCCGGCACTGCATCAAAGCCTGGTGTCCTGCTCACGGCCACCAGGAACCAGCCCTTTCCCAGCTCCCTTCGTACCTTCCCCAGGCAGCCGAGGGGCTCAGCTCTAGCACCTCCAGCTTTTCTTTTCCGAGTGGCTGCTTTTTCACCCCCTCACACCGGCAGGTCTGCCTTAGCGTCACTGCCCTTTCCAGGCTTAAAAATAGCTCGTGAAGCACGGAGAGGTGGCAGAAAGCAGCAGCCGCACCATCTCAAGCTCTCGCCGTGATCTCGCCGCCCCGCTGTTCATTCATTCATTCCTCCACTCCATTCATTCATGCCTCCGCTCTGCGTAGCCATCTGGGGACAGCTGTCTGTCTGCAGGCAGATCTGTCTGTTGGTCTGCTTGCATTTTCTTTCCCATCCCTCCTACCATCTCGTTTGCATGCTGGTATTTCCATGGGGAGCCTCCAAGCTCTGTCCCATCGTGTATCATGTGATGAGTTTTACTCGGGGCTCAGCCCGAGCGCGGTGCGTTATGAAGTGGCTCTTGTCGAGTCTCCTGCCCAGGGCTGCGAGGGGACAGAGGTGTTATTTCACCAAACAAACTCCCAGTGAACGATGTGCATTAGCAATGAGGGGTCGCAGCCAGGAAAATATTACCTTTCCCTTTGAGTGCTGACTGCGGAGGAAATTCTCACATTTACAGCTCCAGCGAGTCCGGCGCTCATGGAAAGAGGGGGCGGCTTTGATTTCTCTCCTCTTGTTGGTTTGATAACTTTGCAGCCCCCCCACCATGCATTGAGCCCCCCCAGGAACCGGCCACCGGTGGAGGCTACGCAGGCTTGCAGCTCCCTCCTTGGGAGCCTGTTTTAATTTGATTTTCCCGGAGGCCTGGCATGTGGCAGTGCGTGTGTGCGTGCTGCCCGTGTGTGTGTACGTTAATAAAAGATAAACAAACAGCACTTTTTCCTCCGGTGCACTCTGGGAGGGATGCGGCGGGGATGCCGAATGAAAGCGTGTGCTGTGGGCTGCGCCGGGGAGGGCTGAAGGGACATTCCTGGCATTGCTGAGCTCCTCGTGCAATGCGCGGGCCCTGGCCCAAATTGGAGTAAGGAGCCGTTAGCATCGGGGACCTGGGGAGGCCCACTCCCGCGCAGTGTTTACTCGCAGAGCTTAAATTAATACTGTCTGCTGACATCAGTTTTTTTGCCTGGTTTCCCAAGGAAACGAGCCGTATGCGATCGCAGCCTCTCTGCATAGATGCGTGCCTCTCTTCCCCATTTGAACCCCTGTCTAAGTTCAGCCAGATTTCACAGAGATCCTAAATGCCTCAAAATAATTATATTTTACTTAATTTTTTACATATATTAAAAAGGGTGGTTGATAAGTGGGAGAAACTGCCAATGCTCCCCATTGAAAGAAAAGCTTGCGCTTTTCTGCGTGCATGCACAACCATAACGTTAGACGCTAGAGAATCCCTGTGGAAGAGATGTATTAGTAGCATCCAAATCGTGGGATAAATATAACTGGGAGCCATGAGACATGGAGCTGCAGGAGAGCCAGCTCCATCCATCCTGCCGTGCAGATGAAGGGTTTGCTCCCATCTCTGGTTTACACCATGTTATTGCCTGTCATTTGTGACGGTTGTGGTGGGGATCAGCCTGCGGAGGATCTGTCAGCTGGTGTTCCTCCATCAACCCTTTTTGGCAGCTATTTTAGGAGTCAGTGATTCTGGGTGATGAATTCTGGATGATGACGAGTCTTCTGCTCAGTGTAGGAGACCTGTGATGTCCATTTTTGTGGGCAAAAGCTGGTTACTAGAGAAGGCAAAGAGTAGGGTGTTGGGGCTGTGTAGAAACCTCTACTTGCTCTCTTTTGTAGGTTTTCTCCAAAATCTTCAGCCACGAGGCACTGGAGAGCTATCTCCCTAAGATCCAGCTGGTGATCAAAGACACTCTTCGGGCCTGGAGCAGCAATCCCGAGTCCATCAACGTCTACCACGAGACCCAGAAGCTCACCTTCCGCATGGCCATCCGTGTCCTGCTGGGCTTCCGCATCCCCGATGAGGAACTCAACCGCCTCTTCGAGGTCTACCAGCAGTTTGTGGAGAATGTCTTCTCCTTGCCCGTGGATCTGCCCTTCAGCGGCTACAGGAGGGTAAGAGATTTGGGCTGAGTCCTCCACCAGCTGATAACACCGATCTGGGATTAATGGGGCGGTGGCTAATCCCCATCTCTACAGGTTCTCACTGGGATGTCTTCTCACCCTCTGACCTCTAGGAGTGAGTCCATTCTGGGCTACAAAGTCCTGTTTCGGTGGAGTGGAGAGGAAGATCCATTCATAGGGTTTTAGGGTGCTAGGGACTGTGTGGTTTGTTGCAAGAGAGAATCCAGTTGGGACTTGCCCAGATTTAATGCGTAATTTTTCCTCACTTCTAACTGGCAGTTTTGCTGTATTTTTTTGTTTGTGGGACCCTTCTCCTGTTAATTCCCTCCTGTCCCCAGGGTGAAACAGGCCAGTGGACCTTCTAATTCCAAGAACTATTCTAGTTTTTTGATGAATGATGCAAAACAAAAACTTAACAAAAATCATAGACAAAAAATTGTATGTTATTTGTGGGGAATTTTGGTAACAGAAATATGGGATTTTAAAATTTTTTATTGTGATTATCACTGCAAATTTTGTTATTGTTATTTGACCACGTGAATGAGCCCAACCATTTGCAGCCCCGAAGCATTTGCAGCAGCAGGTTAGCCTGGTGCAGCTGCACTCAGATAGGAATTGCTTTACTGAGACCAGGTGATAAAATTGCTCAGGAAAACCATTATGCTCCCGGGAAGAGGATCCTTTCAGATGAATTGACTTCCCTTTGAGAGACAATTTTCCCAGGGTGAGCCGGAGGCCTGTGAACTGCTGCAGTACGGGGTCTCCCACATCAGACCTATCATTTGCACATAGGTGTTGATTACTCTCGCCTGTAATCTCACCTACTCGGGGCTTGCTCCTCCTGCCCAGGGAACAACTTCAGCATCTTTATACTTCTCTTTGAGCATCTGCAATTGCAGTTGTATTACTTAGACGTGTTGTCCTGAGCACGTCTCCAGCTCCTGGGGACACTGGGCTGGGGATGGTGGTGTTAGCGTTGTGTCCTGCGTGGTCTGATGGGTTCTTGCTCCACAGGGCATCCGGGCACGCGAGACGCTGCAGAAGGGGCTGGAGAAAGCCATCCAGGAGAAACTGCAGAACACGCAGGGCAAGGACTACGCCGACGCACTGGACATCCTGATAGAGAGCGGCAAAGAGCATGGCAAGGAGCTAACCATGCAGGAGCTGAAGGTAAAGATCTTCCCCGTGGTCGCCTTGTCCTTGCTGTGCTTAGGGCAGGGGTTGCCTGAAGAGCAAAGCGTGAGCTCTGTAAGGAGGGTTTTTTTGGGGCAGACCTGAGGTGATCAGTGAGAGCTGGGGGACCACAATGTGTTGTTGGAGCTGCAGGTGGATCCTGGTCTGGTGGATTATGGTGCCAACAAGCCAGTTGCTTTCCTATGGGCCATATTTATTTGCAGATTGCGCTCAGCCCTTTCTAACAAGCATTTCCAGGGAATACGAAAAGACCATACAAATTTGCTGAAGCTTTCAGCCTTGACCAGCTTCACCCCTTGACCCATCCAGTTTTAAGGTGCCTCCTTTGCAGGGCATATGAGCCCTCGGCAGGTTGTTGTCTGCAGCAGGGTCACGGCATAACTTGTATTTCATGTGCCATCAAGAGCCATCCCCAGGGTCTTTTTTCCTGCCTGTCTGGTCCTCAGCATCCTCCAAGGCTCTGCGGGAAGCTCCCTATGGTGGGTGTCCAAGACCTGTGCCTGCACAGGGAGAGACCTTGCAGTTAGACATGACCAGGCTGGAGAGCTGCTGGGGGAAAAAAATGCCCCCCGGCAGCCTGCGTGCCTGTCCCTTGACGTGCCATGTCTGTCTGTCCATCCCCGGTGTCTTACCCTGGCTTCGCTCTTGTCTTTCAGGATGGCACCCTGGAGCTCATCTTCGCCGCCTACGCCACCACCGCCAGCGCCAGCACCTCTCTGATCACGCAGCTCCTCAAACACCCCCGGGTCCTGGAGAAGCTGCGGGAGGAGCTGCGCAGCAAGGGCATCCTCCACAACGGCTGCATCTGCGAGGGTTCCCTCCGCCTCGACAACATCAACAGCCTCCACTACCTGGACTGTGTCATCAAGGAGGTCCTTCGCCTCTTCACCCCCATCTCCGGGGGGTACCGGACGGTGCTGCAAACCTTCGAGCTGGATGTGAGTATTGCCATCTCTCCGGGTTGCGGCTGTGCCGTGAGCTCCCCAAAACAGCCTTTTGCGTGTTGTCGCAAAGCTTGCTTGAGCCCGGCTTAGACGAGACCTCAGGGAGGACAAATTAGGTCCTGCTGGTGATGGGAGGCAGAACTGCTCTGGATTCAGAGGAGGGTGATGGAATCTGGCCCATGGGAGGGAAGGGATGCGCCCAAGCTGTCAAAGAGGAGACAGGCGTGATGCTTCAAAGAGCAACTCGTGACAGTGTTTGACGCCAAAATCTGAACTGGGGTGTGACAAGGGAAAGGTTTACTGCAAAGAGCATCTTCCGGCTGCTGGATGACAGGCGGATTACTCACCGCAATGGCTGGAATTTCCTACTAGCAAAACAAAATCTTGAGGCCTGGCTCGTCGCTGTAAATCCTGCTAATGTAATGATTTGAGTCGGAAACCTTTTAAAGTGCTCAGGGGATGATAAATCCACCCCGTTTCTCATCGCCCAGGCCCTGACATGTGCGTCGGACATGTGGGGCTGACAGGCGGCAGGGTGTGAGCAAAGCCATGGGATGCTCTGGGGAGGGCTGGCCGGTGCTCAGGGCACGGCACGGGCGTGAGAAAAGCTGCTTCGCTTTGCTCGGCAGCAGTCAAGCACCACGGGGTTCCTGGTAGGCAACTCCTGCCAGAGACCGCAAAGCAAATAAATAGCAACGGATGATCCGTCGGGTCCCTGGGATAGAGGCAGGCATAAGCCCAGGGTTCCCATCTCCCAGCCCTTTGCACTGCACTCTCTGGTTTTCTTTCAAATTTGCAGCGTGCTCGAGCAATAAACCCAAAGAAAATGGGAAAAAGCAGGCAAAGCAAAACGGCTTCATCTTGCCCTCCTGCTCCTTCCCTCTTTACAGTGGGTTTGACTCGCTCTGGTTTTCTCTCCACCCCTTCCCTCCTCTCCGCAGGGTTTCCAAATCCCCAAAGGCTGGAGCGTGATGTACAGTATCCGGGACACCCACGACACCGCCCCCGTCTTCAAGGACGTGGACATCTTCGACCCCGACCGCTTTGGGCAGGGTCGAAGCGAAGACAAGGACGGCAGGTTCCACTACCTCCCCTTCGGAGGAGGCGTACGGACCTGTCTGGGCAAGCACCTGGCCAAGCTCTTCCTCAAGGCGCTGGCCATCGAGTTGGCCAGCACCAGCCGCTTCGAGCTCTCCACCAGGACTTTCCCCAAAATCACCCTGGTGCCCGTGGTCCATCCGGTCGACGGACTCAAGGTCAAATTTTTCGGACTGGATTCCAACCAGAACGAGATCCTGACGGGGACAGATGCCATGCTAGGGGCAACAGTGTAAAGCCCACGCCGGCGGCGCGAGGGATGGGCGGCCGGGGGACGGAGGGTTGGGGTGGGGGCAAGGGGACGAACAGGAGGGGAGGAGGACAGAGGGACGAGAAGCTTCTCCACGACGCTCGCTTCGCAGAGCCTCCGGGTCGGGACTGCTTTCTCCACCAGTGAAGCTGCCAAAACCGTTTTGCTCTTCCCGCGGGGCACGGAGAAGGTTGGGGTGTCGTCGTGCGTCTCGTTTCGTTTGAAAGGAGGAAGAGTCGCAAGACCCAAGTCAAGCTGGGATGTCTGACCATACACAGTATCTAAATATTATAAATATATATATATAAATATCTATAAAACACTTCTGCTGCGAGGAGGAGCGCTGCAAAGGCCCGACTGTGGGAAAGGCTTTGGAAATCAGCCGACGATCAGAGGTCTGGCCTCCCGGGGTGGCTCTCGGGTGGCCTCTGATTTTTTTTTTTTAACAGTGTTAAATTAGCTGGTGATAACAGTGTTTTGTTTTTTGGTTTTGATTTTTTTTTTTTGTTAATTTGTTTGGTTGTGTTTTTTTGTTTCGGGGCGTTGGAGGCTTTCCTTGGTGAGGGGGAGATGAGTGATGCCCATTCCCATCCCCTCTCCCGCTGGTGCTGGGGCGGGCTGGGGAGGGGGGACTGCCATTTCGCCTCCGCTGCGGGACCGAAAAACCCTGTGGTGTCTTGTCCAGGGCTGAACGGATGGTGAGCTGTCCTTCTGAGGCCTCGGACAAGTACATATTTGCGTTTTGCAAAATGCATTTTGCATTTGGGGCTTTGGGGGGGTGGGTGTCCTTTTTTTCTCATTGAGTTTCCTGCTGCTGCTACACGGCCTGTGTGCACCCATTCCCCTGCCGCAGCCCCTCACCAGCCCCTTTCCCATGCAAAGGCACCCGTTTTGGGGCCATTTCGGTGCCTTTGCTCTCCCTGAAGGTGCAGGCACCAGCCTCCGAACTGCACGGCCCCGCTGACCCACCACGGCTCCACGAGCGCCGGGGCGCTGAGCAAAGCCGCCCCGCTCAGAGCTGCTCGTTTCGGTGCGTCCTCTTCCCCAGGAGGCGTTTGCATTAAAGGTGATCTCGATAAATAAGCCAACGCACACATTGTTTGTCTCGTGTTTGGGTTTTGTTTGGCGATGAGAGAGCTCGGCAGGAAGGAGAGCGAGCGGCCGGCTCCTTGCAAGCTGTCCGCCCTGTCCCACCGCTAACCCAGGAGAGGGCCCCTACCCAAAACTTCTCCGGCACAAGCAAGCAGCCACCAAGGTATCTTGCATTCGATTCGCTGGGTGGGTTTATTTTATTTTATTTTTCGCATGCAAGAGGCTTCTGGGTTGAGCGTGAGATGGGTGGGTCATGTCTGAAGTGGACATGGCCTTGCATGTGGGTGCAGAGCAAAAGCTCCCCGAGCGCCCTGGCAGGGGTTTGGTTCAGACCAGAGCCAAGCACTGGGTCAGGAGATCCCTCTCTAATTTGAGGCATCTCTGCCCAACCTGCCCAGCCCCGCTCCTCTCCCATCTCCTGCCCTCCGGGGTGGAAAGAACAACACAAGGACCATGGCTGAGACCTCTTCTAACCGTGATGGGAAAAGATCTTGTGCTTGGGTGGGCAGCTTGGCTTTCAGCTTTAAAGGTGTCCAGATAAGTCGGAGGGGTTGAAATAAGAAAGGCGAAGGGGCAGATGTGACTTACCAGGTTGCTTTGGAGGTTGTGCTTTTGATGAGTGGGTGCCTCTTTGGAAGGTCGAAGGAAGTGTGAAGCGAGCAATGGTGATGGCTGCCTTTGCCAGCCCGTCGTCTGGTGGGGGCAAGGAGGAGGGAGGCAGTTTTTTAGCCAGGGGAAGCACTTGAGGTCGGATTGCTGTCAGCCAAGCTGCCAGAAACCCCCCCAGAAGCATCCCGGTGGATGGTCTCTAGTCACACCGGGGTGCACAGCTTGATTTTTCAGGTTGATTGAACCTGAAATAGAACTCCCAGTCTTCTAGGAGATGCCATTCAGATCCAGGGCTTGCCTTCTGGTTGGTAAACAATGTGCCAAACCCAAAAGCAAGGTCTCGGGAGCCTCTGGCTATGGGCACCGTGTCCCTGAAGCAGAGGCTCAGCTAGTTTGCCAGCCTGGAAATTTTGAGCGAGACACTGCTAGCTCAGGCACTGTTGAGATTTCAGGTATTTTCCTTGTCCCTGACGGAGAGAAAACTTTCCTGGTGATCAAAGGAGCTTAATTGCAATTCAAATCCCAAAGGGTGAAGAAGCAAAGAGGAACATAAACCTGAATGTGGTGGGAAGAGGTGAGTCTCCCAGGGGCAAACATTTGGGGGAAGGTAAGTGGCACGTGAGGGTGTCCGTGGTCTTTGTGGATGATGAGCCCTTGGAGGACGTGGGGACGGGGGCAGGAGGTGGATGGTCTGGGGTGGGGGGGGACCTGCAGGGTGCAAACCCATCAGAGACCCCCCGCCAGGTGCTCTCCAGGAGCCCCCGTCTCCACCCGAGACCTGCCAGGGGAATAAAACTGTGCTCGGGGGAGAGGAGGCGGAAAAAGGGGAAAGCTGGAGAGGGGAACGGCCAGCAAGGTTAAAAGGTCTGGTTAGAGCTCAGAGGTGGCTTCGCGCCGTGCTGCGGCGAGCAAAATCTCCTGGGCAGGCTTTTCCGAAAGGGCTCGGTCCCGCTTGTGCTTACGGGAAATCAGTGAAGGGTTTTGCTGAAATTTTTATTTTAACTTCCAATGTCATTACAAAGTGAAAACCAAACATGCTTTTGAGTGAGTGGTTGATTGGAGAGCGGTAATATAAGATGCATACATCCATTATATATATATGCTTACATCATGTGTATATATAATGTTTGTGTGTGTGAGTATTTAATCTAGGCATAAGTAAGTCATGCTTTTGTTTTTCCATTCCTAACTAATATAACTTGACTAAAAAAGTTGCTGCAGTGGGTTTGCAGAATAAAGCACTTTGAATCTCAGAATTGTTTGTTTGTTTTGTTTTGTTTTGTTTTTTTTCTTAGCACAGTCCAATTTGCTATAATATTATTTTATACACAAATTTTTTTTTTTTGGTCTGTCTTTATAAACTATTATAAGTACTATTTTTGTTATAATTCAAAATAGATATTTAGTATAAAGTTTTGCTGTTAAATATTTGTTATTTAGTAAAATATGATTTTTTTCTCTTTATTGTAAACATGGTCTGGAAAAATATTAATATGTTTTATCACAGTTGTTTTTAATATTAAAAAAAAGAAAAAAGCACTTGTGGAGTTTTTCGTTATGAAATTGGTGCCGTGTGAACATGTGTTTCAGTCATGTGGTTTTTAATATGTATATAATATTATGTGTCACATATTAAAATGAATGTTGTGTATTTTGTGATCTTAAAAAAAAATAATCCATGTGGCTATTTTATAGACTTCCATAATAAAAAGAGTTGAATCTCCAACCTTTTTGTTTCATATCCATCTGCATCTCCTCTCGACGGGCTTGTGGCCTTCTGGTTTGGGGTCTTAAGGTAACATCCCCATCCTGGGAACTGGAGCACCCTGTAAGTGGGATTTTTGCACCCACCTGGGGACCCATCGTTCTCCATGGTCAGGGTGAGGCCTTACTGGCTGGCACAGATTGAAATACGTGAAATCCCACTTGAAAATAAGAAAAAGCTTTATTATGGGGAGGATGGGCAAACGTTGAACCAAGTTAACCAGAGATGTTGTGGAGTGTCCATCCCTGGAGATACTCAGAGCCTGACTGGACGTGGTCCTGAGCAACCTGACCAAGGGTTCGGTGAGCTCCAGGAGAGCCAGTTTCTGCCCAAAGCTTTTACCTCTCCCCAGCAAGGGACAGAGGCTGGACAAAACAAGCGGGTGAGAAGGGAAAGGTGCATATCTCCAGTTGCGTGTGCGCCCTGGCCTTTGCTGCTGGCTCTTTCAGGAGCTTACACTGTGCAGAGAAGGCACAGGAGACCACCATGGGTGAAGAACATACACCCAACTCCTGACTGCATTGACAGGCTGGATGGTGGGCAGGATGCGCGTGGTGGACCAGATGAGGCAGGACACGCTTCCCAAGGATAGCCCAGGTGGGAAGGACCCCGTGATGAGCAGCAGCAGTGCTGCAGGTTGGGTGGGAGCAAGACAGGTTGTCTCCAGCCCTCCCATCATCTCCCATTTGGGCTATTGAGAGATTGACTGCTCCAGGAACCAGCTCCTCAGCAAACCTGTGTCCCAGAGTTTTCTGTGAGCAGGGCTTGCTTTGAGCTTTTTAAACCCAAAAGGTTTCAGGACCTTTTGGCCCTGACGAAGTGCTTTGCATGAGATGTCACAGGACAAGCTACTGGTGGGAGTTTCAGCTGCACCTGTCCCAGAGTGGAGATGGGGTGGGTTGGGAGTGCTTAGAGTAATTAGGTAATTATTTAAGCAATTAGCTTCTGTCTCCTTGCTCTTCTCCCTGTAAAAAGCTCCGATAGTGCCCTGGCTGTGGTGGGAGTGTTGAAGAACAGGATGTTGCTGCTCTGCAAACCCTTCCTATGATCACATTCAAAGGCAAGTGAAGGCTGGAGGAATTAATATAGCTCTTTTCACTTGGCTGGAAAATATGACCTTGCTACCCAAGCCTATGTCCCTTTGGTGCAGCCAGAGGATCTGAGGCTCCTTTCCCTCCCTTTAGTGCTTTGCGGCCGCTCTCTTTTCCTAGTTGCTGCTCTGGATGTGTCCTGCCAACAGCGGTCTTGCCGTGTCTGTCCCGGCTGTCGCCAAAAAACACCGTGCGGTTGCTCTCGTCCGCGGTCCTGTCCCCTTCCTGGCCTCTCCTTGAGCTGAAAGGGCCGATGTGTCACCTCCTCGCCCTTCCCTTCCAACCCGCGATGCATTTATAATACCCATCTGTCACCTATTTAATAGCAGGGAAGGTCATTTCCTTTTGGCCTTTTCTCCTTGGGATTTCTTTTCTCCCCTCCGCCGCTCCCCTCCCTTTGCTTCTATTTATTTATTTATTTTTAATTTATGGCTTTGAGCGAGGAGCTGCACCACCCCTGGAGGGAGACGATGTGGCTTGCTCGGCTCCGACAGAAGCAGGGAGCTTTTTTCGGGTGGTCTCGTGGGAGCCGCTGGACGGCAGCGCAGGTCAGTTGGACTCCGTGTACTTTCCATTCGGCTCCGGCACCGAGTCTCACGTTACTCACTTTGTTTTAACTTTAGCTGAACTCTTGGAAAGTTTCTTTTTAAAGGTTGTGTGTTAGAGCGTAGTAAAGGTGTGTGAGTGGGTGTCTATGCATACACGGACTTTTGTCTTTTTCTTCTCCCCCCCCCCCCTTTTGAACACAGCCCGGTGTCTCTTGCAAAATGAAGCAGGCTCCTGGAGCAGGCTTGCGTCCCCTTGGTCTGGCTGAAGCACGGCTTTAATCTGCAAAGCTCAAGGCTCAGGCCCTTCCAAAGGGATGGCAAGGCAGTGCTGAGCTAAAAGGAACCGCGCAAAATGTTGAAGTGTCACTAAAATAACATTTACAGGAATTATTAAAAAAGAGAGAGATGGGAGAAAGCAATGGATTTCCAGGTGGTATGGGTGGCTTCTTGGCATCACTTTCCCCCAGATAATTTTAGGAGCCCTGGTAGACCCCCAGCTCTGGTCTTAGCCAGCATTTAAACACCATAGGTGCCTGTTACACGCTGCCCCATGAATAGAATAGAATATTTCAGTTGGAAGGGAACTACAATGATCCTCATACCTGCTGGGGGATGCTGCTATAGCAGACAGCTTGGGGGCTGCTCATGGCTTCTTCTCGCCATGTTCTTCCTGTGCTGGAGGCTTCACACACCAATTTTAGACTCTTGTGGTGAAATAGTGAGGTTGGCATGCTGTGTGCATCCAGTCCCCCGCTGGCCTCCTGACAGAAATGGGCTGAAACCCCCCAAAAGAAATCCTACTGTATCTTCCCATATGCTGTGGTAATAAATTATAGTGCCTGGATAGCCTTGATATTTTATAAATGTCCAATCCGTACATTTAAAAAATGATCAACTGTGACAGCAAAAAGGATGTAAAGTGGCAGAATGGCAAATAGTGTTCTGGCAAATATTTCTTTTTTGAAGGTCTCCCTCCTCATTTGCATGTGAGAGATTTCCAATTTATCCCAGCTGGAAGTGAAAATTTTCCCTTACAACAGGTGAAAATCGTAACTTATAACATCTTCGCGATTATTGATTTAACTGCTGATGTGTGATTTTGATATGATAAAATACATAAAGCTTTGCATGAAAAAATGTGGCAGAGAGGGTCAGGGAAGCTTTGAGGCTGTGGCTCAAGTCTCCAGTGGACCTGTGTGCGTTTTCTTGTAAACAAATAATCTGCAGTGTAGGGGCACAAAACTGGGGCCCGAAGAGTGGTTTTGGCTAACACATCCCTGCGAGGCTTCACGTTTGTTCCCTCTGGGTGGTTTCACGAGAGGGTTGCTGAGTTTATCAAAATCAAGAGGTGGTCCTTCCACAGTGGCTTGGGCTTCCCAGGGGCAGTGTAGATCAGAAAGAGCAGCCTGCAGCACGCAGGGTGAGAGCTCCACGATGGAAACCTTGGGAAAGGTCTCTATCAGGGCAGACTTTTTTCAAACAGCTTCCCAAAGTCACCCTTAGGTGATATGAAATTAAATTAAGCTAATGTTCAACACAACTTTGAAAGTCACACTAATGCTAAGGAGTATGGACTCCAAAACCAAATGTTTCGTGAGTATTTCAGGCAGCAGTTTGAACAATCAATTCACTCATACTAAGAAAATTTCTTTTTAGTGGTCTAAGACCAGCATCCAAATGACCTTACCTGCATCCTCCAGTTCGTGTTACTATTTCATGTCCTCCTCCAGCACTCAGTAAAGTCAATGGTTGTCTTTCTTTTGACTGTGTTGGAAGCTGGATCAGGCTTTTATATGCTTTTTCAACATTATAAATAGAGAAGGAGTATATATGTATATTTGTTCTGCAGTATCATGTTTGACCGTTTGTTATGGCATGAACAGTTCCTCTTTCAGTGTAATGAACACAGTTTTATCTGGCATAAGAGCTATGTTTAGTCTACATTCACATATAGCTTTTCCTTTAACAATATTTGTCTAATTATGGCTACACGAATTCATTTTGCTAGGTAGGGAAAGGTTGTTTTTCGGACGTGCTTGTGTGTGATGGTGGTGGATCGCATCGAGCAACCCCAAACAGCCACAGATGTGCTTCTTGGGTGCTCATGAAGTGTAACCCCACCATACCATATACCTGTCTCTGACCATGGCCAGTAACATATAGGAAGGGAAAAGTTGAAAGAAATGGGGTAGGTGTAGACCAAGCCTTTTTTCTGGCTAAACCTTAGGTTAGACCTATGGCTTAACCTAAGTTTACGGAGGTCCTGGCCTGCTGGAGCACCAGAATTATTTTGTAGTTGCCAGTGGAGATGATCTACATCAGCTTGTCTTGTCCTCTCCTGGAGCTCTCGAAGTAGATCTTTCTCTCGTGGTGTTGTGGCTTGTAAAGCATTTAGGGAAGGAAGGATATGGGTTGAAAAGGTGAGGGTGATGAAGTACAGCCAGCAGTGCTGCTGGTTAAGCTTGGCTGACTCCAAGGGTTGGGCTGCAGACCACCAAAATGCAGAGCCTCATCCTGAGCCCAGTGGAGGATGTCGTGGGTGTCCTGGGCTCCCACCACATCATGGGGCTGGACACTACGGCAGCACTTCGCGTCCCAGAAGCGACCAGCTCAAAGCTCGATCTCTGGCTGGTCTGAGCTGCCAGCTTCTTCTGCGGAAGTTTATTTAAAAACAGAAGCCCATGAGTACTAGAATTGCTTTTGCAGGAATCTCATCAAGACAGACATTATTGCGTCTATTAATAAAGCAGAACGTTTCCTCTGCTGGATGTTAATCACTGGGTGGATAGACTCAATGGGGCAGCGAAGGGACTTGTGGACTGACTAAATTAATGTGTTAGATTACTCTCATAAAATTAACCAGTGTTTGGAGACAGAAAGCTAGAAAAACTGGACCCAGGGAGAACACAGAGCCATCCTGCTGTTAAAACTGACCTGCTGGGTAAGGTCAATTTATAGGAAAGCCCCCTCGAGATCAGTTCATTAAGGTTTACAGGAGTTGAAATGTTGGACTTGTCTGAGTCGCCCAGCAGCGTTTCAGCAAGTGGGTTGTTATCTGCTAGTGCTGATAAAGCAGCTAACAGACCCCAAGGAGTGATTAATCAGTGAATCCTTTGAGTCTTCCTCCCAGCCCACAAATTCACCATCTTCTATGGCAGGTTGCTGGGCCATTGTCCCTTCTGCTTAGGCAGGTGGTGAGATGAGGTGACCACTACAGGTCCCTTCTACTCTGAGTTATTTTATGATTCCTTCGAAATTGAGTTTGAATTGTTAACTGCTTCACTTTCCTCTACTCTTCTGCTGGGTTCTAAACCATCTCTAATTTTATGCAGATAACCTCCTCAGGCTATTATCCTGTGACCATGGGTGGATGTGGTTTAGCCCACCATAAGGCAGGGCACAAATGTGCATTTATGTGCAAAGACGCGCACGTGTCTTCCACGCACCTGCACACAAGACATGCACGGGACGCACGTCCTACCTGTCAGGATTTGCCTCGGCACTGCGGAGCTGCTTAGTGCCTCAGTTTCCTCTTTGCCCTGTGGGATAGCCCAGCCGTTCCTGCTCCTGCAGGTCCTCATTTGGAAGGCATGGAGCAGGTCTTGGAGGGGCAAAGTGCTTTATCACTGTGACTGGTCATTCCCTGGCGGCAGTTTGGTATCAAGCCCTCCCTCTCTTGCCTTGTGTTAAGTGGATTAACATCCCCCTCTGGTAACATTCGACTCTGCAAGTCAACAGAGTGAAATTTAGATGTTGTGACCCTGAACTCACAAATGAACTTGAAATCCATGAGGCCTATTGGGATCTGTTTCTAAAGATAATAAAATTGGGAAGGGACTGGGAAACTGGGTTTGAAGCCCTTCCAGACCTGCTCCATGAGCTCTGTATATACAAATGTTGTATTTATATTGACCTGTTGTTAGTTTTCATTTTAATTGTCATTGTAGATTTTTTCCATTAAAAAAAAATATCTAAAAAACAATCAGGCCAACATATTTCAAGTGGATGCAGAAGAACCCACAGCTGGTTTCTGGACCATCCCTCACTCCTTTTGAAGATGGGCAGCATGGGAGAAAGCAAAGCATCCTGCTCTCAAGGTATAATTCCAGGATTCCTGGGAGCTAATGTGGATTTCCTTTTTTTAATGGAGTATGTTGTGGTTTCAGCCCGGCCGGTAACAAAGCACCACGCAGCCACTCACTGCCCCCCTCACCCCGGCCACAGTGGGATGAGGAGAAAATATTAAGAAATGCTCATGGGTTGAGACAAGGACAGGGAGGGATCACTCCTCACTCATGGGCATGGGCAAAAGGCAGGGGAAGCTTGGGGAAGAAACAAAATCAATTTAATTTACCACAAATCCAATCAAAACATGGATCTTAGGAAGTAAAACCCAACCTGAGAACAGCTTCCCCCCAGCCCTCCCTCCTTCCCACCTCAACCCCACTCCCGGTTTTCTCTCCCTCGTCCCGCCGGTGGCGCAGGGGGACAGGAATGGGTATCGGGGTCGGTTCCTCATACCTTGTCTCTGCCAGTCCTTCTTCCTCAGGGGGAGGAGGACTCCACACTTGTCCCCTGCTCTGCTGTGGGGTCCTTCCCACAGGAGACAGCCCTCCACGCGCTGCTCCAACGTGAGTCCTTTCTGTGGGCTGCAGTCCTTCAGGCACAGCCTGCTCCAGCGCGGGCTTTCCCACGGAGTCCCGGCCATCTTGGGGGGCATCCATCCCCCTGCTCCGGCGTGGGCTCCTCTGTCCCCAGGCTGCAGCTGGGCATCTGCTCCCCCGCTCCCCTCCATGGGCTGGGGGGGGACAGCCTGCCGCCTCCCTGCGGGCTGCGGGGGCATCCCCTGCTCCGGAACACCTCAGGTTCTGCAGAGGTTTTTCTCTCACATTCCAATCCCCTTTCCACTGCAGGTTCCTCTTCTTAAATCTATTCTCCCAGAGGCACTACCACCATCACTGATGGGATCAGCCTTGGCCAGAGGTCAGTCCAACTTGGAGCCGGGGAAGCTTCTGGCAGCTTCTCCCAGGAGCTGCCCCTGAGGCCTCTCCCCTGCTACCAAAACCCTGCCATGTAAACCCAAACCAGACTACTATCAAGTCACCTTAGAGACATGCTCACCTGGTGTCACTTCCTAGAGGGAATCATCCCTGTGCTACAGGCAAGCAAGAGGCCGTGCTTTCTTAAGACCTAACATAAGGTTTTCAGATGATTTTTTTACAAAACACAAGTTGTGGGTATTTCAGCCCCAGTGAGTTAAAAGTCCCTAAAAATCTTCTTATTGAGTAACGTGACGACAAGAGCAAATAATCTGGTGGTCTGATGGGTGGGGGGATAGAAAGTTTTGTCAAAGTTCCTGTGTTCAGCAGAGATGATTCATTGCCTCTGGTTTATGGATGGCACAACTCCACGGTGGCGTTGCGCTCACTTAAATCTCAGTTACACTCAGTAAATCTGTCTTGTTCTTGCCCAGTTTTGGTCTGAGGGTTACATTGCTGCAAGCGACTGCCACCTTTGGCTCTGTATCCTCCCTCCCGAAAGCCCCTGCAGCCTTAAATTGCTTCCATAGTGATGCAAAAAGCCTGACATTCGTGATGCCGAACCAGCCCAAGATAAGACCAAAACTCATTTACTATAATATAAATATATTTTAAAAGCTGTGTTCAGGAATTGCCCGTCACTGTCTGGGGAGAGGGAAGTGACCTTGTTCACTTTTGCGGTTTGGCTGTTCTCTCCTGGTGTTCACAGAGTTGTCAGCCCTCATCTTCCATGGTACGAGCTCCAGAAACACCCACCAATTTATCTCAAATAGCAGAAATCTGTGTTTTGGCTAAACTAGCTGGCATGCCACTCTGCAAATGCCCAGTGGTGAGGTGTCTCCCTTTTAAAAATTTATTTTTGCTTTGCTCTGTTTCCTGTTTTGTTTTTCTTAGCAGAAAGAGGAATAAGTCATTTTGAGTCTCAAGTGGGTTCCCTGGGCCAGTCTCGTCTGAGACATCCCACTGTTTTTTAGGGGGTGATTGGGTTATGAAGAAGGGTTTTGTTACTATTTAGGCAATGTCTGCTCTTGAAAGAACAGCTGTCACAGAAAATTAGTGAGATGTTTTTAATATGAGGTTTTATTAAATCGAGCAAGCATTACATGTGCAGGGGCAGACCGGGGAAATGCATCTCTGCCAACTTTCACAGACTTCTAGATCCATCAAGTTTATGACCAAGGAGGGACATTAGATCATCCTGTCTCATCTCCTGAATATAGGCCTTAAATTTCATCCTTTTACCTGTGCGTTGCGCCCTGCCATGTGAATTCAGCAAGAGCACGTCTTCCAGGAAAGCATCCCATCTTGAAGAAATCAGGCGGCTGAGAATCCACCGCTTCCCTCAGCGGTTCGTCTGGTTAATCACCCTCACTGTTTATTTCCACTTGTAATTTGTCTGACTCTCAGCTATTAATTCTTGTTCTGCCTTTCACCACCAGGCTAAAGAGTCCTTTAGGACCCAGATTTTGCTCCTTGTGAAGAGGCTTACGCGATGTAATCGAACCAGCTCTCGGTCTTCATTTTTTGATAAGCTAAGCGAAAATTATTGAGCTCATGAAGCCTCTTGCTGCTTCAGCCTCTGAATCATTTCTCAGTGTGTTTTCCTCACAACCGCTCAGTAACGCACCATTCTTTTAAAAATACGGGACACACAAACTCTGCCCAGACTTCCCTTCCCTTATCCATCTTGTTGGTAGAGAAATCACCAAGGAGAGCTCATCTTCCTCAGAAATGTCTGCATTCATAGATCACGCTCAATTTTTCCCTTTCTTTCACAGCTTTGTGATGGGATGCATCACCAGGTAACTTGGCCCCTTTGGACCTTAAATCTTTGGTGGAGTGTCTGGTTTTGGGAGATGTGTCCCTGCTTTGTAGGGAGTGGGGTAGGAGCTGGGCAAAAAGACCCATTATTTGTATGAGCTCAGATTACCAAGAGCTCCAGCTTGCTCCTTGTGCTGCCTTGTTCTTGTTGCAATTTATACTTCTTCCAGGCTTTTAAGTTATCTGACGTTTTCATTTTATTTTTTAATGCTGTGGGAAAAGTTGGATTTGCCATACCTGGTTTATTTATCTCTGAGTTCTCAAAAGAGTGGAAAGGTGGAGAGAGACTGGGCTTGATTCACATGGGATGGTGAAAATCCAGGAGAGGGTGGGCCAGAAGATGATGATGATGCCGAGCTAGAGCTGCTGGGGCAGCCACTACCTGAGCAGAAAAATTTGCTTAATGCCACTGGAAATGCTCGCTCCCATGTCGTGCCCCCCGAGGCAGCCGGATCGGGTAGGGGCTCCAGAACTTCTCCACGGGCAGATGCAAACCAGCTCGGTGGCTGGGTGCTCCCAGCAGGCGAGGTGTGTGCTGGTGCCCCAGCTGCCATTCGCTGGCCTGATGGTCTGTTTGTTTCTGCCCCGGCACCACACAGTTTAGTCACCAGAACTTGCACAAACCCATCAGAAATGGCTTTTCAGCAGCTGTAAATTCCTATTTTTTCCCTTAGGAAAGTTCTGCAGGCTTACCCATGCTGAGGACCTGCTTCTGTGCTTGAGAAGGGTTACAACAGGATAGATTAAATTCATTAGTCTGCTTGGACCAAACAATGGTTTAATGGCTAAATCTGTACGTTGTGCTTGCACTGGAGGGTGACTTGGCCGAATGCAACGTGTGCATCAGGGTCTGTTTTTTGTGTGAGCCCGCAGTGTGGCCGGGGAAGGTGCTGAGCCCTAGGCACATGTTCCCAGCTCTGCACATCCAGCTGGGAGAGGGGGAAAGGAGCAGGCAGCAGGAGACAATGGTGGCCAAACAGAGGAGCCCTGTGCCGGGTCTGATAACCCGGGCAGGTTCACGCGGCCAGGTGGTTTCTCTGTCTATTAAAAGAGAGGGGAAACCAGACATTAGACGTGGTCAGCCCTGTGGTGCAGACACCTAAACAGAGTGAACGTGCAGCAGTGTTTCCATGACCCCAAAAATACCAGTCCAGCTCTTCCAGCTGCCCAGTTTGGAAGTGCCAGTCGTCCCTCCAGCATGACTCCGAGGCATGCTCTCACTTTGCGTTTTGTGGTTTATTTACTGTCTGGGTGCTACTGTTGAGCTGGGAAAATATTCCAGGGCTGGCTGAACCGCCAGCTGAAAGAGAAGGCCACGCCGGCTCTGTCTGTATTTTTATGGATCTCCAGCCATGGGATAGGGTCAACCTCAGGAGTTAATGCAAGCAGTGAAGCTAAGTGTCTGCATTGATGAAGGGAACTGATGCAGCAGTGATTCCTATCAGGACGTTGAGAATGGGAGAACCTGAAGCCTCTTTCTTTGCTTGATAGAGAGGTGATAATCCAGTGGAGACTTGTCCTGTGCCTAACAGCATGCACGTGCAGAGGGTCTCCTTTGGTTCCTTTGACAGAACAGCACCATTAATTGCATTTTATGCCCCTGTAAGTAAAACTAGAAACCCAGCTAATCAGCCTGGCTTCTATGTTCCTCAGTTTAAGTGCTAAATGAAATGCCCTGCTTAGGAGCTTGGCTCTGAATTGAAATATCATGGGCTAATTGTAAGTATGAAGATGCAAAGACAGCATGAACAGATGCAACCTCTGGAACAAAAGTGCGTAAATGTCTGATTTCCCTGGTTATGCTTTTTCCAGCAAGGTTTTCTCTGAGTCAGCCCTGCTGTTATTATCTTTGCCCAAATACCTTTGGCTCCTCTCACCAGTGCCCGAGGAGACTGCAGACAGCCCTTTGCTTCCAAAGGCCTCTGCTTTGTCCTCCCTTGCAGCTGCCAGAGCATCCCGTGGCCATGAACTCATCTGGCAAGGCATCTTGTGCCCTTATGGTGTGGGTCTCTGGATTGTCCTTTGGCTGTCGCAGCTCAGCGCAAGTCTGTGAGTTAAGCAATGGCCCCAAGTCCTGCTCACAAACCCAGGGAATATTATGATGCCCCAACATTCTCCAAGTTGTTTGTTTTTTAGGAAAACAAACCTCTCGAAGGCATGTTAAAATAAGGTATTAGTGTGGCCGCAAAGTCCAGGCTGCAAAGGCTGGGAAACCCCAAGATGAACTGTGGTTGTGTTGCTTTGATTTTACTCTTTTTGGTGTGTAAATGATGCTCCTGTCTTAAGTGACGCGGTCACAGGCGCGGTAGTATCGCTGCACTTTGTGGATCAAAGGGATGGTGTTCACTTCATGAGCAGCTCTTTAATAACTGGTTTTCTTCTTGTTGACCAAGAGCAGCTGTGGGTCGCTGGTTTTAGGCCACTGTTTGGTCCCAGCTCTGTCCACCTGGGGTTCCACAAGCAACCCTGACCCATAGAGATTGCCCAAATTTTCACAAACTTCTCAGCGCTGGGAACCAGCAGCATTTTGCAGAGGGGAAAAGGAGGTGCAGTTGGCACCCCAGCATGTGCCTGAAGTGGGTGATTATGGATGTGACCCCAAGTTCAGGGCATTTGCAGGACCTGCTGCTTCTGTGGGCAGCCCAGTCCCACTTCACCCTGGCCATGCAGGGGTGAGCTCAAGGCATTAGGGAACATGCCAGGCCACTTCTGCTCGTGCTGAGGTTGCCAAACCCTCTGTGTACCCTCTGCAGCTTTGTGCGGGGATTTCGGGGATGCTCCAGCACCCAGGAGGGAGCTGCACTGGGGCAGTCGGCAATGGGTGGGCAGCATTGCTCCCAAAGGCACCCTTGGGAATGCTCCTGCTCCATCCACGTAGATGCAGCAAGAGGACAGATGTCCCAACACCCCTCCGGCTGGCAGAAGCGGGATGCCTGCAGGTCTTCCTAGAGCAGCGCTTGCACTTTACCTAGTCAATAAGACGTGCACGGAAGTTTTTCACAGCAGACCTCGATGGTTGTGGTGTCACTCACCCCTGTGTTATGCTGCGAACCAGCGCTGATAAAACCTCGTCGTGCTTCAGTGCTATGGGGATGCTTGGGCACTGCTGGCATCGTTGGGAAGCTGTTTGTTAGCTCAGTGCTCGTGGTCTCGCACAGCACAGCAGCCCCGTTCAGGCTCTTTCCTCCTCTCCCACCACCTGCTTCCCTACCTGGGGCTGTGGTCAGGCATGTGGGGCTGTGTTTACCCGCTCACAGCTGAGCACACAAGCCCTGACGAGCTGACACCCTGTATAGCTCTCTCAGCTCCTTCCTAGATACTCGCTTTGTGTGTGGTCGTCTCGGATGCAGGAGATGCTGGCGATTCCTCATCGGTCCTATGGCCAGGTTGAAAAGGAGACGACGCAACCAGTGGGCTGGTGTCTCTGGGGCACCCCTGCGCCGAGGTCGGGATCTCCCAAAGACCAGGGCTGCTTTGCCTTCAATCCTTTTGCCCAGCCCACCCCCTGCTCTCTCCTCTGTCCCCACTGTGAAGGGACTTTGTCCTCTGCAGCTTCTCCTCTCCTTGTGCACCTGCCTCTTCATCACAGAGCCGTCCAGCTGCGGGGCTTCAGGCTCGGGGAAGGCTGTGCCAAAACCACCACCCTCTGCCTTACAGCCTGGCTTCAACGGTTTGTAATCAGCTGAACTCCCAGCCAGAGGGGCTGGGGTTGGCAGGGAGCACAGCTCTCCTTGTACATCCTTAAACTTTGAGTTCTTTGCCAGGGTTAATTTTCTTCTTTCTCTCCCCCCCTTAGCTTTTCTTTTCCCTCTTGAGGCAGAGGTTGCAAGTGCCATGCTTGGTGTGGCTGCAAGGAATAAATCCCTCTACCCTCTCCTGGAGCTTGGGGTCCCAATCTAGCAAAGTGCTTGCTCATGTGCTTGGATTTAAGTGCATGAAAAGGCTGTGCTGGATCTGGTCTCTCTTGTGTGCCAGCACCTTCCTTGGACCCGGCTTCCCACCTCCTGCAGCTGGATGCGCGGGGTGGATGCGTCTGTGTGTCCGGATTGAGTTCGGGGGTTGGCAGGAGCCGGAGCTCTCTGCTGGGTCACACGTGCCCTCGATGCAGAGCAGGGAGGAGATAACTCTGCTCTTGGCAGAAATCCCAGGTGGGCTGTGACGGCGATGGTCACTGCAGTGTATTTCCAGCAGGACGATGCACTGTGGGAGCTGTGCAGGCAACTTTCTGCACCCTTGTTCGGTTACATAGGCTGTGATCACTCTGGGTGTCTTGGTGAACAGCCAGGTCAGTCTCCCTTGAACGGGTGGCCCCTGCCCTCTTCTTCCCAAAAAGCTGTTTGGCAGGGGTTGAGCAGTGTCCTGGTTTCAGCTGGGATGTAGTTAGCTGTCTTCCTAGTAGCTGGTACAGTGCTATGTTTTGAGTTCAGTATGTGAAGAATGTTGATAACACTGATGTTTTCAGTTGTTGCTAAGTAGTGTTTAGACTAAAGTCGAGGATTTTTCAGCTTCTCATGCCCAGCCAGCGAGAAAGCTGGAGGGGCACAAGAAGATGGCACAGGACACAGCCAGGGCACCTGACCCAAACTGGCCAACGGTGTATTCCATACCATGTGATGTCCCATCTAGTTTAGGAACTGGGAAGTGGGGGGGCAGGGATTTTCGCCGCTTGGGGACTGGCTGGGTGTCGGTCGGCGGGTGGTGAGCAATTGCCCTGCGCATCATTTGTACATTTCAATCCTTTTATTACTACTGTTGTCATTTTATTAGTGTTACCATTATCATTATTAGTCTCTTCTTTTCTGTTCTATTAAATCGTTCTTATCTCAACCCAGGAGTTTTACTTCTTTTCCTGATTTTCTCCCCCATCCCACTGGATGGGGGGGGAGTGAGTGAGTGGCTGCGTGGTGCTTAGTTGCTGGCTGGGGTTAAACCACGACAAGCAGCAACTCAGTGCAGTGGCTGAGCAGTACGTGGGGTCTGGAGGGGCTACCTGCACTCAGCAGCAGGCGTCATGTGCTGATACACCCTGAGGCAGAGACTAAAAGGGGATTTCATTCTGTTAAATGTCTGTTTTGGGAGTGCTTGTCCCAGGCTGGTGCGTCATGGTGACTGGTGCTTTGGGGCGATGGGGCAGGTGGGGGTCTGCAGGGAGAGGAGCCTGATCCTGGCTCAAGAAGTAGCCCCATCCCGTCTCTGTGGTCCAGGTGGATAGGAGAGGACAGACCTCTGCTGCTGCTGAGAGCTCTGAGCTCGTTTCATGCTTCACCAGTGCAGCCTGTGGTTGCATGAACTTTCCTCTGCTGGTTGTGCGTTTGCACGTGGGTCTGCTCGGCAGTTCGGTGTGGGCAGCAGCGTAGCCATGCTGGGGGCTCTGTCCCGGCACACCTCGCACACGCACACGACAGATTTGCTGGGATATACAGGCACTCTTGTACCTGCCACGCTCAGTGTTTTGGGGTGAGGCCTTCCCCAGGTACCGATGTGATGGAGGGGGGGAGGGGTATTTTTATGATCCTTCTCTGCGTGACGCTTTTTGGCGCTGGTGCAAATCTGAGTGCAAGGGACCGAGGGCTGCCCGGCATGATTGCACGTGTGGCTGAGGGTGCGTGTTAGTAGCCGAGGCTGCTATTGAGAACACGCATGTGCACGTGCCGGAATGAGGCTGAACGTGCTTGTGCACACCTCACAGGGTGCGTTGCGTGTGTCTGTCGAGCGTGTGTGGCTCTCTGGGTGGGTTGCTGAGTGGGACAGAGGGCACGTGCACCCTAATCCTGATCGTACCCATCTGAGACCTGTTGCAGCTGGACTCTGGTGCTGGACATCGGACGCCAATGCAGCCCTTGGCTGTGCTCCCTTGCTGCCCTCTGCAGGCAACCACCCCTCGTCCATCCTGCAACAGCCAAGAAACAGCCTTGGCCTGGTTCGCCACACTTTCCCCCCTCCCAAGAACCCCAAAATAACCATGTTCCGTTGCAAACGCAGCTGGAGTTTGAGGGCTGCTGGACCCAGAGGAGCTGCCGTATTCTTTTGGGGTGGCCAGAGCCAGCTGTGCCAAAGGGCACCCGCAGCCTCCCCCGGCATGGCACGGCCGGCCAGCTCTCTGATGGCTTTGGCTGTAGCCGCTGCCGGAGGAACGCGTAGGATGGAGAAACGCGAGTCAGCCCCAGGAGCCTTGGATGCGAGCGGCCGTGCAGAGGTGCTCGGCAGGTGCTCCAGGACCGGGGTTACGTGCGTGGTTGGGGGATTGTGGAGGGATGCAGGCTCGCGGGGGTATCCACCCAGCTGCAAAGATGCCCTCCGATGGGGAGAGCTCGTGGAGAACACAGTTGTTGCTAGAATTATCGCTGTTTTCTTTCTAAAACTGCAGGCGATTCAGAGGGGTGCTTTGGGAAGCTGCTTTTTGTGTGCACAGACTGGATGTTTGTACTATGGCTGGACCTGAAGCTTTCTTTTTTCTCCCCCCCCGCCCTTTCCCTGCTGGGCAAATCAAGGTTGCAGCCCGTTTGCAGGAGCTGCCTCCTGCTCCCACGCCACAGGCCTGTATGAACCACCCTCAGTCTCTCTTCACGGTCTCTTCTGGCCCAGGATCCAGAGCTGGGAATTGGGCTGATCCAGAATATCTAGCCGTCAATCTGATCCTGACCCAGGTTGGGATGAGGATGTCTGTAAGTCTGTCTCTAACCTGGAGCAGCAGTGCGTCGGTAACCTGGACCTGTAGTACCAGGATATTTATTAGCGCTGGCTCCAGAAGCTGTGATCTGATGGGATCCAGAGGAGCCCCAAACAAAACTCCTTGGGCAGATTGGGTTCTGCATGCACTGAGGAAATCAAAACATAAAAAAGGAGGAAGAACTTGAAACCACCCTGGTTCTGCAACACTTCATTTTTCAGTTTCTGGGCAGGATTTATATTTGGCATCTAATTAATCTCAAAACACACAAAAATCACACAGTTTTGCAATTCCACAGTGCCTTTTACCTGGGAATTTTGAAACACCTTGTTAGGAAAACAGGCTTTGCAATTATCTGAAGTGTCCAGATGGAAAAATTGAGCTAGGCTGTGTGATTTTGCCAAGGCTACCCAGACAGTCAGTGGCAGAGGTGCGAATGAGGTGGTAGAGGCACTTTCCTGTTCACAGAAAATCCAAGTTAAAGGAAAAGTGCACGACAGGATCACTGCTGAGCTTTCCGGGAGCAAGCCCAGCGCCAGCCCTGTTACCCAGAGCCTGTGCTCAGCCTGACACTCCATAACTGTTGCAAAATTATACAGCAGCTGAGTAATATGATAGTGGGTTAATTTGTGGTTGCAAATGGAGCTTGGGAGCCCTGACTGATGGTACCTTACTCTGACCACCAGACCCCACAGCCCTTTATAATGAGAACATAATCTTGCACAGTACCTGGGAGCTGAAAGCAGTTTTGGTCTCCAGCAGGACGAGAAGGTCCCAGGCTTGAGGGTCTCCACCTTCCATGACCTGGAGTTCAGCATTTGTTACTGGGGTTACAGGCACCAGATTTTCATATGTATGGTGCTTTTTTGTGGCTATCAAAGCTCTGCTTGGCGGGACGTGGACCGTGCTCTGTAGTAGTTTGCACTGGCAATGTGGGAGGTGGCAGGATTGCAGCCTGCCTCAGCTTCATGGCTAAGAGGCTAAACAGGAGGAGCAGATGGGTCAGAAAAAGGAGGATGGTGAATTTGTTTGCTATTCATTCACAGACCAAGAACAGCAGAGAATATCTGGGTATTAGACCATGGCTTAAAAAATGGAGTTAATGGGATGAGAGAAGCAGCCAGATTCTGTTGCATATTGGGTCAAGGTGACAAAAAAAAACAGGGGAAAGGAAATCCTTATGGTTCGAGGGCTAGGGGATGTGGTTCAGTTCCCTGCCTTGTATTCCTGTGTATGCTGCCCTTGGTTTGGGGCAAGGGGCAGACTGCATACTTGGGTACGTGTGGTTGTATTTGAGCTTCCAAGCTGGTGGTTGAGGAAACCTGCACCTCCACGCTTCTCCACACTCTGCAAGTGCCTGTTTTCAGCTGTTGGCTATGTTTCAAGTCACCCCTTCCCTGAATCATCTTGCAGTTACATTTGAGGCTTTGCAATGTTCAGGATGATGCCCGAGACTGGTGCCGTGAACGGCTGCCTCTGCACGAGGGGTATTAGAGCCCTGCTCTGTCTGATGAAGATCCTGTGAAGTTGAGCACCTAGGTACTGTAGTGAGATGCCATAGATGGGGAAGAAAATAAGGACCCCCCCAAATTAATAAAACCTCCACCTATCAAAGAGAGGATAGAGGCTGCAGAAAGGAGGGAAGGCACAAGAAAAGATCTCACGGTGGCTGAAACGCTGGATCTGAAACGGTGGATCTGGGATGAAGCATGGGCTTGGCATGAGAGGCAGAGAAAGGAGCAGATGTGGTGAGAATCCTGCAGGCAGTGCCTGCCCCGTGGCTTACTGGTACCTTAGCACAGGTAAGAGGTCATTTGAGCTCTGGCAGCAGCTAAAGGGAGCGCCAATTGGAACCAGATGTCAGGAAGTGCGAGGCACCACAAACGTGTGGAAGGGCCTCCCAGCCATGGCGGCGGAGCCCCTAACACTGGGGTCATTCACGAAGCAATTAGTTGGCATCCTGCGGTTTTGGCCTGTTAAAAACGGGAATCAACCTTCAGGAGCTAAGTGGGGCTGCAAGGAGCTTTTCCAGCGTGATGGGAAGTGCTGGCACGGAGAATTAGAGTGAGCTCTGGACGGTAGGTGACGGGAGGTGGGATGAATGGACCTGCCGTTGACCGTGGAAAGACTCCCGTTGAGTTCAGAGGGCTTTGCCTCAGGCTGAGAGCCACAGCTTTGGAAAAAAAAAAAAAAAAAATGGAAAAGAGAGGCCAGGACCTCTACCTTTCATTCAGCTTTCCTGCCGGTACATCCATTAGAGCTTCTATGAGTCGTGTCTTCTGCGTTTTTTCTTGGGGAGCTGTTGTCTGTTGAACAGTCGATGCAATAGGCCTAAGGTCATGGTGGGTCCATAGATGCTTCAAGTCTTTAAAACAGGTTTGGGAGACTTGGTTAAGCATATGCTGTAAATCATCTGAAAGTTATGGCTGAAGGAGGAATATCTGGGTGAGATTTTCTTGCTTGGCTTTTGTAGGAGGTCAGACTGTTTGAATATATGCAGTTCTTCATGCTCCTATGATCATGGTAATGCACCCTGTTTTTCCCCTTTGTTGCCACACATTCCTCCAATTTCCATCAGCTTCTTTGCACACTATGGAGAGCCTGTGAGGATGTGTTGTAAAAAGACTCTCCTATTTAGTCTCATGCATAAACCTTAAAGTAAGATGGGAAAAAAACATTTCTGAGGCTGGAAATTCTGGCTTGTGTTTCTTCTTCTTCTTTTTTTTTTTTTTTTTCCCAGGTTTCCTTTCTTCTCCACTATTTCTGGTCTATAGAAAGCCCCCCAAAATTTCAGCAGACCTCTTACACTAGACCAGTTTTGCAGGCTCAAGATGGTCAAATGTTTTTCTGCTTTTCTGGCTGCATACATACTGCATCCCTTGGACTTAACTTGAGTTTTTCATACCCTTGATTTACTGCAGCAGGTGAAAGGCTGAGGTACAAAGTCATCCTGTGTTGGCTGTGGAGAAGCATTTATGCAGGTGAGTATTTGGAGAGTCACCAGCTCCAGGTGCTGAGCGCTCACCAGTAGACGGATGCTGCTGTGGATCAGGAGAAAGATGTCCCAGCCCCTGCTTGCTGAGGTCTGAGAGCTGCTACATTAAGTCTCTGTCAGGCTGTTTCAGGGTCCGCAAGGTCAATGGATGCTGCTCTACCGAGCTCATTAAGCTACAGGATACACCCGCGGGGAGACGGTCTTCAACTGAGTCACGATTTATTAGTGTGGTTATGGAAGCCTATTCTCTCAGGAGCCATAATGCTGAGTAATATTACATGAAGAGATGGTGGTATATTGTACATCACGGGACGCCAGCTAATGGAGTAGACAGAGCCCGGCTTAGTCCGTTATAAGTATCCTCGTATGAGGAGGCTCTTTCTCTGGGCAAGTGTCCCTGAGGCTTGACGTGAGGAAGGTGTGTAAGATTTGCCACTGTGGCTGGTGTCTGCAAGGCGAATATTTAAAGCCAGACCAGACCTTTTACACACCCCTGGAGTGTGTCACACCTCGGGAGGTGATGTTCCCCCTCCACTGGCTGTTGGGACCGGCGGGTTGGACTAACACCTCGCTCCAAGATGCTTGGAGGGAGGCGAGAGGATTCCCAGCCGAGGGAATACGTTACGCTGCTTATTGCATTTGCCCTCCTGGGAGGCAGAGCTTTAATTGCTCTCCCAGCATCTTTCCTTCCCCTAGTGCAGGAAAGTCTCAAACTTTCTACCATTACGCCACGTGCTTGGAGCTGGAGGTCCCAAGCGATAGCACAGAGCTCTGAGTTTCCTCTGCTTTGCTGTTTGTGCAGCCAGGCCAGCACACTGAAAATGAGAGCAAAACACTACTGCTCAGAGCTGTAACGAGGGACTCCTCTCTCTGGTATTTCTCTTGGGTGCAAGAGGCAACATGAAAGGGCATGGGATGCTGTAGCACCTTGCCCAATGTCAAAGAGAGAGAGAAAGGTTCACACAGGCTAAAAAAAGAGCAGACTCACTCAGATTTTCCAAAATGCTGCGGGCTGCTTGAGGGTACATGGGCAGGAGTTGGAGTGGTGGGCTGGGGGGTGATACCTGGAGCAGGGCGACACACCTTACTGCCCTCTGCTTCTTCCAAACCTCACCAAGTGAAAATAGTCCAAGGGGCTATGGCTTTATAACCGCTCACTTAACGGGATCGGAATGACTTACTAACTGTTCCTATCTGAACAAAAATAACACCAAAACATTCTCTTTTCTCCCTCCCCTCCCAGGCCTCATGACTTTAAAAGGATTTGTGACAAGCCATGAGCCTTGAGAAAATAAACCATGAAGAATTCCCATCCACAGAGACAATTCTGAAGGTATGTGTCCCCTCCTCCCTGCTCACTGGAAAACCACAGTCTTGGCCAGGACTGGAAGAGGAGCCATTCATTCAAGCCTGATTTCCCGAATCGTATCACAAGAAATGGTCTTAGTCACTCTCAAATGAACTCTGTGGGGATTCTCGTGTGCCAGGTTAGCTCTGCAGAGCGCGCGGGCTGGCCAGTGTCCTCAGCACACGTGATGGCAGGGCAGCACATTGGGGCAAGCACATAACCAAGGGATGGCTGGGAAGAGGATAGCCTAATCAGTGGGCTAATCACCTTCTGGAAATACCTGGCTCTTCCTAACTGTTCCACTGTGATTAGCTTGGGAGAGGCACTTTAAAGCAGAAGACACTGCCTTACCTTTTTTTCTAAACAGCTAGTTGATTTTGAGTGCCACCCTTCATGTTTGCAAAAGGATGTTTTTTGGGGGGGGCTGGCACGGTGTTTGGATTTCAGTGAGGGCAGGTAGGGCACAGAGCTTGCCCTGTTTGCTGCTTGCCCCTCCAGAGGTGTTCTGGACAAATGTCACTGAGTTGGTGGTCACGAGTGTGCTAACCAACATGGGCGATAACGTTGGTTTCTGCCCCAAGCAGCTTTGAGCTATCAGGGAGCAAAGCAAACATCCATCCGTGGCCTTAAATCAGAGACTTGACCCTGGTCTAGGCCCAGAAGAGAAGTCATCTCTGCTCAATTCCTTGATGTACGTGATTTTTCTTGCCTGTGCTGGCTCAGCTGGTGCTTTGTGGGGAGCAGAGCCGTGGCTCCAGCCGCTTCCTGCCCACCAGAGTGGGAGGAGGAGCACTGGGTGCTTAGAAGCTACTGGTTTCCCTTGCACTGGTCCCCACAAGACATGACTTTGCTCCTCTGAATGCACACATGAGAGGATTTACACTGGAATATGCTGCTGGGAGGGATGAGGTTAGCACAGGGCAGTCTATGTGCTACGTAAAGCTCTGTGGGATGCCTGTAAAATATTGTGGTTTGAGCTGGTCAGAAGAAGGACAAGGTTTTGCATGCAGAAATTAGAAAGGTTGTTTTCTCTCTGTGCACCAGAAGTCATCTGTTTGTTTGGTTTTGTTGAAAACATTGGCAGAGATGTGCAAAAAAAATGTTCGTATCTATGGTGTGGTGTTTTGTATTTTGCCATCATGGTTTGTAATTGTTAAACTTGCACTGATTTTCTTCCATTCTCCTTTTGCACTTTGGAGTTTTATTTGGACCTTGGTGAAAAACTGAAAGCAGAAATAGATTTCTTTGAGTAATCATGTTCTTGGGGAAAGGTAGAGGGGAAAGACTGTTTTCAGTTCTTTCCTCAGTTAAAAATTATCCCTAATTCCAAGTTATACTAATAAAATTCTGGTGTTACCTCGTACAGGTGAGCAAAATGGTTACTGATTCCCAACACCTCTTTCTGCAACAGACTCGGCAAATTTTCCTGCCCTTTCAGTTGGAGCTGCCTCACCTTCATTTGCCTAAGTGGTCTCATAGTCTGCACATATTTTATGAGCAGGACCAGACACAGGTCTTTTCCTGCAGTTTTGTGTATGCACATAGCAAACTTTGCATAAGGAGGCCCTGTGCTACCCTAGCAAGGCTAACCAGGGTGGGCAGGGAGGGGGAAGGACCGTGCAGGCGTGAAGTTCACTGGGAAATTCTCTTGCGATGGGTGGGGAGAGATGACACATCAAAAGAGATGGGGAGAAGCAAACCCCGTGATATCAAACACATGGCAAGAAGAACCACCTACTGTTTAATGAGAGAATTAGGACACATGAATGTTTTTTCTCAGGCTACTTCAATCTGTTTCTAATCCTGGCCTAGGGAAGAGTGGATGAGAAGCAGGAGGCCAATATATATATATTTTAATGTATCTCATCTTTAGTAAGTGTGTATGCGTGTATTTATATTTACCGTAATTGCTCACAAAGACATGTTTGACACTGTTATTTCTGGTGTTCCTTGGCAGCAAGAGGCTTTTTACCACCAACCTATTGATACCACATGGTGGGTAAGAGCACCTCCTATTCTCCCTCCCCCCCTTGCTCCAGACTGAAAAGCACTGGGTTGTCTCTGCTTGGCAGAAAAAAGAAAAAGAAGAGAGAAGCCAAGTTATCAGTTCAGCTCCAGAGCCCTCCCTGTTTTTCCTGAAATGTGGGTCCCTTGTTCCAGCAGGGGTACGTGTGCATACGTGCTTGCTATAAAACATTCCCATGGCAGAGCTTTCCCAGCGCTCTATTTATTTTGCTGGGTTCTCACTCAGGTCAACCACGGTACTCTGAAGCGTGGTGGTTTGGACTTGGAGATGGATCATGTGGTCTCCATTATTGGAGATCACTGCTTAAAAGCCAGCCTCGCCAAGACAGACCAGAGGCGCTCATTATCTGACAGCTTTGCCCAATTCAGATGAACTTGGAGCTTTCTGGGAGAAGGGTCTTCCTGGTCAATGTAGATAATGCAGAAGTGCCTGTAGGATAGAGGATGAAAAAGAAAATAGTTCCTCACTCCTCCAGTGGTGAAAAAGATCTATACTTTGATGGGGAGTTTTGCTTACACAGATTGTCCACTCACAAGTCCTTGTTTCTCTTGGGGAGTCACGATAAATAAAGAGAATTTGTGTTTGTGGGAGCTGGTACCCCCTTGGAGGTGCTTGTAGACGGAAGCCCATTTAATCATGTATTAAGTAGATTTACACAATCTATTTTTCTTCACTCAGGACTCTGTTGTGAGAAGCACTGCTGATCCTGAGCTCTGCTTTGGAAGATGAAATCTTGTCAGTGAGATACAGCTAAGAGCACTGCTGGAAGACAGTTGCAGAAGACTTTCTTGGAGAAATGTACTGAATTTGTCAATGAAACCAAAATGCTGAGCTGGGCCGGGCTGAGATCCCTTCAGAGAAGATCCAGTAGACATCTATCTGCCTGGGGACTGGAAAACAGCCTGCAAAGTGACGCTTGGGCCGCTGCTGCTTATTGGCCTCATGGTGAGCAAGATTTTGGGTGAACGGGTGAAGTGATGCAACAGCAGCATCTTGGGGTGAGGGAGGAATATTTCTCACTGATGGCTGGGAGGGCAATCAGATGGGTTAGGGCCAAAGGTAGTGTAAGGATGGCACAAGATAGACCTGAGCTTCCTACTTTAATATATATACACATGAATATCTACCTATCTATCTCTCCTTTTCCCCATCAGACACATTCTTTTCTGCAACCTGTATCGCAAAGTGCTGGTGACTAAACCTTTCAGGGGGTCTTGTGGGATGTCTGGCACTCCTCTGGCTGGAGAAGGGAGACAAGGTAGGTTGACCTGGGGTAACTGTTACAAAGGACTTGGATATGCTAAGATTGTCCTAAAGCTGCTGTTTTCTGTCATAAATTTTGTGAAGATCTCCTCAGAGAATTTGTTCTTACACAAAGTGATTAATCTCCTGTGAAGATGACCTGCTTTTTGGAAATGGCATTCACTCTCCATTGATGTCAGTTGTCCAGCCTGCTCTGCCTCCGGCCTTTTAAACACCTAAATGCAGGTGGGATGAATCCCACTCTTAATATCTTAATCCTTTTTAATTAGATTGAGCTTTCAAGGTCTTCCAGCACAGCTTTTCCCCTTGCTCTCAGATAATTTCTGTGGCTTTTTCCTTAGCTCTATCCAGCTTTTAAACACCTTTTCTAGAATATGTATTGCAAACTGTACACAGTATTTCAGTATCTCTCTTGTCTGTGGTTTCTGCAGAGAAACTTTTCCTTTCTCCTATTCACCATCACCTTTTAAGAAAACCAAGTTGACTTTCTTGCCCATTCTAACATTCAAGTCCTTCTAAAAAAACCACAGTCCTTCAGGTCACCTTTCTCTGCTCTAGGGGTACGGTGGATGCTCCTTGACATCTGCAAGTAACATTGTATTTTGCTACCTAAAATATATGTATTTGAGCTGAAGCATGCCAGCAGCTTGATAGTCCTGATGGAGCTGAGTGCCCTGCCCTCCCCATTACTTATCGCTTTGCCAGCTTCTGTGACCTAAATAGCTTACGTCAGCTGCTAGTAATATATTTACTTTCATGAAAGTTGATGACAATGTTGACTACCTCTGGGCAAGGCAGTAGATCCTGACAACCATCGGTGATACTTTCTCACTGAATAATACCTCCCAGCTTCTGCAAGCTAGCTCGTCCCAATCTATTGAATGTATGTTTTATTTCTATAGCGTAGCAGAAACTTTTCAAACAGAAGGTTGTGCAATGTTAAGTCATGCACCACATGAAAGTTTGTATTATGCCTGTAAGAGACTCTTTGATGAACAGAACTCGTAATTTTGTCAGAAAATGAGATCAGGCCTATTTCCCATGAAAAATGTTGACTGACATTTGTTGCAAATGTAATTATTTTGTAAGGTGGAGCGGTGTCACCTGGCCTAATTTTAACCAAATAACAGTTTGCTGTCTGATCCAAACTAGCTGCCAAGGTTCGTTCTGCAGTCAACGGAGCGAGATCAGCCCTCCAGCAGCTGAATCATCTAATCTATGTTAGACATCTGTCTTACAGTAGGATGATTGCTGTTTGGAAGTGCCTGCCTGTCTCCATTGACTGAAGAAAAGGAGCAAGGATTAATTTTGAGCTAGCATGTGTATAGCTACTTGAGTGAAATCACTTCTGTTAAAATATTGGCAGTCTTACCATGCCTTTCTCCAAATGTTGGGAAATGCATTGTTCCCCTTCAGGACTCTTATGACTCATAGTCTAGGGAGTTTCAGGTAAGTCACAGGATGAATCCTCAACACACAAGTCCAAGATCCCCTCCCTGCCCCTTCTCTTTATCCAGAAAGATGGTTAAGCTTTGGCTAAGATGTTAATGGGGCAGCATTTGCTAGACTACTCCCTGTTTGCCAACTAGCCACAGGCTTTGATCCTTGAGCTCTGTGCATCATCCCAGCTGGAAATGAAAGTCTTGGGTTTCCCCCAGCAAATGCCTTGGAAGCAAGTGGTAAATTCGAGAGAAAGTTGCATGGGGTGAGGATGGAAATGCACATGTGATGCCTTGACCCTGCCCTGGGGGAAGAGGGCATGGCCAGGCAGGGCTGGATGGTCAGAGCTGGTGTAAGTGCTCCTGTGAGTTGTACCAAGGTAGGACAGCCGCTGAGCACAGGAGCGGAGGGCCTTTTTGTCAGCAGAGCTGGGCCAGGAAACATTTATCTGTTGCAGGCTCTTAAAGATGGGCTAGATGTGGTCTCTGGGCACCGAGGTCTCATTCCAGGTGTGCAGGAATCGGAGATTAATCTATGCTTGGGTAAATGAGATGATAGCTCATTAACAGCTCATGCCAGGCAGCTATGTGCTGTCTGACAGTGTCATAGTGCTCTTTGAAGGCTCCAGCTGGGATAAGGAGGGGACCCGTTGCTTCATACACCCAATGATTCTGCAGAAATGGAAGCAGAAAAGATGAGCAGAAGGTGGCCAAAGGGGAGGGGAAGGAGATGGAGAGGATTATTTCCCCCCCAGTCAGGATGGAAGCAATGCTTGTACATGCAGCACCATGTAGTGATGCCTCAAGCCAACTCTTGGTGAGATCAGTATCACCCATGGTAGCACAGCGTTTGCCCCAGTGAGGAGTGCCAGGATTACAGCCCATGCTTCCAGGACCTGCAGGATTGGGGTGACAGTCGTATCACACAGTGTATCAGTTACCGGAGCATTTACCAGCTCAGAAAAACCATGCACAAGGAAGGGAAAGCGGGGTGGTGGGTTTTGTCAATGAAAATATATGCATCTAAAGTTGCTTTTTAATCCTGGTTATCCCTGGATTCCTCCATTTTCAGGGTGCATCACTCCAAGGAGACTAGAGTAGTGCTGGAAGTGCACAGACGTACAGCCGCAACTATGAAGTGCTGAAACCAGCCAAGGATTTAGAAGCTATTAATTACAAATAAAACAAATGAGCACATTTCATGACCTCCTAATTTGTAAGTGGAGAGAGAAAAGCAAAACAAATCAAATTGTTGTTTGCAGCAAATTGTTTACTTTGCTCTAATAATAAATACGACTAAAAAGAAATGCTAACCTTCTGCCAAGGCAAAAAATGTGTGTGTCTGCATTTAAGTGTAATTCTTCTCCTGTTAAGCACTTTAAATGAGTGAAGCTGAAGAATTACAAAAATCTCATGTTTCATCCTTTAAGCTCTTTGTTCATTTTTGCATTTCATGGATTCTGTGGAGGACATACTAGATTGCTGTAATGTGGTTAATCATCAATTAGTGTCAACTGGAGCAATTTTGTTGTCTTTGATAGATAGGTTCCTTTTTGGGAATCAGTTTCTCTTCTAAGAAGAACAATTCTTGTTATTGATTAAGGGAAGTGGAAACATCTTTTTAGTTGTATTGATTTTATTTTAACTTCTTTTGCCATCTAGCATGCGGATCGGCTTCTGCAGCTGCAGTGCTAGGCAGCAAAAAGGACACGTGTTAAGACATTTGTGAACCAGAGAGATATAGCTGGGTACAGCAGTATTCCCTTCTTTCCATCCCAACAAGTCCTGCAGTGCAACATGGAGCTGGAAAGTCACCAGATGTGCTGTGCTTTGAGGACCTGTAGTCAGGAGGAGCCTCTACCCCATCTTTTTTCAATGTCCAGGACTAGCTCTCAAACATTTTAGTGTTTCAGATATTTGCATTCCAGTCACAGTCCCTTGTGGGAACAGCAGAGCCATCGTAAGCACGGAGGAAATGTGGATTCGGAACCATATCCAGGCTTAGTAACTTAAGTCTTCCTCTCTAATGGGCTGAATTGAGATCTCTGATCTGAGAGGTCCCAAAAGGCTTCAGCTGGAGCCCATGTGTCCGGTACAAGGCATTTTGAGATAGATGAAGGCCAGCTGGATAAGGTCCAGGGGAGAGCAGCAAGAATGATCAGAGGTCCAGAAAACATGACCTCCAAGGAAGGACTGAAAGAGTTGTGATTGTTTTGTCTAGAGGAGAGATGACTGCAGCGAGATGTGCTGGGATACTGCAAGTATGTAAAAGGGTACTGTGGAAAAAGAGGGGAACCTGCTCCCTGAGTCCACTGCGGGAGAACAGACAACACGTTTTCATCTAAATCGGGAGCAAGACATTTGGGTTGGACAGGAGGAGAGGGTTTGCAAGGGTGAAGTTAGTTATGTTAAGCAAATGTCTTGGTAGAACTGATCCCATGAGGGAGAAGAAGAACGGACTAGATGACCTGGCAAAATCTCTTCTAATTCTGCTTTTCTGTGGGTATTTGAAGTTGTTTGGATTCTGATCCTGATTTTGCTTCTCTGGTGCATGCCCTCATAGATGCGAACATAGGATGTAACTTCTGGTTTGAAAACCCAAAAGAGATGATCAGAAATGGTCAGGTGAAGGAATCCAATGCAGGGCATATGCTGTCCTGTGCAGAGCAAGAAGAATAAATTTCTATGGGTCACCTGGGAGTCTACATGGCTGGAAGGTACACCCACAGGTATGTCTGTGTACATCAAGGAGAAGAAAGTATGAGATGAGAAAATACTCTCTGTGGTGAGCGCAAAGTCCTTCCCTCCATGCTTGTCATCACCACTCTTCTCAGTTTTGGGTGGATATATTGCAGGGAGCTGGTGTTTGGAGATGTTTCTGAATCTAATGCCTAAAATACTCTTTTATTCAGCATTTGTTAGACTTCATCTAGAGAATGTGTCCATTTTCGGGGCTCTCCCTGTACAGGAAAGACATTCATAAACTGGAGTCAGTTCAGCGGAGGCCACCAAGATGGCTGGGGGTTGGAGCACTTGCTGCGTAGGGAGAAGATGACATGATGGGTTTTGTTCATCCTTGGAGGTTTTCAAGATCAGACTGGATAAAGCCCTGAGCAACCTGGTCTGATCTCCTAGCTGATGCTGCTTAGAGCAAGAGGATGGAGTAGAGACCTCTGGAGGTCCCTTCCAACCTAGATTATTCCATGATTCTGTGATTCTAAAATTCACTGTCTGTATCTGTCAAACCCCAGTGCTACTACTGAGGCCAAAGATGCTCTCTAAGTGTCTGCTGCCAAGAGGCAACAAAAGCATCGCACTGCATTGCTGGTGCCAGTACCTCTGCCTTAATTATAACCACATTTTCATATTAATTTTTATGCAGATGACAGACATATCTAAATGTCCTCAGATGTCTCTGTGAAACCACTGCTCTTCACCTCATGTGCTCTCAACCTTTTCTCCCTGTCTGTGTTGGCAGGAGGAAGACAGCCATGAGCTACAGTCTGGATTGCTCTCACCAGGAGGGATCATACAGACATCCTCAAGCAAAAATGGACCAAACTGTGCTCGACACATCGGTGTGGTGCAAAAGGAAAAGATTATGAACTCGGGCACAATGCTGCTGTAACGTGGCTATTCACTTCTTGGATCCTACCTGTTACCTTCTCAAGGTACTTCGTATTCCATGCTGAGTGCACCAGTCTGCATTAGCTCTATGTTCCCCTGCCTCTGTGCTGTCCTCCACGTTCTGGGCTGTTTAAGCCTTTGGAGCAGCTGAGGTTATTCCAGGTGAATAAGGAAAGATTAAGATTGTTGCTGTTGTTTAGCATCATGTTGGTGTGTTTCACTTTTTCTCCAGCTCCTTCTCAGTGGAGTTCTGTTTTTTGTTTGGTTGGTTCATTTTTCTGGGGGAGAGGGTTGTTGTTAGGTTTTTTGTGTAGTTGGTTGGTTTTGTGTTTTTTTTGTTGTTTGTTTTGTTTTTTTCTTGTTTTGTTTTGGTTTGGTTTTTTATGAGATCAGAGATATAACAGGCCCTTGGCATGGATTTTTAGGTCATAAATAACTTTTATGGCCAGTTTGAAGCTCAGGCCAGTCCAACATGTGTGATAATCTGCTGTGTATCACAGATGTTAGGGCCTCCCTGATAATGAAGATCTATGGTGCTCTTTCCACAATTTGTCAGGAATCTGGAAGAGGTGTGCATCCAAACTCTGGGCACAGCACATTAAAGTCTTGTTAGTGTAAACTCCTAACAGTATTCCCCAGACAAGGTGCCCACCCTTATATCTTGACTTTCCCTCATTTTCAAGTGCCTGGGAGAGAAGGAAGAACATGAGCAACTCTTCTTGCAGACTGTCACGGGGCAGGGGACACACACAGAACTCCCAGCCATGAAAAGCAAACCTTAATGCCTAGTCTGTGCCTGGATTTTCTCAGATTCGGGCAAAGGGCCTGCCTGTGATCTCTGAGCACCTTCCCATGGTGCATGCGTGCTCAGCATCACATGATGTGCTTCTTGCAGGGAACACCCTGCCCAGATCTAGTCCATCTCTAGTCAAAGGATTATTCCCAAGAGACTGTGCTTTAATCCATTTTTAAATGTCTTAAAGAGCAGGGTTTCCACCACAGTCCCTGGGGAGGATGTTCCACAATCCAGTAGGTTAGATCTCACTGCTAAGAATGTTTCCCCTGATATTCAGAGTTCATTTTCCATTTCTTAATCCCATCTTGTGATTCCTGGTTATTCCCCTGTTGGGCTAACCTAAACAATTCCTTCCCCTCCCCAACATTTATGCCTGTCAGCAGACAGTTGTCCTCCTTTGCTGTCCTCCAGCCAAACTATACATATTTAGCTCCTTCAGTTTTTTTCCTCATAAGTCAATCCTTCCAGCCACTTAATGATCCGTGTTGTCCCACTTTGACTTCTCTCCAGCTTGAAGCATTCCAGTGCTGCTGAGGTGCCCAGAAGCAAATCAAGTCCCCAGTGACCTCAACCCAAGGAGGAGGTTGACAGAGAAAACCTTGTTTATGAGAAAATCCCTACAGTCATCTTTGTCATGGGATGGAAACAGGGTTTTGGTGTTACCCCTGAGACCTGGCTGGAGAAAAGCTGCCAACTTCATTCAAATATTCCATTGAATCCAGGCACTGGGAACAGCTGAGAAGCGATGTCCTGCTGCATTATTTTCATTCATTTCATTGTAATCTACTGTGGCGGTGTTGGAAGGACACAAGGAGGAAGGGTTGGCCCAAGGAAAGGCAGCGATAAACGCACCAAAAGAGCTTGCTATCAAGTGCCACAGCCTGTCCATGCCAAGGTCATGTCATCACAGAGAAAAAGCCCAGAGTACCCCTTCCATTTCCCTTAGGACCCTTTTTCTGTCTAAACACAAAGGAAAGGAAGTTGCTTTCTGTTTGCCATCTGTCCTGAGCCAAGGCTGATGCTCACCTTGTTTTCTTTGGGTATTAATATGTGTTTGCTAATGCAGGCCAGAAAAAAACATTCTCCAATCTTTTTTTAAAAAGTAGGAAGAACTAGCTTAGGAAGAACAGGCTGGCAACATATGCAAATGGTCCTGGGTCACTGCAAATCTTTTGTCTTGTGTAGGGTAAATTAAACATCAAGGAGTTATGGGTGATTATCACTCTGTGTAGCCTGGCTTGCTCCATTCCAGAGCCCCTCAAACCCTCCATGCTCTTTCCAATGAAAAGAAAAGCAACTGGAAGCAGTGATTTAACCAGTGCTTACTGGAGCAGGGGTCAGGGCTCGTTTGAAGCTCTGGATTCCTCCCAGGATAGCAGTAATGTCTCAGTCTTAATTAAAGCCCAAGGTGCCATCGGGTTACGAGGAGATGCTGTGGTGATGAAGCTATTGCCTTTGCCTGTGGCACAATACTAAGCCCCAGACTGCTTATTCACATCCAAGATCCTCTGCCATGATTGAAATTCATTATAGTGTCGGCGTCTGTTATTTGTAGTAGAGCATTGTCTGCCGCCTTAGACAAGAGAGTGCCCCAGATGACGGAAGATTTAATGACACTTGGAGGAAAAAATGACTGTGCCATCAAAATAGACAAGTCAGGAGGAGGAAGGAATTTTTTTTTTCTCATTTTAATGGTAAGCAACAGAAATGTTAGGCTAGAGAGGAAAGTGTACTCGGCTTCCTCTGCTGGGTCAGGTTTTCTCAGGAACTCTGACCCAGGTGAAGCACTTTCGTAGTGCCGCAAGTTGTAAGGTGCTTCAGATCTTGTCCAGAGACAAGGCTGTGCCTGAAGCCAAATTGCTTGAAATAGCAGGTGATGATTTTAATGCACAATCATCCTTCATGCACACCACTATGAGTGGACAGAGGCTTGAAGCATTGACCATTCCTGATGTAGCTTAATAGCTAAACTGTATTTTTCTGCAGCAATCCTGCGCTTATTTCATACAAATACCAAGTAGTGAATGGCTTTAAATCATGGCAAGGTTACTGTAGCTGAAAGTGCTTTGTACCAAAACTGCAGATTACTGTAGGTCAACCCATCAGAAAATTCCTCTTCAGATTTAGAACACAACCTCTAATTTTGCTGCTCCAGCCTATTTTAAAAATAGGAAAACAACAGCCTCTTTTAAAAATAGGATAACAAACACTTCACTAAAAACATCAGTGTTCTTTTTTTTTTTTTTCCCCCCTATTTTATTTTGCAGGCTGCATAGGCCCTGACTCAGCAAGGCATTTCTCCTTTGTGTAGATCTTATGCCTGGTGTAGCCCATCCCATCTCTATTTTGATCTCCTCATACCTCCAAGGAGTCAGCTCCTGGGTAAATACCAGTTAGTGGAACCTTGGTCCTTGTGAAATGCTGAGCAAGCAGGATTAAAAAAGAGGAAAGCTTGGATGAAAATTAGCCACATAAGAGTGGGAAACACCTGAAATCCCCTTTCTAGTGAGGACATAACTGTGAAGCAGAAGGCAGAGTGATCACATCAGGTCCCTGTGGTAGATGATGCTGCCAGAAGAAAAAAGCCTTGGTGTTCATCCAGATGGGGAGCCAATTTCACGTGCTGTATCCAAGCCTATGTTGTTCATCTCCCATCCACTGAAGTGGATCAGAAGTATTTGAGCTCCCGTGAGACTTCTTGCTAATCTTGAAAGATCAAGGAGTGTTAATGAATAAAAGTGTGGGGTTTTTTTCTTTCGCTCATGCTAGGAAACTTTGCCTCTTTCTTGCACAGACACATCTGACCATACTGACCTACCTGTTTATTACTTGCAGGCAAGGTTATTGCATCCTCCTGTATTTGAAGTTGAATGTGATGATAAGGTACTTGTCTGAGTCTGGCCCCCCTTTGTGGAGGGGTAATGGAGAAGGGTAATGTCCATGCCATACAGACGAGGCTAGAGAAAGGATGAAATACTGATCTTGTTATCCAGCTACTCCAGCCAGTGACTGATGGCCAGAAAATGGAAGTTATCTTTCTTCTTTCCTGGGACCAAAAGGAAAACTGTCCCAGATGACACATCTCTTTCTCCCACCTTTCGTTACCATTTATCGGGTCTTTGCAGTGTCTTTTTGCAGTGCCCAAAGTCAGTTTGGAGGCTTTGGTCAGGCATAAAGCGGCCATAAAGGAATTTTGGAGGTAGATGAGCTGTGAGGTTCAGGAAGTCCCTTCTAGTAAGAGGCGTGTGGGTAAGGAACTATAAAAATGGATGTTGATCAGTTCAAGGATGTGATTTGCTGTGGTAGTTATACAAGCAGAGGACTGGAGGCTGGGCAACTGTCCTGAGGCAACGTAGTTATGTGACTTTGCTGGTCTTAGATCTTCCTTAAACATTTGCTGCTGGCCACTCCTGCAGACAAGGTATGGGGTTAGCTGGACCTTTGGTCTAATCCTGATCATGGATTTGCAGAGGGACTCTGGCCCCAGTTGTGCAGGAAAGCCCTGCCCATCTTGTTTTTTTGGAGTAAGATTCAAGCAATGTGTTTGTCTCTGGGCTCTGCGTGAGAATGTGATACACTCTATGGGTGCACTTTAAGCGTTTTCTACATGCTTCATGGTATTGCTATTAACGTCCCTATCCCTCAACATTTATAGCAAGTCCTGTTACATACCATGTGCTTTCTAAACACTTCAGGAAATTTCCAGGACTCCAGGTGCCTCTTAATGCCCAGCTCAGATGACCAGTGTCCAGGACACTTGCTGCAGTGAATGGCAGGGTCTTCTCAACTGTTCTTCATTCCTCCACTACACTTTACACCTTGTTGAGGCAAAATGCACAAGAAAACATAAGCAATGTCACAAAATGCCTTCTAAGGGTCAGGGGTTGCTTTGTGTCCTGAGTTTGTACCATGGTGTTCAGGCTACTGAGGAATAAATAGGATTCAAATAGTAAATAATAATAACAGCCACACTCCTGAAACATATGAGCCACTGACATTTAAAGTTTATTTACTGCTTTTACACTGCTTTAATCTCTCACCCCCCCCTTTCTCCTATGTTAAATGGCACTGTAAAAATAGTGTTTCGAGCTAAAAGCATGGGAAAGTCCAAAACCCTCTCTGCATTCCCACTAAAACACCAGCAGTTCCCACAAATTGGAGATTTCCCTCCCTCCTCCCCAACTTTTCCCTTTTTTATTTTTTTGCACTGGATAGGAATTGTTAGATTCAGGGCGACCGTACAGGAATTGGGGTTGGAAAGGAAGGGAGTGGGGAAGGGGGGGAAGCAGGGTAAAGCAAATGGAAAAAAATACACCACAGTAGTAGCCACAGAATTCTTCTCTGCTCCAGCTTCTCCTTTGAACTGGATACGCCACCCCCCCTCTTTAATAAGGAACAAATTTTCAGTGCTCTATGGGAAAGTTTGAATGCAACATATTTCTGACAGGTCACTGTCAGTTCACACTAAAGAGTTCTTTGCTTTTTATTTTCCTGCCCCAAACCCTTTTCTTTCTTTTCTTTCTCTCTTTCTTTCTCTCTTTCTTTTTTTAGGAGGGAAGTGGTGCCTGCAATACACCATCTCAGATGCTGACAGGCACATCGCTGTGGGTAGTGGCATGCAGGGCACATGGGGTTAATGACGTCCTGCTGATGCCACTTGTTGGTCATGGGTGACAAGCAGTTGTCCCTTGCTTGGCCGTGGCAGAGCTTTGCCACATCTCTGGCACACAGTGGGAGCCGAGGAGTTTGGATCTGGGCTTGACCCCTGCCTGGCCTCTGAGCTCCAACGCCAGCTCTGATGCAATTGGAAGTTGCTCAGGCGACGTGTTGGGGGACAGGGTGAATTGCCCAGGGGCAAACCCCAGGAAGCCCCTGGATGTTCCTGGTCAGCTCAGTGCTAAATTTATTCTCCTGGCAAATTTGCATATAATAGCAAAGATTTGAGGAGGGGGAGAAGCAGGAATGTAATGTACAGACCTCAGCACAGCTGAGACAGAGAGCTGGAGGCTCCCTCATACTAACACACCTTCCTCCCTGCTAATGGACCTGGACCTTCAGAGGTCCGAGATGCTTCTGCCCAACCCTCTTTGACAGAGACACAGCCACTGTGTTGAGCTGTACGTGCAGCTTCGGACACCCTGCTCATCTGGAAGTCCAACGCAGTGTGCTGAAGTAAAGCATTTAATTGACCTCGTTGGACAAAACTCTTGCTATTTGGCCAGTTTCCTCTACAGCCTGGCCGTGGGTGCTCAAGCCCTCATTCCGTGCCCAAACATAATGATAGTTTTCAGCCCTGGCTTGAGGCAGTACTTGCAATGCCCAATGCTGGTTTTCTGGAAGACAAAGGCTGGTGCAGACTGGTATAGCCGGGGCTGTTCTGGGAGCAGGCAGGGGAAACGCTTTTTAGGGGAAGCCAACAAAATAGGGCAGTCCTTTTTTCCCAGTCTGCTGTGAAGCTATAGTGGCTACTGCTGCTGGGGGCTGGCTTGGGGCTGCTGGGTTGAAAGAGGAGGTGCTCTCCTCCATTTCCCTTCGTCCTCGTCTCTGCAGCAGTGGCATTTAGTGGTTCTCCCAAGCTCTGCCTCCTCTCTCCCCCTTCTTTTTGTCCTTCCTCTTCTTGTAGGAGCAATCCATGGGGTCTGTTTTACCCCAGCGCAGAAAAGCCTTGTGCCATCTCCACCCACCATGACCTGTGCTGGTTGAGATGATGCTCAGCTAAAAAGTCCCCTCATGTGCGGTGTCGTCCCCCCCAGCAGCACCTGTGCCCCAGCTTTGTTGGCTTCTCCCAGAGCAGCCAAGGAGTTAATGATTAACAACAGCGATCCATAAGCTGCATTGCTGCTGCCGGGTGATGTCTAACATGGGTCATCTCATGCAGCCTTTGGTTGCACCCTGGATTTTCGAATGCCACTTGGAAGCTTGGCAGAGGGTGGGGGGCCTACAGTGGAATAAGGCCCTTGAAGGGCAATTTTAGGCAAAGGTAATTGGCTTCATATGTCTCGCAGGCCACTTCTGAGATCTCAGAGCAAGGTCAAGTGTGCTTGAGGCAGAGACGAGAGGCTGCTCTTGCTAACATTCATTTCCCAGTAGTATGTCAACAGCTTGTTACACGGCCAGGGCTGACAACTGTTAAAGATTGGGATGGGTGACTCATCACATTTGCTTTAATATCCATTTTTATATAGTATCGTGGTGCAGTGGCTTGCCTAATTGGCATAAATCTCCCCTGCTTCCCAGGAGTGGAACACATCAGCGCTGGGCCCAGGAGGAAAAATAGAAGAGCCTTTTAAAATGAGGTTTGGCCAGTGGTGTCCCATGAGAAGGACAACCTTCACATTTGGCTGTTCTTTGGGGTTTCTGCTCATCTTGCAGAGTGGATTTTCGCTTGTCAAAATGTCCCTTCTTTCACTGGCTGGGGCCTCAGGCTTTTCTTAACAGTCTCCTTTGCAGTCCTCTGATGTTTATTGCAATATCAGCGGTATGCCCTGCTGATGCTGCTAACAACGGAGCTAGCCTGGACCAACAAATGCTAGGGCTGACACCCAAGTGTTCAGTAAAAATTTGTTCACAACAGATGAAAGTACCTGAGTTTCTATTGATTCCTGTTGCTGCAGAGCTGAGCAGCTCTGGGGAATCCTGGCCACTTGTCCTATCAGCCAAGTACACGCTGAGATCTTTAGCAAATCTTGTGATTAGGTGCGAAGGTGGGTATTGGGGAAAGGGAGGGAAGCTGGGTGAAGGCAGTTGGATTAAATTAAAATCATTAAAACGACTTTCCAGCCAGCTTTCCGTTCCAGGGGGCTCAAAGCAGACCCAGGACCTGTGTTTGATGGTAAGGTTTCTGTCTGGCCCTGCATATCTTCTGCTGGGGGCAAGTGATGTGTTTTAGGTCATATCCTTAGCTGGGATAATTTTTATTCTTTTCTTGGCCTAAATGTTGCTGATTTCCCTTCATCCCCTTGTGGAAGCTTGTCCATGTTTCAGACAGGTACGTTTGCTGATGCTCAATGCACTGTTTCCCTTTGCACCCCTAAAACACACTGCCGAAGGGAAGGAGATGAAAATAAACCTGCTTTGCTGAGGGGAAGTCGTACAGGGCACGATCTGTCAGCTGTAGGATGTTGTGTTGGGTACTCTCATCCTCCCACTAAAGGGTGAAATCTGTGGGAACTTCCAACGTTTAAAGTTTAGCCTCTTGGTCCCTGTCAGGTTATTGAGGGTGTCAGAGATAGGTGTTGTAATTTCTGGCTCAGCCAAAGGGGGATGCCCAGATTCCACACGACAAGTGGAAACCCCCAATAGAAAGTCCTGACCCCAGGACTTCTACTGGAAGCTGCAGCTTCTGCTCAAGGAGAACCCAGCACACTGACCTTGCCTGAAGGTAGGGACCCACTTGGGTAGGGGGCACCCACCTGGCTTGTGGTGGTGGCCTCTTATCTGCCTTTTTGTTTTTTTTGTTTTTCTTTCTAAAGAGAGTTAGTGAATGAAGTACAGCCACTGGAACATGGGTGGCTTTCTGGGTTGTGTTTGTGGAACTGGGTGTTTGAATTCTGCTCAAGTCCCATTGCAGGTGTGAATGCAGCTACCTGAGACTGAATCTATGTAATCATACATAGGTATGAATTAAGCTCTAAAGAGAGATATACCTCCAGAAGGTGGTTCACGCCCACTAGTCTGGTCTTTTGCTATTCTTTTGGGCATAATGGAAACTCTGTAGTCAACCTAACTTTTTTATGCTTCAGATATGCTCGCACCTCCTCCAGTTCTCTCATCTTTACCATGAAACAACTTTACTTCTTTGTCGAAATTACATTCACTTCCCAGGCTGCCTCTTAGCACCATTTCAATGAAATTGCACGAGTGGAAAGTCGTACAAAAGTCAGTCAAGTACTTCAGCTCTGCTTACAACCCCTGTAAAATTGTCAATTTTAGGATCTCATAACTAATATGTTAATTAATTCATAGAATCATAGAATATCTCAAGTTGGAAGGGACCCATAAGGATCATCAAGTCCAACTTTCTGCTCCTTGCAGGACTACCTCAACCTAAACCATATGACTAAAAGCATTGTCCAGGTGGTCCTTGAACTCTGACAGGCTTGGTGCTGTGACGATGCCAGGTTTAAAACTGCTTCTGTTCAAATCCCAGGAGAAGAAGTCAATGTGTTATCAGAATAGGCAGTTCTCCTGCTTTGGCGATGAGCAGGTTGGTTGTGGTCTCCAGTTAAAGTGGGATATACCCAATCCCCAGATAGCTGCTGCCTCCTGAGATCTCTAATTGGTTCATCTTATGCTTTCCCATCAAAGAGCAGAAGGGTGGGGAAGGGCATGAGGATGACGTCTGTGTCACCTCCTCTAAGCCATGTTAGACAGCAACTTTGGGCTGAGGTGAGGTAAATTCTTCAGTGTCTTTTTCTCTCTGACCCATAAGTTAGATGACTAACAATCCAATGTTTCAACTTGTAACTTGGGGCAGACTTTACTGGCAAGAGAGTGGAAAGGGGGAATAAAAGCTCTGTGAGGGAGTGGCGTTGCCTGCGTCAGAAAGCAGGTTGCGATAGTAATGCTAGAAGCCAGAGTCCCTTATTCCTTGTTTGGTGTCCTATGCACTAGATTACACTGCTCCCCTTGTTGACTTCTTGGTGTAACTTGGTGAAGTCAATGGAGTTGTGCTCTCCCGCTCCTTCCTTTCCCTCTAGGCATGAATCAGAGTCCAAGCCCTTGGCTCCGGGATGCATCCATGACGATGAGGTAAGTTTCCAGTCTTAGGCACTGACAGAGACAAGCTGGGAAGAATTTGTCTCTATGTGGCTGGAGAATGACTGTGTCCTCCCATAAGGGAGCAAAACTGGAAGCCAGGAAAAGGATCGCCTCTTGGCAGTGCCGCGGAAATTCAGCATTACAGTAGCAAAAGGTCAGTATGCAGCGCAAATGTGGCTAATTCTGCTGTGGCAGGGGAAAGGCTTTACATGGTATGGCCCTCTCCTCCTTTTCTCAGGAGAAAAGACTTTCAGAACACCCCGGTGGAAGGAGCCAGAAGTGGGGGATTCTTGACATTTTTCTCGAAACCCCTCAAGGGAATCCTATCAAAGCAGAGAGCTGGTTACAGCCTCCTGCTGTTACAAATACCATCTAAGCAACCCCGGGCTGACCTTAGTTGGTCAGTGACACTGGTCTTTCTCAGAAACCCACAGTCCTAAAAAAGAAGAAGCCGCTTTTTCTCTTTCCTCCCCTCCATCACCCTCTCCCCGTTGAGCGCCAAGCCAGAAATGACAAACAATCTCTCGACCTTCCAAGAAAACAAGGCAGAGCCACCTAGTGCGGAACAATAGAGAATGATGAAGACACAGCCACAATAGCTGGCTGTGGTTAACCTCAGAGGCTGCAGTCAAACCCAAGGAAATTACAGAAAACCCTTAAACAAATACAATGGCCACGACTGTTTTCTCCCCAGGGGACCCATAAATAGAAGCTAGCGCTCCCGGGGAGGGAGGAGGGGAGAGGCGGGTGGCCACTGTTTGTTCTTCTGTGGTTCAGTGTAGGCTAAACTGGAGATTAGGCTATGAAATCGAAGGCAGCGAGAAAGCAGGCAGTAATGGATTTTGGCACTGATTCGCACATGAGCTGCGTAAACCCAGAGCAGAAAAATGCCGCGTTCCTGCATGGTTCTGTGAGGCTTGCATGGGCTTGCTTGATCGTCTGTGAGTGCGGATTAAATTCACCTTGAGCCAACGGTCAGTGACTCTTAAGATTTTTTTCCATCCCTATTCCTTTTCATTTTAGAGCTGAAACTTAGGTGATGCCTAAGCAGGGCCATAGTTTGAAGCGAGCCCTTTCTATGGGAGCATCAGGCTGTTGTGGTTGTATGTGCTTCAGGCCAGTGCTGATCTCTGTGTCTTTTCATTCTCTATATTATGAGACCTGGTTCCCCACAGGGACACCTGGGTAATATCTTTAGTGCTGATAGCAGAGAGCTGTATAACAAAAAGAAAGGTCTAGGCTGGAGCTGACATCAAATGGTGACAGATGGATCCATCTCCTTTAGTTTCCAAGACTTCTGGATGCTGCTACCCAAGGAACTTTGGGCATTTTTTGCAGGGAAGGTTGCAATTGCACTCAGTGGCACCTTTCCTTCTGGCCAACCTATTCTGCAGCACCATTTTGTATCATTGGTTATTGTTGCTGTGAACTGTTCTATTTGTAAGGAAAGGAGAATGCAGCAGAAGTTACCTATGCCTCTGCCTTGCAGTGCAGAGATGTGGTAAATCATCTCACTGGGGTCATAAAAGCAACCTGGCTAGAGCAACTTGGAACTAAAAGCATTTCTGAGTCCTCAGATTAACTTGAGCGTAGCCAGCTCAGGTATTCTGCAAAGGGAAACTGTCATTTTAAAGAGCCTGGATGTACAGAAAGAAAAGACAGTGGCCCAACGAGTGGTTCCTTGAACAGAAGAGGATGGTTGTTACAGGAGAGAAAGAGAGCTTATGCACCCTAAGCGCTGCCATCAAGTCATCTCAGGCTGCGATTGCCTGTTGGCAGTCATCCAGCACCATCACCCCTGGCCCACTCTCCTCCAGTGCAAGCAATTACCAAGGCAATAACAACCTTTACTTCTGCTCCTTATAAGTCTGAATTCTACAAGGCTAATTCCTCTGGATTGGGTGGTGTGGAACTGGATGGGCAGGTCCTAGCTGGATTTTGCTGAGCTTTCTGCTTTCAGATCTCGCTTCCTAGAAGGTATAGGTCAGAACCAGAATAGGTGAGAATTTCTCATTAGCTTTAGCTGGGAGTTGGGAAGACCTCAGGTGCAATGAATTAATGTGGCAAATGATCAGGGTTTTTTTTTTTTTTTTTTTTTTAAAAGATTGCAGCTGTGTAGGGTTTTTTTAGTCTGGGACATCTGAGTCAGATTTGGTGTGATGGCAGCAGCTGAAGGTAGGCCTTGAGGTTTTGTGCTGGGTTGTTTTTTTTTTTTTTTTCTTCCCTCACTCTGTGAAGGATTAGCAAGGTAACTTGTTCTTACCTTTTCTCTTGAGAAAGTTGGAGCGCCTACCATAAGTTACACCATGTCCTTTGACATGGTGTAAACTACAAAGGTGAACACTGGGAAACATGGATTCTCAGTGGTTTGGGGATCTGGACCTGGTCCCTTTTATTTCTTGTAAAAGAAGATTGAAATAGTCCTGGCAACCTTTTTTAGTGTTTCTCTGGAAAATATTGATTTGTTGAAAAAAGGACTTCTTTGTGGAGATCCTGCTGATAAATTAGTTGACGCACCTAGCAGGAGGTACTGGGTTTAGGATGAAGCTGGTTCTTATGGTCAGATTAGGCAGCATTTGGCATACTGGTCATTAGGGTTCAGCTTCCATGTGTGATTCATGCAGAGCAGAGGGTTGCAATTGCTCTCATATCTCATGTGAGCCCTCTAATAACTGACCTATTTGTCCTTCTTCCTTCCTGCCCCTCAGCTCTACCATATTTATGAAAAACTTCCAAAGGACATATAATAGTGGGATAATGTGATCTTCGAGTCATGGACAAGGAAAACATTTCCTGCTTAACTAAGCTTTGCAAATAATTCTGCTTGGCTTGGTGCTTTCTCTCTTGTTAATCTTAGTTCTGAATCATCTAGGGGAGGAACTAACTAATGTTTGGCCTGGGATCTCGAAGGAGGTGTCCAAGGCCATATTAATCTGGGTGAGTGATGTAAAGTTCAGCTTTCTGATTCACCGATTGTTCACAAGGTCATGATTAAGCCTTGCAAATGTCACTTACCTTGAGGTCCCTCTGGAGGTGAATCATGACTTCTTGTCTATAACCCCACTTCAAAGATAGCTTCGGCAATATCCTGAGAGGACTTAAAGGAACAAGTAGTAAACACCTCTCGTTTCCCGTAACAAAATGCGCAGTTTAAGCAAAAGCATCTGTAGTGAGATGACTCCATGGCACTTGGCAGATATCCCACTGTTGACCCGTCCCTGAGCCTCAAGGTGGGTTATGACCTCAGGACAAGCTGTAGCTTTGCAGCAAAGTAAAAGAGCCTTCAGAATCCATTTAGGAAAAGTTTAGGCCTGTTTCTGTGTCTCTTGCTGACCTCCGTCAATATTGAAGAGATGTTCCCTTGCTCAGATGTAAGGGACCTCTTCTCCACCTCTTGCCATGACTGGGGTATCCAGCATACACTACAACTATGTACTACGTGCTACCATGTATAATTGTTGCTGTAGCAACTTGGGAGTGTGAAGAAGAGAATTAAGCTAGTTGGAGATCTCCTGCGAGGCTTGGAAAAGCTGGAAACATGATGGTGTGAGATGGGGAAGGTTGTCGAATATCTGAGGAGGATTCTTAAAAAGTTGATGAATGTCTGTACATGCTCTGAGGTTTGAGGGGAGGATGTCTTTTTTTAGGGAAAGACTTGTATTTTTGGGTGATGGAAAAAACCACACCTAAGGGTAGTGGGCATGAATACTCTAGTTTGAAGACCCCTTGACCACCTAGACTCTTGACAACCCATCTGTCTGCTGCTAAAATACTTCAGCTTTTGTCCTGTGCCTCTTGGAAGTGGTGGGATGTGCATGCAATGCTGTTGTTCAGTACTTGGAAACCCCAGGCCTTGGAAGGAGGATGGGTGCCTGAAGGGTTGTGTCAAAAAGCTAGTTGGCCACAAAGATTTTACGCCCTATACAGCTGGTGCTTTGAAGGCAGAATAAGGAATTTCCTTGGCACAGCCAAAGACTTTTCACTTTCCCAGGTTAGCGTGGGAGCTGACGCACTGGGTTGGTGTTCCTCAGAATTCACTTGTCCTTCTTTAGTGACCTGAGGAGTGTTCTCCACTTTCTAGAGGCTTTTTGGCACTGTTGGGACATTCAAAAGAAGACTTACTTAGAAGGTGGCTTTTGTAATACCAGTCTTGGTTAGGGGAAATCCTGTTGGTTTGTTGTTTTGTTTTGTTTTTTTTTTTTTAACCTAGTGTTCAGGAAAGGTGTTTTTCTCCCCTTTATCCCATTTGCTTAGAGAAAGTCTCTTCTGAGCCGCTTCAAAGTCTATGTGCACCTGAATATAATGGGCCCTGAGCTCAGCCAGAACTTTTAAACACCCCTTGGTTGAAGCAGGAGCCCTAATCCACAGAAAGAAGAGTTCAGGAAAGGTATCCAAGCCAGTATCGTAAAACCAGGCTGATGGCTGAGTCTGTGCATGGCACCACATCTGCCTACCTCTGGCTCCTTGGTTGGTAAATACTGGAATAAGTGTGAACACGGCGCTGAATGCCTGAAGCACTTATAAATGCCCAGGCTGCAGCAGGTAGAAGTGTTTATGGCTGTGGGAGATATTTATGGCTCTATTACACCCTCTGTTATTTTGGCCTCATTGACTTCTTACAAAATCTTTAATGAAGGTTTATATTTTATACCTTCCCTCCTGGCTTGTGCTTGCTTGTAAGTAAGTGTGATGGCAGCAGGTGAAGGTACAAAAGGTCCTGCAAAGTAAGCCTGGGAAATGCTTGTGGTGGGTGTATGGCAGGATGGTATATCAGCAGAGGAGAGGGCTCCTGATTCTTAGCCTTGTTTCTTGAGAAGCCCTGATTTTCCACCGGAGCTCACGAAAATGCAGACAGATGCAGATGCACGTTCCTACTCTGAGCCGGCTGTGTGCCAGCCCATAACCAGTAGTTCAAGCTCAGTACCGTGTGGATATACATCCTGCCTTTGGGCTAGTGTGACTATGTGCCTTTAGACCCAACCGACTCAGGAAAAGGACAGCAAGAATGTGAATGCTTGCTCACTTGCTGTTGTTATGTTGATTTCATATATATCTATATATCTATCTCTTTATCTCTATATTTCTTTCTTTCTTTATTTCCACCCTATGTCAGCTGGCAAGTGCTGGCAGTCCTGTTGTCCTGAGAAGGCTGGCTGATACTTCTCCACGTATGAAAACATGGACATTGTCTTTCCCGAGCATTTCATGCTTTGTAATGAACTTGTAAGAAATTTGTGGGGATGCTCTGTAGGTATTACAATATGTTTGGCAGAAGGTTTCTCTGAGAGAGGGTGGATGCAGTTCGTACCAGTCATGTGAGCTCTAGGTGTTGTCCTTCTTGTTGACCTTACACATATCAGACCAACACCCAGCAAAGTGTGTGATGGAAAAACTCCCTTAAAAAAAAAACAACAAACAACCCAAAGCAGTGAGGAACTGAAATGGGCTGCAGAGTATAGTCTTGGCTGCATGTGGAAGTGCCTCTGTGTTAAGATCCTCTCAGTTTCTTTGTACAGGCATGTGTTGCCCTATGGTTTTGGTTCTCCTTCACAGGACAGACATTGCCTTGTAGCAAAGGTGTTGGGCTGGGACTATTCTTTGCCCTGCCATAGGCTCCCTAGGTGATCTTGAACAAATCTCTCCCCTGTGCTTGATTTTCCCCACCTGCAAAAACAAGAGGTCCGGTGTCCTTTCCTACTTCCAGGCAGTAGTTGCTCTGAGCATGAGTTCGCTCAGGCCACCCCAGTATCAGGTGCAAAGAACGTCTGAGGTCACTTGCAGACATAGGGAATACATCTTGCTAGGATTATTAAAGCTGCTGTCACCTCGTGCAGATCAAGACTAGCATCTATTACAGATGTGGTTTGGCCTTTGGACCTGAGGGCTTTAATTTATTTGCTGCCGCTGCAGACAGGCACATCCACAGGCAAAACTTCCCAGGAACCATCTGCCCCATTCTCCTGCTCCGTGGTGGGAACCGGACAAACACTTGCAGGAGGTGACAAAGTGCAGAGGCACGTGCAGCGTGGGCCGAAGGGCTCTGCGAGATGCCTCTTGACTCATTCATGGTGATATGAGCTCTTCACAATTTGTAAACTCCAGGAGGGTCAAAAGTTGAAGGGCTTTTCTCTTTTGTTTGCCACCTACGTTGCCCTGTTTGGAGGAACGCTTGCGGGAATCCTCCCTGGAGGTGCACACCAGGAAAGACAGGCTGCATTGTTCTGGCTCCCGACTCAAAACCAACACAGCTGACATGCATTGCTGCATGGTTCACCAGCTCTGAAAGGAAGGGAAGAAGCTGGTGACTTAATCCTTTGAGCGCCTGCCTTTCATCCCTTAGAAAAGCCGGATATTTTTGCCTCTTGTCATGATTGTAGGCAAGCTGACTGCATAGGTTCCTTTGGAGGGTGCAGCCCCACACCTACAAAACTGATAGCCAAAGGGCATGTCTATCTTGCTGGTGTAGGCAGACCTGAACTGCCTCTTCTCTTGTGCGAGCTCGGAGTTAGGAGCACGGGCTGTGCTGTGCCAGGTCTGGATGTGGCCTGGCTGTGTTATCCTGGCACTGTACTTGACAGTCTCTGCTGAATCCCTGCAGAGCTTTACCTGAGGCAAGCAAAATCTGGCTAAAATCTTAACCCATCCTGGGTGAGTCTACCCAGCACCATATGGACTTAGAGGTGTGGGGCCTTATTAGGCTGTTATTTCTGTATTAGGAAGGAGTGAAAGGCTTGGAGGTCCTGTGCAGAAGGCAAGGAGCTTTGCAGAAGGGAAACTGGCTCCAAAACTTTGGCATAAAGTTGCAAAGCATTGGGTTGCTCCTCAGTGCTTTCCTAGACATCAGAAGCACCGTGTGTCCTCAAGTGGGACCTGTGTCAGGGTTTGCTGGTGTCCTGCCTCGTCCTTTCACCGGCAGAGTGAGATAAGCATCAGCTGCTCTCTTCTGTGGAAGGGGAAACCCACAAGCACAGGCTGGTCTCAACCTGTGCTCCTGTAACTGCACGCTCTGAGCCAGAGCCTCCACCCTCGGGTCCAGCCACTGTCACCCAGCAAGGCACGTACAGGGCTGCGGACTCTTCCTCGGGGCAGGGATTACCCAGACTAATGAGTGTTTCTCCTCATTTTGAATCTGTTTTATCACGTCCCAGGCCTGGCTGTAACTTCAAGCAGCTCAGCCTTTCTCTGCTAGAAGGAGGTGTGATTTTTAGTGGCCAGTGTTTTCTCTGGAGGCACTTGTAGGTTTTAATGAAGATGCTGTGAATCCCCTGAAAAGACACTTCACATCCTGTCTAAAGCTTTTCTTTACCCTTTACAGACTTTCGAAATTATTCTAAAAATGTGAAGAGTCAGCACCTCCTACGTTTCCATCTTTTCCTGATGCTGTCTGTGCAGTACAAACTGCTGGGACGTAGCTCCCTGGTGAAGGTCTCTCAATTTCTTCTGTACAAAATGGAAGGCAGGTGTGTTTGAGTTCAGTTTTTGACCTTAAGCACTTTAATTGATTGAAGAAAAGCTTCATAGCTGTACTAGATGAGGGGGTTAATTTCAACGGACCCCTTCAAACTCAGATGTGGACAACCCAGAGGTAGGCATGGACAGTGTTCTTCATCAGAAGTTACCAGCCTTTTGTGCTTCTTCTTACCTTACTGTGCCTGTATCTTGGGGAAAATGTTGCCTTCCCCCCCGCCTTGTTTTTTTTTCTTTCATCTTCTGTTACCTTACAGCGTCTCCCAAGTACTCAGTGGTTTGGTAATTGTGCTAACGGCCTTGGTGGCTTCATTGTATTTATCTTTTCTAGCACAACTGAGGAACTGTATTTTGCAAGCGTCTCCTTGGTTGTTTTATCTCTAGCCAGCTTCCTAATTTCACTTTTAAATTAGACACTCTTGCTTGGTAGAAGGGTATACTTTTTAAAAGAAGCTTATGTAAACTCTTTGGAGGCTGTGTTAATTGTATTTATTTCTGTAATTAATGGACTCCATTTTTGAATGATTCCTGCCCTGCTAGTAAATGCTTCACATTCCTTTTACCCGCTTCTCTGCTGATGAACAAGAAAGTTAAATGACTCCATGGTTGTGAAAACGTCTTCCTATTTTTTCCTTTTTTCTTCTTTTTTTTGGGGGGGGGGGACGGACGTGTGTGTGTGAAAAGCTGGAGGTCTTTGAGATGGTTTCTGTGAAACCATACCCACCACTTCACATTCCTGGCATATTTCCTTTTCAAGAGTAGGATATTATGTCTACGTAAAGTCACCTACTTCATGGGTAGATTTTAAGTGCCATATAAAGGGCTAATTTTTTTGTTCTGCAAATAGTTCTGTAATAACCTCACTTGTTATCCTCTGTCAATCTAGTCTTTATTGTGGAGACATCGTAGCACTCATGGGATGCTGCAGAGCATGCTGCTTTATCCTGATCTGGTGCTGACCTTCATTCCAACCTTGGGCAAAGCTTTTTCTACACTTCCCCTCTTTGCTGTTTGTTTCCTGACTGTTTAGATGCTAAGTCCATCGATGCTGCTGGGACAGGCTTTTCCTTAGCAATGAATGGTGTCAATGTGACCTGAGGATTTTATCAGCATCCATAATCCTGAATTCATATACTTTGAAAATGGATAGCTAAAAACTTCCCTGACTTTCACACTTGGAATCTGCTCTTTTCCACTGTTCAGGGATTTCTGCTTGGAGTTCATGGATCACAGCTTTGCTTTGTACCCTCGAAGAAAGCTATCATTTATGTGACTGGACCCACAATGTGTAGGGAGATACCTACTCAGCAACCGGTGGACAGGACCCTGAAATTCTTTAGTTTGACCAGGCCAGAAAATAGGAGGGAAAACTTGTTTAAATCAACCCAAAGTGTGATCTGCATGGTTCAAAATATTTTGGTTCAATCTGAAACAAAACTTTTGGGTTCCATTTCAGATTCCCTTAGCAAAGGCAATGCAGACTCTCCACCCCAGCTGCCTCATAATCAGCTAACCAGTAAAGGGTAGCTGCTTCCAATTCTGTGCCATGGCTTAATAACTAAGGAAGCCTTCTGTGTTTGTGGGAAAAAGTAATTTTCCCCACATCCCAAGAAATTAAGCTATAGGCAATAGGGGAGCTTCCAATTTTGCTGTTTTTGTCCCAGGAAATGTAGCTGGCCCAGTGGTTTTGAATGGACTTTCTAAATAAGGGACTTTTTGTGGAAAACTTCACCACATTGGAAGGCAGATGCCACTTTTCTGTCACTAGTGCAGTAACAGAAGGAGGAGTTAGTACACCAGTGGTCAGATCACACAGATACATTTCTAGGGATCTGGAGAACTAGACCAGGAGACACCTATTCTCTGACCAGTTGACTTATGGGCAACTGTTGCTTGCACTTCCTTGCCAATACTGGTCTCACTAGGTTTGGATGAGAGCTTGACCTTGGTCAACTATGAGTGGGTCTGGCAGGGGAAAGGACATCTGAACTTCATACTTGCCTATTCATCACCAAAGTGTACTTCAGTGGTTCAGATGGGGAAACTTATCTGGCAAGATCTGCTGGGAGGACCGTGGTGGCGTAGGCAGTGGTGAGAATGTCCCCCACATGCATGCTGGAGCCAAGTCGGAGTATGAGTTTGGCGTGGCAAAATTTGAATGGCGCGCATTTTTGTTGGGACTTGTTGAGAGGCAGTTCGAGCTGAACTGGAATCCCATCCCAGGCTCCTTGTGCTGGCTGCCAAAATTTGCCATCATAAACAAGTTGCACAACCCTAAGACACTTTCGGTAGATAAGGTAGGACTTCTGTTCTCCTTTATGTCCCCATTACCTTGAGGTGCTGAGAATGAGAGTGGAACTGGATCTGTGTGCTAGAGACATACGCAGGATGTTTCCTGGGTTAATATTAAATATTCCAGAAGAAAAGCTCTGTAAAGGTGTGGAAAGGTCAAAGTTCAAGTATTGCCTCGTCTAAGCAACTTCCTTCCAAATCAAGGGCTGTGCAAGAGTAACAGATTTAGGTATTTAGATATGGTTACTCATAAAAGGTGAGGAATGGGGGCAGAAGGAGGAGGAAGAAAAGATCACAGAATGAAACCTGCTTTTGCAAAGGTCACTGGAATGAGCTGCCAGGTGTCTGACTCATTCTCCCCGTTGGATTTAGGCTACAGTGACGGAGGCCTCTGCAGCTCCTACAGATGCACTGGGGGTCGTGTGGGAGTTGGGTGCCCACAGGGAGTTTGCATGGCACCAGGGCAAACTGTCCCTTTGTCACCAACTTCAACCCTCCCCACCACCAATAAACTCTGCCGCTCGTGCGAAGATTTTTCCCTTCCCTGGTCCATGAGCTCTTCGGGACTGGCTCCAGCAGCAATGGGTAGCCACAGCTGCTGTGCTCACCCAGGGGACCACTCAGGACAGGCAGGCGTTTGCTACAGCCTTCTCTCAGCCACTGCTTTTCATAGCCATGTATGTTTAAGGTAAACACCAAATTAGAGATGAATTAAGTTCATATACCAGACTGTAAAGTTCATATACCAGACCCTGGTTTGTGGTCAGCTCTGCTGCCCCTGCTGTTGGGGAGGTAATACCAGGTACCTGGGTGCAGCAGAGAGTTGGTGGTGGCCGTCTCCGGTATTGCCCCAGCATGGGCCAGTCAAATACGTGAATTGGCAATATTTGTTGTTGAAAACCACTTTGCCTGCATAGCACGTGCATACGCAGGGAGGTCTCCTCTCTGATCTGGCTGGATGTGAGCAGAGACCCCTCCGGAGCTCCGTCAGCGAGACCTCCCAGCCCAGGCAGAGGGCTGCGCCAGCAAGTCCAGGTGGCTCCGATGTGCCCAGCTGCAAGAGCCTGTGCAGACATGCCGTGTGCTGCGTGCAACCCCAAGCGTGTGTTTCCCTAGGGCTTAACTAAACTCTTCAGTCTCTCTAATTCATGGCATAGCTATATGGTGCTGTAGCATCTCTCTCAGTTTGGATAAAGTAACCTCTTCCACCACAAATGCTTGCAAAGCACAAAAGAACTGCTGTGGTTACTGGACTGGCTGTCAGCAGAGTTCTGTGCCGTTCTGGAGGTGGTAAGACTTGCAGTGTCCCGTCACGGTGGGGCTTTGGTGACAATGCAAACAGACTGAGCCAAATTTTCACCTTATTATGGTCCTTTCCTCCTTCACTGTTGTTTATTTAGCAGGAGAGACCCCAGGAAGAGGTGTGTTCAGGACACTGACTGAGGAGCAGCCAGTGCAGCCTTTGATAGCAGCAAAGGCAAGCAACTGATGCTGCCTCTATAGTAGAATCAATAGAGAGAAGACATTGGATTCCAGGAGGCTGCTGGAGATAGGCTTGGATGGAACGGCAGAGACATCCTCTGCCTCCCAAAAGGCTCTGTGAACTACAGCTATCTGCCTCATGATGCCTCCAAAGCTAGATGAGAGACAGCCCTGCATAAATAAGCTGTCTCACGCAAAGCAATCTTTCCCTCTTTCCCACCTCTTGCTGAGAGTGAAATATTTGTGATGAATTCCAGCAGCATAAATCTCAGCTCAATAAATCCAAAATCTCTCGCTGCAGTTGCTTGCCAGTTGCCCGGGCTCCAGCCCTGGAACGGGTCTCAGCTGTGAATTTCCTGCCTTCAGCTGCAGGATTCTCAGAGAATTCTTCATGGCACGGGGACAAACACACCATGACCTGATTTATGGGTCGAGAGTCTGTTTCTGCCCTCCACCATCGGGCAGAAAATGAATAGGAGTTAGTATGAACTGGTGGGTGTTTGCACATGTCCAGAATGTCTCTGTGGTGACGGCCAAAATTCCTGAACATCCAAAATGAGATCAAGTTGCCTTCAACAAGCCCCCATCGGTGGAAAGACAAGCTGTGTGCAGGAACGCCATCATCTGAGGACACAATTCTTGGCTTATATCCAGCTGGATTTTCTCCTCCCCTTCCCTCCATCATGGAGCCATATAGGCAAAAGCAATAAAACTCCATCAAGTGCTGCTAAACATAAGGACAGCACCTCTGGCTTAGGAAGTCCCTGAGCAGCAGATATCTGGAATCTGGAGAAATGTTTTGGGATGGGATCTTAGCATGTCTGTGTGTATCTTACTCTTTTATGCTTTCCTTGTTGCTGGAAACTAACAGAGAAGTGAATGTGGGGTTGTCCCACAGTCTCCTCTGAAGCCTTTAATACAGAATTTGGGAGACTAGACTCCCTATAGCTGATCGAGAAGGGGAGGTCGAAGGACAAATTTGCTGTAGAGTAATTCTGGGGAGACTTGACACCTATTGGGGAGCTCAGGGTTGTGTAGGAATACCTGCTCACTGCTGCTTCACCCACCACCTGCATGCCTACATATGTGAAAGGAGAGGTCTGTCTTCTCTGTGCATCAGCAGGTGGAACATCTTGAGAGTTCATCATCCTCTTGCTAGATATTGCCACTACGCATAAGCTAATGGTCTTCAAGGAGCCTGGAGGGACTGTCGCAAGCTGATTCCTACTGTTTTAGTTCCTCGAGAATCAGCTCAGCTGGCCTCTTTGCAGTCAGTGGATTTTTATTTCTTGGGTTATCTACTTCCCAGAGACCTGCGGGGTTGCCAAGCTGGGCTCCTTCATACTCCTTGCCAACTCTGCAGACTCCAGGCTTTTCTTCTTGGTCCCAGGCTTTCCAGCATGGTTCCTAAGTAGCCCATATCAAGCATTTTCTTAGTCCAGAAGTTCTTTCTCTTACTTGCTCCAGGTCACACTGTGTTTTCCTGAACTGGGTTTACTGGCACTGGATCCAGTCTTTCCCTGTGAGTACTGAGCCAGTAGGCTCGTTCCAGCTGTTCCTACTAGAGCTGTGCAAATCACTGATTTCTTTGGGTTGGCCCACAAAGCAGAGTGCTGACAATGTTCCGTGTGAAATGGAAGCATCTCCGTTCAAGCTTAGTCTGCTTAAAGTCAAGTAATCTGGCCTCAAAGTACAGTTTCAAGCAGAGGCATTTCTGGAAGGGGGGAAAAAAAAGTGAAAAGTCTAAACAAAACACTGCTTCCTTGATATGTTTTCAGGCTTTTGGTGGAAACTATTCACTGAGTTTGCAAATAGTTTTGGTAGGCCCAAACCCCAAATTTTTTTTCAGTGAATAAATTATTCATCCAAAAATCTCCTGTGCCGCGTCAGTCTTTGCAGAATCCACCGCCTGGTGTTGTCCGTGGGTCAAACCCAACTGAGGGGTGTCTGCCCGCCTCCTCCGCCTGTGCAGACACAGTCTATCCCAGGAAAGCTGTGTAAATGCTTGGTTTAATCATTTTCCTCGGTCACATTTGAACCCAATCCCTTGCCAGCCTGAATACTTCGACTACTAATATTTGCTCAATGAATAGCTGAAATGTCCAGAGCAGACAACCTTTAAATGTGGAGCCCTCTATTGTGGTTTTCTTCTGTGGCAGCATGAATTTCCTTTACTTTTGCCTGAGCTGTCTCTAGAAACCTCATAATAATCATGTTATTATCTCTTACTAACTGCTAAGGAATGTTGATGTAGGAAAGACCTGTGCTTTCTAGGCAGGTTAGACAGATTATAAACCTTTATTTCCTTTTTCTGATCATTTGGCGTTGTCTTAATTCATCCGCTCTTTGTTTGGCCTCCGGATGACTTCTGGGTTTGTTACATACGTCTGGGCCACACTTGTTTTTTGGATGAAGTCACACATCTAAGCCATTCTGGGCTTTTCTAGTTAGGAATCGTTCTTAAAACTCAGGGCATGTCCCCTGCCATGGGCTGTGCGTGGGGGGTCTGATCTTTAAATCTCATTTTTCAGGGTTGTGTATTTTTCATCAATGAGGTGTCTTTAGTTTTTGATAACTAACTTCCACGTGGTGACATTTGTCTATTTACCTTGGAAAGTATCTCATGGTCGCTTTGGGAAGAGGTGGTATACTAGAGACTGGAGCAGAAAGTCCTCTGGGTGGTTCACAGCCCCTCTGTGCTTGGCACTGGACCCTCCTTTGGCAAAGCACCTTCTCCAAACACGCCGAGCCACGTTTCTTTCAAGGACTGCCAGTCTCGTCCCAGAATAAACTCCTTTCACCCTGTGATTGTCCTGTCCCTGTGAGCAGCACCTTCCTTGGGTCACTTCCAAAATACAATCCCGTTGGGACTTGTGATCCTGAGTGGGGTTGCGGGTCTGAGAGAAATGCAATTGCTCCTGGTGGATCTGGTGTTGCAAACCCCAACTCAAGTGGGCTTGCAGCTGAAAGGGGTCTGAGAGGGGTAGCTGGTCCTTAGATTATACCCACTGACTGCCCGTCTCCCTCGTGCATCCGTCTCGCATCTGGTTGTTAAAACCCTGTGCTGAAGTGGTGGCATTTTGGTGTCAAATCCAACTTCAGGAAGGTTTGGGAGCTGACTCACCATGCATCCTCTCCCGTCCGCGGGATCTGGAGTCATCCTGGTAGGGCTTCAGGGTTGAAGGAAAGAAAATGTTTCAAGTGGGACAGGGGAGGGAGGGGACTGGCACTGTCTTCCCTCCTCCTTCTCCTCGGCATGCAAGTGTCTTCTGATTCTAGGCCAGGCAAGCCTGGAGCTTTTTTCCTTTTATGTGGAGTCTTGTAGAAAGGGAACTCCAGGGAAGGTGAGAAGCAATTTTGTTTGTTTGTTTTTTCCGAGGTCAAATGAGCAGTTTGAAACCTGTTAGAGATGCATTTTTACCACCTTCACCTGTTGCTGTAAGCACCTTGCCATTACAGTTATATAGTTTTGTAAAAAATAGCAACGAGGCTTTGTCAGCCAGCACATGATGAACCCAGACAGAGTCACGATCTGTTGTAAGTGTAGATCCATGAGGTATGTGACTTCAAGACCAGAGCTGCCTTGTGTCTGGCCAGCTTGGAAGGAGGCCAGGGGATCTCGATTTACGTCCATTTATTCAAACTTGGCCATGTCTCATCACTCCCTAACTTCCTTGAGGTGAAACTAATTCTGTGAAGCTTCAGAGTGATTATTCCATGGGCTTCAGAAGGAATTGGCCCTTCATTAAAAGGAGATTCGCAGAGAGCTTTGAACAATCATCTTCTTAATTTTGAAGAATGTTGGTTTTCCTTTACTGTCTTTTTCAACTTTTGTTTTTTATTCCTCTGTTTTCCTCTCTCTGTAATTTCTTTTATTTCCAAAGGTAAAATGGGCTGAGGAAGGGGTGACCAAACTGTCCTGTTTTCCCTTTTTGGTCTCACAGAAAAAAATGTGGGAAATAAAAATGTACTGTTGGGATAAAACTGTTGTTCAGTTGGAGTGTATGGATTGGGGGAACGATGGCTTTCAAAAACATTAGCAATCACTGTTCTGCATCTTGCACCATTTGGGAAATTCAGAGTGTAGGAGATGGAGTACAGCTCCAGCCCCTGTAGGGACATTCATAGGCAAAGCCTCCCTTGCAGTTGCCCCTGAAGACTGACCCATCCACGGCTGCAGCATCTCTTGTTAGTATATTTTAGTCCAGGATTGATAATGTCTGAGCTGAAAGGTAGTAAGGGAGTCTCTCCCTTTCCTACGGTGTGCTTCCAAGCAGGACTTTTTTACAGTACCTGTTGTTGCAATGCCTGAGGAAATATCTGCTCCCCAAAGGCAATGCTGAAGGGCAGGCAAACCCTCCACAAAGTGTGTAACTGGCCTTAGGCTTTGTAGGGGAATGGCTGTGTTCCCTCTTCCCCTCATGTTTGAACAATTGACGTTTATTTCCAGTGGAGACAAATTTATGAAAGGTAGCAAACTGAGTCATACTAATCATCTGCAGTTTGGGTGTTCTGTGTGTGTATGAACAGCTGGACTCCAAATCCCTTTAGACTATATTAGGAGTTGAAGGTCACTGGCATGTCTTTAGGAAGGTAATTTCCCCTAACTTCTAATAAGGGCTTGAATTTTTTCTGTGACCTCCACGTTACCGAAACCTACCACAGGTGTGTGTTTCTTCTTTCCCTCTTCCTGGGATGGTTGCATGAAGAATCACCAGGCTCTTGACAGAAATGATCTGGTTTATTTTCTTCAGAAGCAGTCCTGCCTAATAAAGGGAAAAACTTTGATGTGAAATCCTCTTGATGTATCTTTTTCTTCCCTTTAATTTGGTCACCTGCTTGCTGCCCTTTATTAGGTCCCTGCCTCTCAATATAAAAGTGTCCTGTGTGTAAACATTGTTAATACCCCCTCCAGTCCCTTGGAGCTTGACTTTCAGATTCGTCTGAAATGTGGCAGTGACACCCTGATGAACATAAGCAGTTCCAAAATCTTAATGTTTTTAAATGAACACTAAACATTCTTAAAAACTCCCAAAATAGGATGAAAAGAAAGTTGTGACCTTCCCTTTGAAACTTGCGTTTGGAGGCAGTTCCTCCTGCCTCCAATATTAGGAGCAAAAAAAATCCCAACCATCATCCCAATCCATAAATCAGAGAGGATTTAGTTGGAGAGTAAACTCTATTTTGGGTGGGAATTTAATTTTCTATGGAAAACTTTAATGTTAGCCAAAGAAAATCCTCTATAAAATATGGCACCAGTTTTCTTCAGGCTCCTATTTTCTCCTTGGGGTGAGGCGTTCAGCCAGGTCATCTTCCATAATGCATTGCTTAGCGAGGGGTAGAGGCATCGTATGAATTCCTGGTTGTTGAGCACTGACAGATGTAACCTGGTATGAACTTCCCCTTTGCTATATGAGGTAGACAGAAGTCTGGTTTCTGGTGTTTTTAAAAAAAAAAAAAAGAAGCTTTTTTTTTTTTTTTGAAAGCTTTCATGGAGTCATAAGGTACATGATTTCACTTATAGAAAGGGAAGGAAACCTGATCGTTCCTACCCAGGGTAAACAGTCTTCTCCTCACTATCTAAAAAAGAGAAAAATCTTTCAGCTCTTTTCTTCTGAAACCAGGGCCGCTTCTTTGGGTGCCTACATAGCAACTAAAACATCTGTTCTTTATGCGACTGGATCTGAAAACGGTGGGTGAGTTTGCTAGATGGAAGTGAAATGAAAGAAAGTAGGTTGTGTCCCTGTTCTCAACCCCTCCTGGCAACCTCCATGCATTCGAAACCCACAGGCTGAAAACCACGTTTGTAACTTATCCTTTTCTGAGCTATTTTAGTAGCTAACGTTATTAGTGTTAGTATAATTAGAGGCATTCCAGCTCGGTAATGGATTCCATTCTGGGAGACATGAGTTTGCTTAGCCCTGGGCTTCAGTCAGCTAGAGTTTCCCAAATTGAATGGAAGCTGAAGATCCAAATTTCCTTGGGGTGAAGAATTTTATTTGCGTTCCAAAGCCTTGTCTATCCCAATTTCCCTTCAGGACTTCCACTGTTTCTGACACTGGTACAGCCTCTGAGTTCATAGCACCATTGTGGACCTGCCGGCCTGTAGCCCTGCTTGGTAAGACAACGGCCTTTGCAGGTGACCAGATGCCATGATGGTGGTCAACAGGCTGATCCCAACTAGAAAGCCGGTAGTTTCTTGTTGCAGGAATGGGAGGAAGAGTGAGGTCCTGGAGCAAAAAGGAGTCTGGTGTGGGCAAAGCAGAGCTGTGGTCTGATTCCTCCTGCCTTGGTGGCGAACTGACTCAGTCTGATCCTAGCAAGGCTTCATCTTCTGGGAGGGTTTTATGCAGGGAGGGTCGGATGGTTTTATTTAGAGTTGTTCTGCCCAGGCAAAGCTTCCCTCCAGTTCATGCTGCTGGGGGCTCTGGCGATGCTGAGTTACCCCTCTACTTGTGAGGCCAGCACCGAAGGAGTCGAATTAGGATCAGTCTTCTGGTGCTGGGGGCTTTTTGTGCAGCCCCTGGGAACGGAGCAGGGCTGCTAGCAGTGCAGTCTCCCAGCTGGAGACGGCTTCACCAGCTTGGAGGGAGATATTTTTTTCTTCCCAGCTCACAGCGCTGCCAAGCAGAAGGTAAAGTCATGAGAAGAATTGGAGGGGGTAAGCAGGGTGGGAGGGAGCTCTGCCTCTAACCAATTCCACCTGTTCCTGTGCACACAGACTTGCTCTAATTTCTGGCCATCTGTATTTTTACTTTACGCTCTGCCTCAGAGTCTCCTCCAAAAGGTTTTTTAAATTACTTTCCCAGCCTCCTCCTTGCAGAGAGAGCAGCTGATTAGTGGCTCCCCCTATTTAATTTTCCTATCTAGACTAATTATTTCTCTTGATGGTCTATTTATCAGGCTAGTTTCCCTTCTGGGCTGTTTTGTTCTGTGATGCTTTTCCAAAGAGGGAAGCAAGGGTAAATAAAAACCAGACAAGCAAAGTAGATGCAACTCCATCTACATTGTTTCTTCTTAAAATGAATACTAAATTTGTGGGCTAGCCCTGTCGACAAAGGAGCCCATCTTCCCCTTAATTTAAATGGTTCCTTATCTCTTCATTGGTCATTCACTGTGTTTCTACATAGCTGGGACTTCAGCTCTGTTACCTGCCCTGCGTTCCAGTGCTCTACAAGATCTTGGTTCTGTTGAAATGTCTGGTCTCACAGACTTATGCCATGCTCCTGTGGTGTTCACCAAGCCTCAAGCCCACCAGGCATATGAGCTCTCATAACGAAGCAGGGTCCCTACTGTGGGCTTTCTACCCAGAGTAGGGCGTTGTTCAGAGATTGACAAGATGCTTCGGTCTCTCCCTTCCCAAGTTGTATCTAGGGACTGAACTACCCAAGCAGCCTCTTCTTTCCTTAAAAAGTTTGTAACTTTACAGATACACGTACCCGAAGTGGAAGATTTTGCACCCAGTGATTGAGCAACAGTCCTGGGACACGGTAGTCGAGTTTAACACACTGGTCCTGTTTGGGAAGAATGGGGTCTAAAAATGGGTCTTTTGCTTCCTAGGTGAGTCTGATGTCTCAACAGAGCCAAGATATCATGGTATTCTTCTGTGTTGTGAAGAGCCAAACTCATGGAGAAGGCTATTGAACAAGAGTCCTGTAGGCCATGGGTTCCTCTGGCTAGTAACATGGATCCCAATGCCGGGGATCCATTGCACCATCCCCGGTGTCGTCAGGCAGGGAGCACTCAGCATTTCTGAAAGGTGTCCCTGCTTGTACTTGGGGAGAAGCAGAGGATTTACAGATTGGGTAGGTCTACACAGCACAAGGAGCTGCCTGTGCTAGCCTTGAGTGAGAATGGGTGTCACAAATAGCATAGGCAGAGTGGACAGGAATCTCCAGGACCAATGCGAGATGCTTTCAGAGACTATTTTCCTTTAGGTGACTTTCCTAGCACTCTGTAAACAGTTTAGGGCAGGGGTTGGGATAGAAAGACTCTAATTGCTCAGACAACATTCAGCCGTATGAGCAAGGACTCCTTATCCAAAGTGCTCTGTCATCCATTAGGTGCACTCCAGTTTCTCAGGACCCTCCCAATGGGCAGATGACTTCCAGTCCCTTCAGCAAGGGATGCGGCAGGTCTAGTGATGCAGCTTTGCTTTCCCCTAGAGCAGGTCCCTGCTGGGTGCTGGATGAAGCTGAAGGTTTCTAGGAGTAACACTGGAACACACAATTTTGTGAAGTACCTTTTCCTGAACTCCTCTGAACTTCAGGAGGTGCTCATGTGGAACAGGTTATTTTAATTCTAGTGGCCCCAAACTATGGGCTGTCCAACCTCAGTGTTTACTATTGAGTTACTGGGATCTCCTAAAGGGGCAGTCTTAGAGCAGCCATTGGGTTAGTCCTGCGTCTTGAAGCAGAGAGCCCCAGGGATCAGACCTGAATTCGTCTGTTATAATTTTGGTTCATTTTACTTCATGAGCAGATTGCGCAGTAAACATCTTCTTAAATCTGTTCAGAGGCAAATGCCTCAGGACTGCAGAATTTCAACATCCCTTGTTGGTCTTTCTTGATAATGCATCACATGGACCATGCATGTAAATATCTAGTTCTGCTGTTGATGACCTGGGCAGCTGAATGCCATAGATTATACGTTGCTGTTGCTCTTGTGCTTTAATCCTCTTAATGACATAATTTTTTGTTGTTTTAATAATTTCTCCTTCCCTGACACACTGGAGAGGAAACATATTTTGTGCTTCTAGTTTGCAGTGTATGGAAAGCTGATGATTTTATAAAGGTGTGTTATACTTCTTGGTGGTTAGCAGCCCCACTCAACTTCTTTTTATATGAAGGTTCCAGCAAGCCAGTAACTCCTGTCACTTCTCTCATGCTCTTTCAAGGCAGAGGGACTGCAGCAAAGGCACCATTAATAAACACAATGGCAACATTATCTCCTTCACCTCTCTTTCTATCTGATGTACCATTTGGCTTGGGTTTTGATTTTAAATTACTGCAGCTAACAGTAACAAGCAAAAGGAGGTAGTTCCTTGTGCTGCCAGTAGTTAGGCTGGGGAATGCCTTTCAGTAGGATGGTATAGATGCTTAAAGTTTACCTGGGTCCATAAAGCAACTGGACAAACTCATGGCAGAGACATTCACAAGGGATGTCTAAATCCTTGGAGGTGTTCAAAACTCAAATGTACAAGTCCTGATCAACCTGATCTAATTAGACCTGCTTTGAGCAGGGGTTGGACTAGGGGACCTAAAAACATCCGCAGGAGTGCCCTGTTGTTGTAGGATGCTGGGAATGTGTTCTGGAGAGTATTACTCCAAGATTGACCTTGTTTTTAAAGTTTCTCCTCCCCAATTCCTTGGTTCTTGACTAGTGTCAGAGACAGGGTACAGGGTGAAAGAGTCCCTTGGTGGACTCAGCTTGGCTTTCCTCTTTTTGTTGTTCTGGAATTATACATCACGAATGTTGCTGGTTGTCAAAAAGTTTGTTCCATTAAATTCGTGAGCAGGATAATTTATTTAAACCAGAACTCTTTTGTATGATTAAGCATGTATATTTAAACATACACACTGCAGCATGGTTCCTTTGAGATTTCTTATGTTTTTATCTTTTTATTCCTGTCTTTGGGGCAATATGTGGAGAGCCTTTTCTTTTTCCAGAGCTGTCTGAGGCAGCCAAACCCAGTTCCCCATTGAACTAAAGAAATGGCTACTTACATTTTCTAAAGTTTGTCTTTGTTTTTGTTTTCCCAACAGTACCTCACTTTTCAGTTCCTTTGGGAAGGTGGGCAAAGATGGCAGTGAGTGGCTTTTTGCTCTATCTGGGGTGTGAAAAATGACCCTCAGATAATTAGGCTTAGCTCTAAATGTGCTGAATTTATGGCCATGGCAATTGCTCCCTGGAATAAAGTCCAGCTTCCAGAACCATCCTGTTGAACACGGTGCTGTCTATAACCATCTTTCCAGAGGCAGATCTTTACACTGCCGGCTAATGAAGGAAGGGGCTATGTTACAGACGAGTCAAGTGACAATGTATGGGGAAGCTCAGCTCTGAAGATCATGACATCTGCTCTGTTTCCTTTTTCTGTTTCCTAGTCAGACTGGAAAATGGTAGGGCTTGAAAGGAGGTTGCTCCAAAAGCACAGCCAGCTCTTCAGTCACAAGCTAACTTCTCTTTTCAGCCTGCAAAGGAATGCCAAACTGGCACTTGGCCTGGTCATTAAAGGCATTAGAAATTAGGATTCATAGACTTATAGAACAATTCAGGTTGGAAAGCACATCTGGAGGTCATCTAGCCCAAACCAGGCCTAATAGATCAGGTTGCTCAGGGGCTTTTCCAGTTGAGTCTTGAACACCTTCAAAGATGGAGTTGGCCCCACTTCTGTGAATGTGTTCCAGCATTTGACCACTGTCATGGTAAAACCAAAGAAGTCCTTAAATCTAATCAGAGCTTCCCATGTTTTAACATGTGCCCGTTGCCTCTTGTCCTATTACTGTGAACCTCCAAAAAGAGTCTGGCTTTGTGTTTTGTGTATCCTCTGATAAGGTAGCTGTTGGCAGGAGCAAGGTCTTGCCTGTCCCTTCCCTCCTTAAAGCTGTCCGTAGAATCACAGAATGGTTTGAATTGGAAGGGACATTTAAAGATGATCTAGTTTCTCTGCCGTGGGCAGAGACATATTCCACTAGATTAGGTTGCTCATCCAGCCTGACCTTGAACGCTTCCAGGGATGGGGCATCCACAGTTTCTTTGGGCAGCCTGTTCCAGTGTCTCACCACCCTCATCGTAAAAGATTTCTTCCTTATGTGCAATCTCTAAATCTCCCCTCTTTAAGCTTAAAACTGTTCCCCCTTGTCCTATCACTACAGGCCCTGGTAAGAAGCCTCTCTCCATCTTTCTTCTAAGCCCCCTTTAAGTATTGAAAGGCTGCAGTAAGGTCTCCCAGAACTAGACCTGGCTCTCTCAGCCTCCCCTTGTAGAGCAGGTGCTCCAGAACTCCAAATATCCTGGGGCGTCCACTGGCCTCTCTCCATGATGTCCATGTCTTTCTTGTACCAGGGAGTCCCACACTGGACATGGTTCTTCACCTGCGGTCTCACCAGTGCCAAATGGAGGGGAAGGGTCACGTCATTGGACCTGCTGCTGCACTCTTGCTAATCCAGTCCAGGATGCAGATTCTACGACAACAGGATTGGAATTCACACCAAATGGATTTGGCTTCAATAAATAACTGCTCTGTCTACAGGAATTTAAGGAACAAACTCTTTAGGCAGGCAGTTTTATCGTTGATTATCCCTGCTGTAGCATGCACACAACCTGAGATTCAGGAAATCTTGAGGCAGCTTTAGCTGTGCTTTGGATTCTTTGGAAAGAAAAGAAACCTCTGGCTTTTTTCTTCATTGTGTGAACACCACCACTCCTTTGCCCTTTTTGCTTGGTCTATGGAGATTTTGAGTCTGCAGAGCAGGACCATAAGACCAGGAGTCCTGCTTCAGCTTGGGGAATCCACAGTGCGAATGTGACCAAAGGCATGGGTAGAATGGTTTCCACTGGGATGTCTCTGGCTGTTGCATGCAGTACACGCAGCTGGAGCTGTTCATTCGTGTGACATGTGAAGACGTGGCTGCCGTAACAGCCTGTATGCAGGAGGGGCTGAAAGCATGGATTCACAGTCACATAATGTGAATCAGCCTGAACCTTCCTGGAAAAATAGTCGACTTTTTGTTTAGCCATAAAAAAAAATCCAACAACCTCTTTTGTTCCGGAAACCTCTGGGCATATTAAGCGAAACCAGATACTTGAGGGTGGGGGTGTTGGGGGAGAGAGGCATACAGGAAAGCAATCAAAATCTACTGGAGGAATTTCTCCTTTCTGGAAGAACATAAACCAGTAACAGAATGTAAACAACCCGCCATATGTAACTTGTAAATCAGAAGTAAAAGGAACAAGTTCCCAGCAGGCCATTGTGAACAGTTGGCTGTTGAGTCTTTTTATTTTTGTTCTTCTTGTTTGATTTAATTTTAAATTTGTCATTCTTCTCCGTCCTCTTCCTGCTCCCCCAAGATGAACCACAAGCCGAACTCTTAAAGCCTGGCCTCCTAAGTGGTGCCTGAAATAGTCACAGCGTATTAATTTTGCAGCAGCTGAAGCACAGGGTTTAACAAGGTCTGACAATGGTTCCTCCTAAAATCATGCCAACAGCTTTAGTTGGTTGGGACAAGGCTGAATTCTCTTCCCAAATTAATCAGTCACCTGTGCTATCATGTATGAGCTGGGCAATTTATTTCTTGTTTATTTAGTCTGCGAGGAGTGGCACTGCTGGAAAGGAGAGAGATATCTCTTTTTAAAGACTCTTGGGAGTATATGTTTTGCAGCTTGAAAACAGCTTCAGTCTTTAACAAATACAAAGCCACTCTATTTAGACTTTAGAAGACCTCTTTTCCCCCAAATCCCTTTTCTAACTGAGGAGAAAATAAAATAGGCACAGGATTTTTAAAAGCAAGTAGAAGTTTGATAGTGTAATCCATGGACCTATTGCTCTTGTGGTGCAAAGTGGACCCCAGGAGACAGAAGAGGCCAAGTTTGATGCCCTTCACCAAAATATCCACCTGCTCCTTCTCAATTTACAGCCACATCAACTATATGCAGCCTGGACGTGAGCTTGGAGCTGAGCTCTGGGAGGCAGGATGGGTTTGGCTGTGAAAGGTGGATCTATCCAAGACACATGTTTTCTCCTACAATGCATTTCTATCCCTTTTTCTAAGGATGGAAAACAGGAAATTTCCAGAAAAATTTAAAACCAAAAAAATTTGTTACGTTGCATGATATCAGATGTATCTGTTTTTTCTAGCACCTATACCTTGCTCTCACAGTAGAGCTGCGTTCATGAGATGTGCTCTGATCTCTGAGCATAATGCAAATTAATAGGAATGAAACAAGAGCAATGTTTTGACGTTTTAGTGTCTACAAAGAGCAAACTGAATTTATAAACACAGTGTCCTGAAGACAAAAGCTAGAAGAGATAATTTCTTTTTACGTCTCTCCTGTATTAATATGAACAAAGCCCTCTCGTTGTTTGTTGTTGTGAAACTGGGGGGAACAAAGAGGCAAACCCAGGCTCTTGAACATTTAGGGACTTCACCTCATATCCATTTCAAAGACACCTCCCTGTAGCTGAGCTTGCAAGTAGAGTTTAGCCAGGGAACATGGCTCATTTGCATGATTTCATCTCTCCCCCTAAAATATGGGCATTTGTAGTAATTTGTTAAAATAGTGATTAGCACTGATCCTTTCCGGTATCAGCCGCTGCACTGCCAATGAGATGGTTACAGCTTTGGAAATCCCCTCACCCACCGCTGCGTGTTTGGGATCACTACCTGCTCAAGGCAGTTCTTAAACTTCAAGCAGATTTGTAAAGACTTTCGCAGAGCCTTGTCTGCCCTTATCATGACAACTCCAATATATCGTGTTCTTGACAAGATTGCGCATGAGATTAAAGGTGGGGTGGGAAGCAGGATGGTGAGGGGCTCGTCAGACTCATCTCGTTTAAAGCTAGAAAGGTCATTTACCTTTTGGGCTGCTGGAGGTAGCAGACTGTGACAGGCTGCAGATGAAATCCAAGAGCATGCTTATGCTGCTCTCCCCCTCCAAACTAGCTCTCTGAATGGCAGGGATGAAAGAAATCAGGCATCTTCCTTGCTCATCAGAAAGATGGAGCCACTGGGGACGGCTTCAGAGTCTATGGAAGCAGCATTGCTCTTGTCCAGTGCTGTGGGACTGAGCAGGCTTGAAAGACAGATATTTTTTGAGGTGTGCTGGAACAAGAGCTGAGGGGCTGCAACCCAACTGGAACTAGTGTCCTCTGATGGAGACATGTGACAGCTCTTCCTCTCTGTCTTGCCCTTATGGACAGTTTTGGTCCTTTAGGAGGTCCCTCAGGTGATGGTAGCAGTGACAAGGGACTGGGTGCATATCAAATACTAGGGCTGGCAACAAACCCAGAGAGGAATTAGGTGCTTAGGCAGCGTTGAGACTGTTCTGAGCATGGAGTTGGAGCTCAGAGCGTGGAGTCTGGACTCCTGCCCTGATCACTCAGATCTTTGGTGTTGCTCTGTGCAGAGGAGCTCATGGAATCACGGGGAGCAGGAGAGACAGGCAGTGGGGGGAGATAAACCAGTGCTGCTGCCCGTGAGGACCAGTATGTGCATCTTCAGGAGAAGACGTGACACTGCCCAGGCTCCAGTAACTCTGCTGAGAAGTGCCCAATTAACACGAGAACAGTTGTGACACTGTAGCCACGCTAAGGTTAGGAGAGATGAATCCTACCCAAGGCAAAAGCACAAAAAAAATGCTATTGCTGTGCTGACCCTCGTTGCTGAGATGTGTTTTGCAAGTCTTGCGGGAAGCATTTGCTCTCGCTGATGTTTCTGCTTTGCTGGTGCCTGTTCTGTCCCTGGTGTCAGTGTGGGGACGGTGTCCTGTTTGCACAGCGCTGGGCAGAGGTGTGTGCACGGCTGGTGCTCAGGACCTTTCACAAAAGAAAATATGATTTGGAAAAGTTAGAAAACAGAAGAGGAAAGTGGTGGTCCAACCAAACATCAAAAATGTGGACAATATGGGTTTTTTTGGTCTGTAATTTAAAAAAACAAACTATTATCCAATACATTTTAGCTTAAAAACATCATTGGAACTACTTCTCTTTGAACTAAACTGTTTCCCTTAAGAAATAAATTTTTTTTTTTTTTTTTTTTAATGGGAGACTAAAGCAATATAATCACGGCAGTTTTCTGAAATGATTTGAACTTGAAGAACTATTTGTGTAAACTTGAATAAGCTGGTTTTAGCCAAAAGTTGAGCTGAAATTTATGACCTGACCCTAACAAGAAGCATTATGAAAGTTCAGACCCAATTCAAAAAGCTTAGCCAACACGGCAATATAACCAATAATGAGAGGACTCTGTGTAAGATGTAGTGTGGAAATGCATGTTTCCTTCTTGGGTGTTGTTCATGTTGATGCTGCATAACCCATTACTCAGACAAGCATTTTTTAGCCCACTGGGGTCTGTCCATGATCCAACACTATCTCTTACAATTATCTAGAGGAAAATATAAAGTTCCTGGTAAAGTCTTTCAGATGGTGCAATCCTGGCAGAGAGGTCAAGTATGGACGGGACAGTTATATGAGGTGATTGTGATGACTTGGTAGAAAATCTTCTCTTGATTGTGTTAATGCAGCCAAGGGCAAGTTTACACTTCTAAAGAGCTTACAAAAGGAGACGGCGTCTTGGAAGGCAACAGATCTGGGAAGGCTTGGGATTAACAGCAGATAACAAACTGCGTGTATACAAATTATCGTAAACAGCAGGAAATTCGTCAACTGTCCGCTATGCCTGTGGTGGCTGGACAACCAGTGAGGTTAAAGCATGTGGCAAAGGATGTCTAAGGTGAACTGGGGGATGAGCTTTTGAACTGGAAGGACAGTTAAGTCCTGGGACAGACTGTGGGTGGGTGGAGTGGTGTGGGGAATCTCCATCCTGAAGGACTGTGATATCTTGCATGAACAAATTGTCCTGCAAGCAGTCATATGAGCTTTCCCGGATCCTCTGGGCTTGGAGCTGGCTGGCTTTGCTTTCTGAGGATGAACTTTTTGGCTTGGAAATCTTTTCTTGTCCCTGTAGAAATGAGGGGTGTATGTGGGTGTCCCTGTCTGAAAACCAGTTTAGCCAACTGAAGTGTTGCGGTAAAATTTGTCAGAGATGTTAGGAATACCATAGGATTAATGTTCTCACTGGAAAATTGAGAATTTTATACAGTGTCTTTTTTTTTTTTAGGAACTTTTTTCTTGGGATGCTCAAAATATCCAGGTGTTCTTTTCCCACTGCATTCTTTAAAATGTTTAAATGTGTCTTTCTTTCTCTTCCCTTGCTGAAGGTAAGAAACCTTTTTGGCTATGTCCATACCAGTAAACTAAATGTGCCTGGGACTGTTCTCTGGTCCTGAAGCCAACAGGCACAGGGCAGCCTATGTCCACACTATTGGGCTCTCTTGTCCTCCGAAACAGGGTGGCTGCCTCCTGACAGGCTGTTGGGGATGGTCCCTGGCTCAGGCTAGCTCCTGTTCAGGCATTATTTGCTAAAGCATCTTTTTGCCTGGCCCAAAACTGTGCCAGGGGCTGCTGCAGGAGCATAAGAGTACAGCTGGTGGTGTTCCTGTGCCTGGAAATGCTCCTCGACACTCCCTGTTTAATTTACTAGTGCAGATATAGCCTTTGTATATTAGCAGGACCTAATACTCTCTGGTGGGACACGACTGCTGTGATAAATAGTGACTGAGGTGAAGCAAAGTCAAAGGATGCAGAGAGCTGCCTCGTTGTGCCGTGGTGACTGTTAGGACTTGTCTTCTCTTTCCTGATAGATTGATTCAGGCACTGGAGTTACAAGAGGGGGGAAAAAGCAACCGCTGTCTGTTCTCAGTATTGACACAGATGTATTTCTTAGTCATGAACTGGTAGAGGCAATATTAGCATGCATCTCTTCTTGAGGAAAAGTTACCACTTTTGTGGGTTTTTTTTGTTTCTTGGGTCAGGCCCTTGGCTGGTCTGAATCAGAAGAGTGTTGCCAATGCCAGGAAATTATGCTGGTTTCTACCAGTTGGGATTCTGGCCAAGGATGTACAGTGGCTCCCAGTTTGCTTGCGCTGCGGAATGGTGGTAAGGAGCAGCTTTGAGGATGTCTTTCAACTACTGTAGGTGTTGCAAAATAAAATAAAAAAAATTGACTTCTCTCTGGAGCCTCCATTCTCTGAGTTCACACAGAGACAGTGGAAGAAAGTGGTCTTGCAGTTTAGGTAAGACGTATACAGGGAAAGGTCATCTTCAAAGCACCAAAGTACCAATGACGAACCTGGGACTTGCAGCTTCTCTCCACCGTCGCTAGTGGTGTTCAAGCTGGGCAGCTCTTACCCAGCAGGAGCTCTGAACACAACCTTGCTCCTTTTCCTAGTGAGGACATGCCCAGTACTGTGCCATGGGCTGCTGCCAGCTGCGATGCCTACTTGTCCTTTCTGTCTCAGCAGAGCAGCCAACAACTTGGGGGACAGCATCTCCTCTCCTCTAAGGCAGCCACATGTGCCTGGGGTGGGTGTCTCTGAAGGGAAATGGGGTTTTTGCAGCTCCACTTTTTCAGGTCATCAGGGTTTTGTTCCTCCCCAAAGGGTGATTGCGGAGCCCTCGCTGTTACTGGGGAAGCACCTGGATCTGCAGGACGTGTAGGAACATAACTTTTGTTGAAGCAATGTGATTTACACACATTTCTTTAGGGTCTGGTACCTGATTCCGTACGACTGAAATCAGTGAGAAGTGCAGGCACGGGCTCAGGCCCTTGAAGCATATGAATGTTACAGGAATGAGTCCAAGAGAAAGCCCTAAAATAGATGACTAGATAATTTCTGACAGTTAATGACCTACTAGAAGATCTGAGAGCTTAAGGGCTCTTCATCTAGGAACTCATTAAATGCCAGACCCATTAGCTGTCATTACTGCTCTTACTATTTTTGGATATGTAGAAGTGTTCAGAAAAACAAAGACCTTTCTGAAGTGCTGTTGAAGTTGGAGGTATAGCTGCATATTGCTGTCTATGCACTGAGCGTGATCAAGGTCTCACTCGTATCAGGACCAACAGGTTCATCCTGAGAAGCTTCAGTGGGATCTATTCTGACTGGATACTGATCTGAGATGAACATCTGGTCCTAGGGCACAAACAAAAACATAGCAGGACTTTTATTTTCAACATTCCTCCAGTTTAGACCTCTAATTCTGAGGTGCAGTTGTGGGCCATGAAACCTCTGATCTATTTTCAATGAGATTTCACATATTTTCATGAAAAAGGTATACAGCTCTTAATTTCTTCTGCAGATGAGACATGCAGACCAAATATATTTGTCAGATATTTTCCTTTGTCTCAGATAGTTAAGATTAAGGAAAGAACACTGGTATTTGGAATCGTAACAATTAAGCTCTAACTTTCCTATTCTGTATGTAATTTTCATACCATTAGAAATACTCAGATTTCAGATATGCAGTACCATAACAGGAACAACACTCACAATTACTATTTCCTGAGTAGGGCCATAGATACTAAGCGGTTAGAGTGTCTGCAGGGTCTTTCTTGCCTGTGTTAACACAGCAGTTTCAAAAGGACTTTGTTCTGAATCTCTCCTGCCATCACCCGCACATTGGTGTAACTGTGCTTGACTTAAAGGTGTTACGCTAGTGTGAATCCAGATTGACCTGGGAGTTAGATGGAGTTGCTTTGGTTTCACACCAAGACAGGAGAACGCAAGGCCATTGGCAGGCTTTCATGGTCTAGGGCAATTTACTGCTGGTTAAATAGCTAATGGGGGTGAAATTTGGGACCCTGTTTCAATTTCATTTATGATGGAGGAAAAGTGCTGCTTGCCAGTGGCAGGAGATCCTTTCCAGACTTACATTCCCAAAGCAGGAGAATTTCCCTGTTCTCTGTGGAGCTATGCCAGGATGGAAATGGTGAATTCAGGCTCTGGGACCTGTGCTTTGTAACCATGATACCCTTTCCTCAAGAGTACCATTGGCTCTTACAAAGAGCATACAAGCAGCTTTGGAGAGAGAGCATCCAGTGATGGAGAAGCGCTGTAACCATAGCTTTTTGTACCACTCACCCCGGCTGATGATCTGCTCTGCTCAGAGATGAGCAGTGGTGAGTGTTGTGCTTTGGTGTCCAAAAAGTGAAATAAGAAATAATGTTGACATTTTGCCTTGTAGCTCATCATGACCATGTTGGGCCTCCATGTAAAGACATGCCCTTTCATTTGGGGAAATGAAAGGACTTGTTCAAGGTCACATAGCAGAGCTGAGAACAGACCTTAGCCTCTGGCTCCCACCTCAAGGCGTTGGCTATCAGACCTGGCTTCTGACAATGGCTTATGAGATGATTCCCCATTTCTCCTTCATGAAGCCGGTCTGACTCATCTGCACCCAGCAGACACAACTTCCTTGGTCCTGCTCCCACAGCAACAACTGTTGCCTTCGGCTTTGGTTCAGAAAGCTTCCAGGTGATGAAGTGCCATAGCAATCAGCAGGAATTTAAGGCCAAAATGCCTTTTTGGAGCTGGGTCTCTGTCTCTGCTCTGAGAAGCTGTCTTGTTTCTGCTGGAGTCAATGTGGCTGGTGGGAGGCTCTGAAGGTTCAGAGATGCTGGGTTTTTTGGTTAAAAGATAACAGTATTTATCTGTTGTGTCTACCAGCTGGTTAACCAGGCAGCCAAACAGACTCAATCAAATAGCTGTGGCTTTTCCTACTCAGTGCAACACTGGGTCATTGAAACGAGCTTCATTTTATTTTTCTTTCCCATGTAGCTTCTCAGATGTAAAACTTATTTTACTAGTTACAGGGAGGGATCTGGCTATGAAAACTGTCTCTGCTTAATCAAAAGATCTTCCCTTCTTCTTCTTGGTCGCTGTCTTCATGAGAGTGAACTCTTAATCGGGCAGAGTGATGGATGAACCAGGTGAAGTCCATGCGGTTTCATACATTGTTCCTGGCACAGAGATATCTGGTGCCAATGTGCAGGGTGGCACAGTGGATGTGAAGCCTCCATGATCCACCTTACCTTTCTGAAGGCTTCATTTCACGGCAGCAGGAAACAAGGAGTGGGTTTTGGCGGGTACCTCAATAGCAGGTACATCCCCGTCCACTGATGAAACAGCACCTTGACACCAAGACAAGTTTGCTGTGTGATGTGCCTTTTCAGAAAAGGGAGATCAGGTTTTAGACTTTTATTTCAAGATTACAGTCTTGTATAGAAAACTTGCCACAAATTAAATGATGAGAAAGCACTAATAATTTATTCTCCCCCCACTCTAAAAAGAGGGTTGTTTTTTTTTTTTCTTCAGCCAGAAATGCAAATAATGAGGGCTTGAAGGTGCCTTTGCTGTGCCGGGGGAGCGATGGTTCAGGGAACGCAAGCAATGAAAAGGAAAAGGTGAAGTGACTATAACAGTGGGAAGCAGCAGGAGCTGCTGTGCCCCAAAGAGAGGATTGGAAACCTGCCCATCTCTGACTAATATATACATAGTTATTTATTCCTCCCCAGAACTGGGACCTCCCCCAGGAGCTGCTATAGATAAGATTTGCAGGAATGCTTCTTGGTAACTTTGCTCTGCCACCAAGCATCCTTAGCCAGTGCTGCAAAGTCCACCCCAGGTAGCACTTGGCTCAGGTTTCTTCTGGGCCCCTTGTGGCTCCCTGTTATAATTAATTTTTTTTTTTTTTTTTTTTTTTCTGTTTTAAATTCAAAGTGCCTGAAATATGTGAGGACCGTGCTGCAGCCCGCTGGAGAGCTGATTTTGCAGCATATTGTGAGGTGTGCTGTGAAAGCGTAGGGAGGTGTTTGCAGGGGTTGGATGGCTGTGGAGGACGGAGATGGCCAAACCTGAGAGAGACTCATCTATACAGTGCACAGGGAGCAAAACCTGGAGCAAAACAGCCTTACAAGTGTGCCTGGGTTTCACCTCAGAGGTCACTGGTTCATCCCACAGAGAGGCAGGAGCAAGCTAACATATGCGGTAGGGATGACCAGAGGACCATGACCTAGGGGCAAACTGGTTTGGTAAGCCATTGATGGTTTAGACGTTCCTAGTGGGTATCTAGAGCCGGCAGGGACCTCAAGGGACTGTCTCGAGACTGCGGCCTGGGCTAGCGCTCAGCTGGCGGAGTTGGACATCCCTACCAGCCCAGCTGCAGCAACATGCGTGGGCTGCAAATGCGCCTGAGAAGATGAATAAATCAGCCTCCGCCAAGCCCTTCCTTCCTCCTTCTCTGGGTGGCTCCTCTGAACCTGCCTTCGGTGTCACGGTATGGGGCAGATACCCCCGAGGGGCTTCTGGGAAGAAGAGCTATTTCCAAAAGTACCCGAGGGATGTAGGAGCCTGATAACCCTCGGTTTCTGCTGTCTGTCAGCATTGCCTGTGCTGGAGCAGGGCGAGGAGCAGGCAGGGCTGTTCCATGTTTTGGCAATTGTCTCTCTTCTCTCTGGGCATGGCTCTTGCCTCTTGCATCTCTTATCTCATGTGTGTTTTATTTCCCCACATGGAGTACAGCTGGGGCAGGAGGTTTATAAGCAGGAAGGCATTTCCCCTCCCTGAGCATGGCTTGGGAAAGGGGGAGGGAGAGGGGAGGTGATTTTGTGGCTGACAGACCAAGGGGATCCAACGTGCCAAGCTACAGCTGTGGTTCCTGAGAAATCAATTAGCGAGGGAAGGGAGGGGTGGTTGGCAAACCACACGGTTGAAAGGAAAACATCACAAAAATGAGATGGAGGGATGTTTTGAAGAAGCGGCGCTGCTGGAAGATGTGAGCGAGTGGCTTTGTTTGGCAGCGGGTGCGTGTGAGAGAGAGATGCTCACCAAAAGGTTAATCAAGACCTGGTAGGGAAGGCTGCCCTAGGATCTGGGAAGCAGGCTGCTAATAAAAGAGACCGAGAGACCGCACTCATCCTGTGCTGAACAATATAACCCAGTATCTGTGGTATGCCGTGGCAGAGATTGGGGAAAATGCACATTTGGCATCATTGCAGCATTTTGCAAACTCCATTAGAGTTAGATGGAGTATCTGGGCTTTTTGTTCAGACTTCAGTTGCCTCCCTACAAGTCTGGAAGACTTGAACTTCTCTGTTCTAGTATTTTGGAAATGAATGTGTCCAGAGGTACTTAAGTATGTTTCTGATGCTCTTCAGCGTGGAAATGGAGCATCTTAGAAAGGCCCTTGGATGGACAGTCGGCATGGACTACTGTTGTAATGAGGGAATTTCCCTGCCACTAGCCCTTGCTCCTTGGACTGTGCAGTTATTTTACATGTAATAAATCTTTGGGTCCAGGTCTCTCCATTTCCAGTCAGAAACCTCACCCCTGGTTCGGAGGAGTTTCTAACTCCTTTCTCTTTCACCAGAAGGAAGATGTGTGTTTCGGGGATGTGACTCACTACTTCAAGAGAGGGGCTGATGCTGACAGTGATTGTCCTCATTGAATTTCTCATCCCTCAGCCTTGCTCTGGCAGAGTTACATGTGGAGACCTGGACCAGGGAACGAATCTGGCTGAAAACCTGTCCTAGTCCTTGCCCTTGTCCTGCCAGTAAGGCTCACTGGTCTTGCTCGCCATGAGCTTTGTGAAGCTTTCTGCTGGCACCAAAGTGAAGTAGAAATATGTGAGTAGGGGTCTGTTGGAGATGTGATGACCCCTAACACAAGCAGCCTACTCCAAGACCAGCTTGAAGGGACAGTAGAGCTGAGTCTGGTGCCAGATGAGTAGACTCCACTGATGGGGGGTGGCATATATGACCCTTAGTCTTTCTTCCCAAGCAAAAGGGAACTGAATCCACATTTCCTACACCCGTGGCAATTGCTCAAACCACAGATTTGTTTTTTCCTCTGCTTTCTCTCTTTCATACCACTGCAATGGTGCCATGCGGACAGGAGTGTGCACCGCCTTTGGTAGGAAGCCCTGGTGCATAGGGAACCTGTCTGTGGTTGTGGTGGTGCGCGAAGCACCTGCAGCTCTGGTGAAGATGGAGAGTTGAGATGAAGCCCCAGGCTTCTGGGCTGGGGGATGTGGCCTGGCAAGCACCCTGGTTGCCTTGTGCTCTGCGGGGAGGTTTGAACCCCCCATCTCAAGCTTGACAATTGGGAAACCAGGCCCTCAGGGTTGAGCACTGTAATGCTTGGGTGACTTGCACAAGTAAACTTGTCTGCCATCCATGTAGGGATAGTAGCCATGTGTACAGAAGTGTCCCCACACCTTTCTCTGTATTGTTATTCTCGAAGAAATCATCCCTCCAAGCTCCTACCTCGTGCAACTACCCAACTTGTAGGGTTTGTCTGATCTGCTTGTTTTCACTATGACTTTGCTCCTCTTATTAAATTCCTCCAGAATCTTTTCTAGGGTCTTTCAAACCACTGCTTTATGGTTCCTGGGAGATGAACCTGCTGAGAAGGGAGAACTGAGCTGACACACAGTGGGGCAGAAGAAGGGGGAAAGTGTGTGCATGTGTCTGAGAGAGGGAGAAGACTTGGGAACAAGAGCTGCCAATGCTGTGATAGTGTCCCTGTGTGAGACAGAGTTTGTCTGTGGGTGTGAGAAAGGAATATTTGGAAGTGAGCGCGCGTGGGCGTGAGGTGTGTGTGAGACTGTGCATGCATTTCCATCCCCACACTTTGAAAACCTTTTTGGAGCGCTGCAGTGTTCAAACAGGCCCCAGTTCCCGAAATAATCAACCCATCTTGAAAAGTTACAAAGTCTGTGGACACCTGGAGGAGACGGGTTTCCTAGCTGTGCACTGTAATGCATTTTAAGCAGCTCGTGCTGGTTAATGCCATTGTGCTGGCTGCAACGAGGTGTATTGGAGGTCCAGGCAGGTGCAGGGGGATGTCTAGGGGAGCCCAACACCTACTCCTCACTCCAATAGCCTCCTCTTGCCAGGGCTTTCACAGCTGCTGAGGGATGGAGAAATGCAACATCTCCTACATCTCCTCCACCACTGTCCATTGCGCTCCCTGAGGGCCATGGAAAAGGTATGATTAGAGACCCATGGGGTCAGGGCTGGGCTGTAGGTGACTTCACAAACTCCCGTAAAAGAATGAAGTTGTCCTAATTATTATGTTGCTGTGATAGGCTTTATTTTTTTCCCCTTCCAGAGTCAACACTGTGCTCCTAAAGCCAATGCAAGTACTGCATGCTCTTTGGAGCTGTGTCCCTGCACTAAAATGCATGGACAGCACGTACAGCATGTAAACCCTTTTTATCCAAAACCATATGTGCTCTGGCATCACTGCAAGGGGATTGGGCTTCTCCTCCTGCATCAGCAGTTCTGCGCCTCGCTAGCCCCAACATGCGTTCACAACAGGGGAGATGTGGGCTCAGGTCCCTTTTCCATCAGGAAGGGTCCAAGCCACATCTCCCACCACACTTTCCTACCACCCTCCTGGGGCAATGTGGGGAGGTGGCAGGTGCCTCTTTGCTCCCTCTTCCCCTCCATTTTGGGGAAAGCTGTTCTACCTTGCAGCGGGGAAACACCAGATTCAGTGGGTCAGCAAGAAAGAACAAGCAAGGCTGTCTGTGTTAGCGCTTGGGGAAATTCACCTGGGAGTGGGGCAGCCGGAGATCCAGCTCCTGCTCCAAGGACTGTTTATGTGTTTTAAAATTAAACAACCCATGGTGCTGGTAACTGGAATTCAGGTCTCCCCACTCCCAGGGGAGTGCCCTGATCCCAGGGCTGCGGAGTCATGCTCACTCTTGCCCTCTGGAGCTTCAGGTTTTGGTTTTACTTATTTATTTATTTTCCTGCTGAGTAGTTTCTCCAGAAAGGGGGTGTGTGAGCCCCTCTCCAGCTCTGCTGTCAGGTAGGAGCACTGCCTGTGGCAGGCAGGATTTGGAGGATTTCTTCTTCCAACGTCAGAGGGAGCTGGGCTGAGGTTTCCCAGACTCGGGCAATGCTCACTAACCTTTCAGTTGTTAATTGGGAAGGGAGCGCATGAGTTTTGCCTCCTACTTCTGCGTATTATGGGCAGCTGCCGGTGCCCCATGATGTGTGATGTGGTAGGCATCTGATGGAAACACCTACAGGCCAGGCTTTGGTGGTGACACAAGGGAGGACGATTCGTTGGCCAGGCATGGCCTGCATGGACTGAGACATTTCTGAGCATGTCCTGATGCTGTGCTTTTGGGCCGGGGACCTTCACTCTAAAAATGGTGGTTTTTCATGGACTTCAATGCGCCCAGGGTGACATGGCAGGTGAGCAAGGGTGTGAGAATGAAATCTTGGATGCCAGTGGCTAAAACACACTGGATTTGGCTGTACAGACCCTTGTGGGAGAGCGTTCTTACTGTTGATTTACACTGGGCAAAGCTCTTGCAGTCTCCAATGGCAGCAAGCCTTCAGTGAGGCCCCTTGGAAAGCAGCGCGGTCTAAAGCCTGGCAGCAAAAGTCACAGCGGAACCATAAACAGGAAAGCTTTGATATTGCTGGCATCAAGGATGAAGAGCAAGGAGAAAGGCTCTTGCACAGCTGCCGTTGAGCTTGGTGCTCCCATGTTCCCCAGCTTTCCTTCTGGCTTTTTAATTGTCTTTACAGCAGACCCCTAAATCCCACAAGAGGTGTCTCCTGACCCTGCAAGGCACTGAGCTCCCCTCTGGAGGCATGGAGGGTCCCCAGCTCCAGTTACGACGTCAGTCTCCCAAGTTCTAGTTCAGTCTCAAGCATGGAGTCTGTGCCTGTGGGCAAATCACTTCCACCTCTCTAAGATCTGGCTGTAAAACAAGGCTAATAACACCAAATTACCTACCTGTGAGAATTAATGAGATCATACTTGCTCAGCCCTTTGAAGGCATGAAGCATTACAGAAGCACTGGGGCATTATTACAGAGTGTGTTTTTAATATACGTCTAGTTTCACTTACAAATTGGAGTTTTGCTCCCTTTTGACTAAACGGCACTAATTAGACATGTAGGGTAGGAAATAAATGTTTCCAGTGTTACTCAGGCTGGAAACCAGTTAATTTCAGGGTTCTTTGGTTTAATTGCGTCTGAAAAGACATTGAGAAAATGTGTAATGAGCTGAGAACGCTTTAACTTTGTTTTTATTGTTCCCTAAACTCTTGCTTCTGCTAAGTCACAAAATGCCAGTAAAATAGTGGAGAACTGGACTCGGAGCACTTTTTTTTTCAGCATGTCAAGGTAAAATAATTCCTACTTATTCAGTTTAATGTAGCACTCCTCCTCCATAAATCTCTGAGCACTTCACAAAAGCGGGTACAGTGTTACCCTCCTTTTACAAAGTAGGAAACATAAAGCAGAAGAAGGTTGTGCGATTTGCCGAGGGTCAAGTAAATTAGGCTTGTCTACGTGAGAAACATGTGCCAATTCAGTAAAACAGGTGGAAAACACACTGTGGACACTTACCTCATTTTCAGAGTGGCTTTTCTTGTTTTCTTCTTCAGCCAATTCGTATCAATTTAAGCTTGCTTCAGCTTAGTGGGTTTAAAGCAAAGGCTTCGCAGAGCCTGTTGACTAAGCTGGACTAAACTCACCCCCTAACTTGGGCTGATGTCTATCCACAAGCTCTCAGTGGCAAAGAGGAGGAGATACGGGATGCCTGAAGCCCAGCACATTCCATATCTCCCACTTATGTGAAATCCTTTTCCTTTACAGGGTTAGATTAGCTGTCCCTGGCAAAGAAGAAGCCACACTGGGATGTCTCCTGAGCACGTTTGGCTCAGTGAGCATCGTCAGTAAATTCAAAGAGTCAGTGAAGGTGCTGTAGGTTTTTTTATTAATAGAGCAGATAGCAGAAGCACCACTTATATTCTAGTCACATTTTAGCTGCCTGAGTTCCTGGGTTAGGCAGCTGTTTTTGGATTTAGCCCTGTTTGGTGATGTTTCCCTCTGCGGTCTCACACATTTGCTGTCACTCATTACAGCTCACCTGGGAAAGTTCAGGATGGGTACGTTGTTGTGTGCCATCCAAAAGTCTGTGTGGGCAGTCGAACAACACAGAGCTGATGTGGTCCAGCTGTCAATAAAAACAACAAAATTATTAGTAGTAAAAAAAAGGAAACAGTGCTGCAAACTCAAAAAACAAAAGTTCCTCCATTGTTGTTTCTCTGCCAAGTGTAGAAGTGTCCACGTGGTTTTTTATTTTCAAGTAAAAAAAACCAAAAAACCTTTACAAATCTGAAATGAAATTGAAAGACAGGAAAAGTGAGGATTTTCTCCTCCACCCTCACTTCTCTTCAGCTTCCTTCTTCTCTGAAGAGCTTTCATGAGGAATAATGTCTGATTTTGTCAGGTATGTTGTAATCAAGGACCTAAACTTTCTGTACCCCGAGAGGAGTCCTACAAAAAATATGGTAGCAAGTAATTTCCCCAAAATTTCTGGCTTATGACCATACCTTGCAGATTTTGAAAGAATATTGTGTCATGTCTTGCTGTGAATCTTCTGTTAAAAACTTAATTGCAGAAAATTAGCTGTACAAATATCTGCTGCATTTGTACAGAACTTAACACAGCAATGTCTTGCTGTCTGCTGTGGATTGTAAACATTATGATAAAGTGTTACCTGGATCCTGTACATTCATTCTGAGAAAAATAGAAAGAATATTCTGGGACTGAACTGAGTTCATTATGATTTTGGGAGTCTTGTTCATGTCGGTGGCTATTTGGAAAGACATACATGGACAGGCAATTTCTGAGAACCTGTGATGGGGCACACATGGGACTGATAAGTCCATGCCTGGGAACTGGATGCACCTCTGTATTATATATCAGGAAAAAGGCATTTACAGAGAATACGAGTCATGTCTTCACCCTCTGATGACTGAACACAGGGCAATGGATTCCTAGGAAACACCTTTACATCTAAGTGCCTTAAGTTAGGTGAACTGTGGTAGGGAGATGTTTGGTTGGTTTTTTTTGTTGTTTGCTTGGGTTTGGTTTTTTTTGCTTGTTTGGTCAAGTTTTTTTGTCTTCTTTGTTTTAAATGAGGCACTACATAAAAGCAAAGGAGCACATTGCAAAATCACAAGGAATTCAGACCAAGAAAAGCTGTCCATCCTAATCGCTGAAAACCATTCCTGGGTCCGGATGTGGTGGTGTGGTATTCAGTGGCTTTCTGTTTTCCTGTAACCTTAGAAACAACCATGACTAAAGAGATTGTGGAAAGAAATGTCTTTGCTTTCCCACCCCTTCATCCCTGGGGAATATAATTAGGAAACCCCAAGCTCCACAGTCAGGTGGGCTTTTTGGGGAATGTACCTGAACAACGTCAGCATTAGGAGAGCTGTGGTTTGGTTCAAGGAGGCTTTGGGGGACAACTTGTGCCCTAGATGGGTGGTGGACATGGTGCTTGAAAGTGACTGTGGCAGGTAGCATCAGAAAACAATGGCCATTCTCTCTTCAGACTCCAGAAAAATTTAGAAACAGATTAAATCTGATTGTTGGACCAATTTGCAGCTGACTGGGAACTGCTCAGAGAAGTCGATTGGGCTGGCTGTGGCAACCATAAAGAAGGTAAGATTTCAGGCTAATTTACGGAATTTGGAGACCCAGAAGATGTGGGGTATATGTCCAGCTCTCCATAGACTTGCTGTGTGACCAGAGCATGTTTCATACCTGTAGAGCGGGATCATAGAATCACAGAATGGTTTGGGTTGGAAGGGACCTTAAAGAACATCTAGTTCCAGGCCCCCTGCCATGGGCAGGGACACCTTCCACTAGACCAGGTTGCCTCAAGCCCCATCCAACCTGGCCTTGAACACTGCCAGGGATGGGGCATCCACAACCTCTCTGGGCAACATGGTCCAGTGCCTCACCACCCTCACAGTGAAGAATTTCTTCCTAATATCTAATCTAAATCTACTCTCTTTCAGTTTAAAACCATTGCCCCTCATCCTATCGCTACACTCTCTGATAAAGAGTCCCTCTCCATCTCTCCTGTAGGCCCCCTACGAGTACTGGAAGGCTGCTATAAGGCCTCCCCAGAGCCTTCTCTTCTCTAGGCTAAATAATGTGAACTCTCTCAGCCTCTCAGAAGGATCAATCATCCTCCTCATGTTATCTGATATGGATCACAAACAGCACTTCCATAGATTCCTCCTGCTATGTATTTTTGCATGTAGTTCTATGGAGCTTTGGCCATTACTGAGGAAGTTTTCAGTGAACTACTTCTATTTGTTGAAAATGTAAATCTTCACAAATCTTCATGTGAAACATTTATGCAGCTATATTTTCATTCTAACTTTTGGAAAGGAAGTAACTGATAGCTGAAGATGCATTTTGAAATTGCACTAAACCTTTCAGTAGTAGCCTGAAGGTAGAAATGCATGCCATCAGAAATTTCATTTAATTCTTTAGGTTGGCTTTTAGCTACGCATTCATATCCTGGATGGGATGGGGGTACACCTTTCTTAATCTGTCAGTCAGCGTTAGAGTTTTTCCACAGCCAAGGAAACCAAACAATGAATGAGATACTGTGAGATAATCACTGACCTCCTACTTTTTGTTTCCTGCATTATGCAGGTGTGTGGTTGGTGCTGGGAGGGGAAAGCAAAGGGAATTTGCTGAAAATAAGAGGAATTGGTTCAGGTGACATGTCAGAAAATGTTATCTGAAACTCACAGTGAAGCAGGGGTAGGTGCAGCCCTGTTCTGCATAAGGAGGTGGAATGCCGTGGAAACAAACTGCTGAGACTGAGCCATGTGAAATGGGATCATGTCCCATGATGTCTAGGGCTGGGGGGGGAGTAGAGCTTCCTCAGGACCCTTTATTTTCCTGCAAAGTCTCCTCTATCATGTCCTAAATAGGAAGTGCACAGAAGTGGGGGAAAAACGCACGTGTCTTCAGATCATTTGTGGTTTTGTTCTTGCCTCTCCTTGTCCTTTGGGTATCTCCCTTTGGTCTGTTCCTTTGTGATGGGGGAATCCCAGCCCTGCTCACCTGGGACAGGCAGAGCTGGTGAGTCCTGATCACCGATGGCCCTTCCTCGAGGGACAAGAGACACTGTCTTTGGGGACTGCTACCCTCAGCTCTCCCTTGCTGCATGGATGGCTGGTGTGCTCATAAACCTCTGCTATTTTATGGCATGATGTTCAATCTCAGTTCAAATCTACAATAGTTTCTAACTTTAAAAATTCTGCAGGGGTTCAGGAGCATTTCAAAAGAAGCTCAGCTGTCCGTGCAGGGGGAGTATGGTCATCAAGTGGGAACAGTAACTTTGTCAGGCTTTTCCAGCAAAGCTGACTTACCTTTGTCCATGAAACAACGCTCTTCACGATGCATTTTGTGCTTTGGATTGTTTCATAAATGCATTTGGCTTTTAAGGCCCCTGGAGCAGATTCTGATGAGAGATTATGGTCTCCCGAGAGCCAAGCACTGAACTTAGGGAAATTCTGGGAGTCTGGGCACTTCCAAATGGTGACATCAATCCTCTCCTTCTCTGTACTTTTGAAAGCAAGGAGAGGGTGCTGCCTGACAGCCAGCCCCGAGGTGCTCGGCAGGGAGAGCCGGGCAGCCCCCGCGGCACGGCGGTACCATGGACAGCGGTGGGACGGCCACGTCCCCCCACCTGAGGGCCGCCACTCGTGGGGACCACCCCGGCCCTCAGCCCACCGTGGGCGATCCATCACTTCTCCTCCCGAAGATGACAGCATGACATTGCCACCCCCCCGCCTCCGCTGCCCTGCTTCGTGCCCTCAGCCTTTGAGAATTTTTCTCGCAGCAGCGGGTTTTCTTCGGCTGGGCTGGCAGTGGTAAAGTCTTTAAAATAGCACCTGGGTTTAGAACTGTAGGGTAGGGTACCTACATGCTTGTCGTTTGCACATGAGGTGATCTCCATCTGCCTTAGGCAAAAAGGAGTCTTTCCTCCAAAAGCAGAGAACCTGGCTTTTTGAAATCTTTCCTCTGACACTCATATGGAGTAGTGCCCCTGTATCACTGCAGATAGCTGGAACATGAGGAGGAAAACTCTATAATAACAGGTATTTCTGAGAAATGGGATTTGGCTGGTTTCTGGGAGTGGGGATCAACTAGCAATTCTGGCTCTAAAGGGTCTATTATAGCTCTAAAGGGTCAAGGGCAAGCCATGGAGCTTGTTCTTGTAATAGAGGGAGGTTATGTATCATGGCATCCCCTTTGCTCACCAGGAGGAAGGAGTGCTGAGAGATGATTAGAAAAATCTTTCAGGTTGCATGTTAAACACCTATAATTTAGCACATAGAAAAAGAACCACCTTTGAGCCTGGGGAGGAGCAGTGTACAGCAAAGTGGCTGTAGATGCTAATCAGGGTTAGTGGAGAACACAAAAGAGCTTAAACGGCAAAAGAAAGCTAATTGCAAAACCTCAGGTGAGAAACCCACCTCCAAGCATTATTCTGCTACACCTCTGATCAGGACATTGGTGCTGAGTGCAGAGAACTGAGGACATCAAAGCAGCAGGTATGCATAACCAAGGAGCACTAATAATTGCTGAGAAACTAGTTCAGCGATCTCATAAGCACAAGAAGTAGAAAAGGGGTGCCAGGTCCTCATGTGATGCATGTAGCCAACGAAGCTGTGGAAATCACCCAGATTTTTTTTGTACTTGGTGGATACTATGCTGTAGACTCATGGCTAATTGTACTTTTTTACACCAAATGGACACTTGGCCATCAGCTGATTGCTTCTGTGTGGGTGCTTCCTGGTGTACTTGGGTTTAAAGGGTAATTTGTCTCACACTTTCAGCAAACAGAAATAAATGCCTGTGGTGTCTAATGCTTTGCCATGACCAAATTATATTCTTGGCCATACCAGCCTTGTCTGCAATAGTAGTCAGTGTGGACCATTGGTTCCGGGGCCAAGGAAGGCTACCCATGGTGGATGGACAAGATGATCTGGGGGATGGTTATTCTGGGATGCCGTCAGCACAGATGTTTAAGCACTGGAAGGACATAATTAAGCATTTGATCTGTATTTCAGAAGTACCTGAAGGTTCCATTAAAGATAATGGCCACATTGTGCTTGGTGCTGTACAAACACACACTCCTTGGCCTGAGGTGTTTGTAACCCACAGAGGGACAAAGGCTGGATTGTGGACTCCCTTTCTCAGGTGGGAAGTGACTCAGGCTTTGCAATATCCAGTCGTTTCAGGCTGACGGATGGAGGAGTCTGTATGTGTTTGTGAAGAATGGGTTGGATATCATAAAATGCTGTAATCCAGAGGCAGGTCCCTCTGGATTAAGGCAACCAGAGCTGTTCAGGTTTCCCGAGCCCTGCACTGGTGCTGGGTGTTGGGGAGAGATAGTCCTGGCAGAGGCTTTCTTATGTTTGGCACCTGGATGGCACGAGCAAGTAAGAATGAGGGAGGATGTTGTGAATCTGGGAAGGTTGAGTTCTTGGGTTCTTCTGTCCCTCTGAAGTTGTGGAAACTGGCAGGGGTTTGGCCTGGAAGACTGACTCTGCTGGACAGTCCCACCTGTAAGAAAAAGAGGTGTGGAAGACTCTGAAACAGTAAGATCTTGGGCCTCCCGTGGTTGCAGTCTCTATCATGTAGGAATCTCCTATCATCTCCTTGCTAATGAGTCTTCTAATTTATACCATTCCATTGGCTGGTCTTCTGTAGTATCAGAGCTTTCTTTGGGTACCACCAGTTGGTTCTCTCTGGGTGTTGCTCTGTATTAGGCAATGTTATATCTACCACCAAAGCTTTCATGGGACCTTGGGGACAGGCTTCCCACATGCCCGGACAAGCATTACAAAAACTGTTTCTCAGTGCAAGTTTCCCACAGCCAAAGAAATTCCTTACAGGGGCCACACCTGCCTCTGAACTTGTTTAACACCAGCCTACTAAATGGGTGAAGCTGATAGGGACTGGAACCCACTGAAAAACACGCAGCCCAGCCCAATCTGAACATCTTTACCTGGGGCAAAACTTTCCTCTGCAGAGAAGGCGACAGATGTCAACTCCAGTACTCTGCTTCTCTTGATGTGCTCATTTCCACACTGGGGAAGAGAGCTGAGACCCACCATAGGTATCAAATGGAGAATCCCGGTACTGGCAGTGAGAAATGTAACTCTGCATGAAGGCGAATCAAAATAATTCCTCATTAGACACTTGAGATGGGCCTGCAGGGGAATCTGGGCTCTGAAGCCCCTCTGTGAAATTCTTGGGTGGGTTGCGACGCTTGCATTTTCCTGGCAACAAATACACCCTTTTTGTTTTTCACTTGGAACAAGTTTTTCCAGGTCTGGAAGTGTCCCAAGTGAGAAGAAAAAACTGATATCTCAGCTACTTAAAGGCTCATGGGAACACCTTTGAGAGATTTTTGGTGTCATTTATCCTGAGCCTGAAAGCAAAACCTGGTCTGCCCCTTGCTTTTGAACCAAGACCCTGGAACATGGGGCAATGGGAGTGAAGAGAACTGAGTCGAGTATTTTTGGTAAAAAATATTTTTGTCTAAAAATGGTTTTACCCCAGATAGCACCTTGGATCAAAAATACTTGTGATTATGGGTTCAAAATTTGAAACAGCTTCATTTTGAAAATAAAATGAAATAAATTATACTTCTCTTGTTGCCTTCTCCAAATAAACTTTTTCCTGTTTAATTTTTCAATGGCATTTTTAGTTTAAACATTATTCTGATGTTTTGTAAATGTTACATTATACAAAATGGAACAAAGGATTTACTCCAACTTGAGTCTGTGTCCTCCATGAAATTATTTTGGTTTACTGATTTTTCTACCTGAAAAATCAAAAGGGTTGGATTGGTTTTGATTTTTTTTTTTTTTTAATTCTTTTGGCTACAGAGTTGAAGAATCAATTTCTCAAGCTGCCAATTAGGACCCAGACCTGTTTCACAATATGTGATTAGATTTAGGCGATCCTTTTGCAGTGAAGCTGAGATCTTCATGATACTTTGAAGGGGTTAAAATGTAGAAAAAACTGCCCTTTTTGGCATACTCTGGTTATTCACCTAAATAGAAGATGGAAAACTAATTTTTTTCTCTGCCATGTCTCTTGGGTCTTTTCCCTCCTTTTACCTGTTTCAACCGTCCCTTGTACATCATGATGTCAGCATTGTCGGCTGCTGCTTCTTTACTTGTCCGGGACATAGAAATTCCCAGTCTAGCTCAGACTTGCAGTCTATTTTAGTCTACTGTCCAACACCAAACAGGTGTAAAATCCCTGCAGTTAGCAGAGGCAGGACAGTTGAAAGGAGAAGTCCACTGGAGCTATTAGACACTGGTCCCTCTGCAAACTCTCCATCAGGAATCCTTAAGCTGTTGATTGCCAAGAACTGGGCGAACGCGCCAAGGGAATGCTTGTTCTCTGCTTGTCCTTTCGACGTTATCCTCGTGTATACTCTTTCCTGGACCATGCTCCATCACAGTGATTGAGCCAGGGAGTGAGGATAGATGGACCAGCAATGGACCATGGTGGCCCATTGGTCTATAAGTGCAGTGGTTACCTTAATTCTTAAGTGTGAGAGTTAACTTTGGCTGCATGAAACCCACCATAGCCAGCTGCTGAATTAGTTATCTTTGCATCTAGCTGGGGTCTAATCTACAAAGGTTTGGGGCAGGGGTGGGGTGGGGCATCTGCACCATCTTTTCTTAGTTTTGAAGAAGCTTATGTACTAGCATTAACCATTGAAAAGAGGACCTGGAGTTTTTCTGACCACTGGGGAATGTGTGGACGTGGCAGGGAATGGGACAGTGGTTCACTCCTAGGCTGCATTCAGCCAAAACACAGCCACGTTCACCGGATAGTTCCCAACAGACACTTGAGATAGGGGCAATTATCTCTGTGGTTAAGTTGGGGGTGCAGGTTCTTTGGCTCACTTCATGCTTTGTCAAGAACTTCCCTGCATGGTTCCTGAGCTAGTGGTGGGATTTTCCATCTCATTTTCCTTTCATGAAGTGGAGGATGACTTTGGTGGTGCTACATCTTCGGAACAGGCCCTTTGGCTTAGTCAGTTAGGTTCTCTTTTCACCTACTTACTGGTGTGCAATTGAAACTATCCTTGAGTTTGGCTGAGGGCCATGTGAAACCATGTGGTTGCAACTGGTGGAAAACTTCTGAGTGGAATCCGATGGGAACGAAAGCGAGCACCTTCCGCGGGGTCCAGAGCTGCCACTGTGTGGGACAAGGCATGCGGATATGGAGTGAGGCTTTGTAATTTGTGATGGAGGCTTTTGCATAAGATCACTTTGATTTTTGCAGGATACTGAGTTTTAGGCTGAAGTGTAAACGCAAACAGAAGAGGCTTACGAGTCTCAGAGCTGTAGCCCATGAACCTGCATGTGTGTGCAGGTTTGCATGTCACGTTTGAAGCTTGCTTAGATCCATCTGCCGCGCTGAATCACATAAGCAGGTGAGTTATCTGAGTAAGATGGGAATCTTTCCTTTCCCCTTCTTGCAGCTGGATCATGAGTGTGTCATTGGCAAAACTCCCCTGCAGGTTAATGACTTAGAAAACCCTGTGCTTTGCCTGGCTGTGATAAATTACTAATACTAAGCACTCCTTTGAGAAAGAGGGTGGAACTGGTGAGGGGTGTTTTGGCTGCAGTTGTGTCTCAAGCCAGATCTCTGGAAGTCTTGAGTTAATGTTAGGAGGACTTGATATTCGAGGGGGGTCTTATTTCCAATCCATGTGGAGTAAATGCTGTCTTACACCATGCTGGCTCTATGCAAAACTTGAGTCAGGTTCACAAGGGTCTTCTCCACTGTGACTCTTTCATGGTAGTGTCCATGGGAGTGCAGGTAATCCGCCCATCAGGAATATTATTCCATGAAAACACCAAAAAGTGGGATTTACAGGGTTTTACCTCCATACACACAATACCCTCTTCTCTTGTGATGGAGACATTGATAGGTCTTGTAGGATAGGTAGGAAAGGACTTGTTGAACTTACTACAGTTCTTGTTCATGAGCCATCATAGTCTAGTTGAGAAGGGTCCCTGCACCACACAGCACAGGCTCTGTTTTTTCTAAAAAAACCCCAAAACAAAAACAAAAACCCAGCTGATTCAGATGTAATGATTTTTGGATAAATCTTCGTTGCTTTTCCATGAGCCTTTTGAATGTAAATTAGCTGTGGGTCTGACTCATTTGTGTCTCAGACATTTGTGTATGAAACTGGGCTAGGCTCTAAGAGAGGTCATGTAGTTTGCTTTCTCTCCTCCACACTTTCAGTGGGGAAGAATCTAGATCAGGGTTCAAAAATGAACAACTTGGTCCTGCAACCGGGACCCTGGAACTAATCTGAGGTTAAAAAGCAAACAGGAATCCCTGCTGGTGCTGATACGAAGGAGGAGGAGATGGAGCAGGGAAGAGAGTGAAAAGCTGGAGAGAGAAATGGCTGGTGTTTCTCAGCCCAGAATTTGCAGTAATGCCTCCATGTGACCAACATTTGGCTTCAGTGCTCCCATCCCCGGCTCCTATGAGTCTCGCCGATTAGCCTGTGAGCAGCAGAAGGGAGAGACAGACTTTTGCTGTCAAAGCAGGGCTTGAAGAGCGTGCTTGACATATGGCCTCGGGAGAAACAAAGTGCTGATTAGCTGCTCGTGTGGCGAGCACCATTCATCAAGGGGAGGAAATGAGGCAGGGGCTGGGGGGGAATCCACGCTCCCCTACCTCTGGGTGTGCTACCTGGTGCACTGCAAAGCACAGCTCTCTGAGCGGGGTGTTTGCAGCTAAACTGGGGCTACCAAGGCTTTGGTAATGCCTAGGAAGGCAGAGAAAGCCACTCCGTAACTGAGAACAGGCTCTGGAAAATGCCAATCTCGTTCTGCACCGAGACCGGCATGGCCCCAGGTCTTGTTAGCGTGTGTCCCGCGCTGTGTGCCTGCTGGCTCAGCACGCGCAGGACTACTGGAGTGAAGCTGTACTCGCTCCAGGTGTTGCACAAACTGGGCTGCAGCGATTGCATCCTACCTGGAGGTCAGACACCTGCTGGCAGATGACCTTGCCTTTCAAGGTCCTCTTGCCCGTCGGACCCAACTCTGCTGTTGGAGGATGCAGCATTACGGGCAGTGGGGCTTCTAGGTCATCTCCTCCAGCTGCAGGAGGAACCTGGCCAGGTAGGAATACAGGCTGAGAGAGTCTTAAACAGTCTGGGAGGCTAGACGCCCCCAGTAATTAAAGACCTCAGTGTAGCCAAAAAGGCTCGTAGGAACTGGATGGAGGTGACAGTGGTAGCTTAATTTGGATACTGCTGAACCTCTGAAAGCTGGGCCTTGCTCTGTGTGTGATCTTTTAGCATAACCTGGGCATCGTGTATGAACGTGCCTTTGACCTTGGGCCTGCAGACCTCATTGCCTCGAGGAAATGCTGAGTCCGTGAACTCGTCAGATTTTAGGCCGGTGGAGTGAGGATGGGACCCACCCTCAGATGCATTAGATAGAAAGAATTAGGAGACATAAGATAAAAATCTGATGCAACAGCTGACCTCAGAGGAAAGAAGGTGAGGGGAGAAGTTCAAGGTGATGACTTTTGTAGGCATTTTTTTTTCTCATTATTTTCTTTATTTGATGGTTTCATGCAAACCCTTCCTACAGCATACATTATTATTGGCCACAGTCTAAGTGGTGATGTTAGGGAACCTCTAAAGTTTTGTCCCTGTGATGCATGAAAGTAATCATCTCCTGTGTTGAGTTATGCAACAGGGGTATGTATTTGGCATGTGTCACACAATATATGTGCCTTCGGCTCATTTTTGCGTGGCTTAGAGGAGTCCAGCCAAAAGGAGGCAGCTAGGGAAGCTGTCTTCCAGTGCAGCTCCTTGCAGGGGAGAAGTTTGCTGTGTGACATCCTTTCTCAGCCGCAGTGACACCATGGACTGGCTGCAGGTGGTCAGAGCATCACCACGAAGCAAAGCAGCTGCAGAGGGCAGCTGGGACAAAAAACATGAGCGGTCCAGGTTGAAGGGTAAACCTGATCTTTCTGTTCTGATGCTGTAACTGGGGCTTGCTCTCAATTCTCCCAATTTCAGGCTTCTCTGAGAAAAAGGGAAGCAAAGAGATTCCTTTTCTTTTATGCAGGTTGAAGCCTCCACCCTCATTCACCTTGCAAATACCAAGATCTTCAGAAGATCTTTCAAAGGAGCCCCAGAACAGTCGTTAGTGGAGTTGCTATTGTACTTTGGGGCTAGTGATGATGACACTTCTCTTGCTTAAGTTCATGTAACTATTCAGCTGATTGACTTCAGAGGCAGCTTCTACCTTCACTTTTGGGCAGTGAATAATAATAAAAAACAAATTATCCAGGCCTGATTCCATTTGTGGCTCAGCACAGAGCAGTTCAGTGTGCCAAGAATATTCTCCTCATTGCTATGATTTTTTTCTTCTTGCATTTGTGTTGAAAAATACAGCAGACAGGTAGTCTTTTGGCAAAGGAAAAGAATTAAGACATCCGGATGGCTACACCCTGCCATAAATCTTTTATACATTGGTAGAGAAAGACCAAGCAACGTCAGATTTGCAAGTCACAGTAAATGATATAGGTGTAACCAGCCTCCTGTAAGCAAGTGCAAACAAATTTTGAGGTTTGCTAAGGGTCAGATAGGAGACAGTGGGCCAAAGTTCCTTGCCTGTGCAAAATGCCACTCTGTCAGGACACTGCAGTTTTTATGCCTGGGAAGAATATGCCTCCCTGTCATAAAGCTCTTCCTTTCCCTGAAAAGCATCTTTAAAACATTTGGTTTTCTTATTGATGCTGCACAGCTGGAGACATGTAGCCTACAAATTTCTGCCCTGCCACCACCGTGGTACCCATGCAGGGACCAAATGAATAAGACAGAGACGTACTTGGTATTCCAGCAGGGCAAAGAAACTAAGGAGGACAGGAAGGCCAGATCCTCAGCCAGAGTAAACTAGCAGCTGTGCTGATTTATAGCAGCAGAGAAAATGGACCAAAGGGATCCCAATTTTCATTTATTGCTAGAGGAGAAGGGTAAAGGGGGTCACCTTGGGCTCTCTGCAGACTGGTGCTCGTGATATGGGGGTACGACCTCCTGGAGCTGATGGTGCCAGCAAGTCTGCCCGCAGATAGCACAGCGATGCGCCAATGCTTGCTGCGTTATTTTGCTCTGCGCTGCACTGCTGCACCGACCGCAGAAGTTATTGATCTGAAGCCTGACCCTCTGTTCCGCAGCATCAACCTGAACGCTCTTTGGGGCTGGAGGCAGCTGTGACAGCGAAGGGGTGTGAGGAGCAGGGGGGTAAGTGGCAGAAGGGGTGTGCGGTGGCAGAGGACCCGTTGCTGAGGCAGGACATCCCCAAGGTGCTGATGGGGATGTCAGGGAAGAGGAGAGGGGACCTACAGTCCCCTTAGCCCACCTCCCTGGGAAATCCGCCCCTGCCACTTGCACTGAAGCAAAGAGGAAAGATGAATCCAAGCTGTCAGTCCCTGAATCCACCCTTCTGTGTGCTTCTGGTGTCGTTTGGCCAAGATGGGCCCGGTTTCAGTGTGAAGAAGCAGCAGGAGGGTGGGCAGGTAAGGACCCAGCTGCAGGTGGCATTTGAGATAAACAAAGCAATTAAACTTTTACTTTTTCCTTCCGTAAAGGGGAACAGCAGTTGAGAACAGGCAGGAATGTGACTCCCTATTCCTGTTCCTTAATGAGCTCGGGGGCGGAGGTTTGACAGACTGGCTGGCAGTCATGTCATTGTAATGACAGTGCTTTGCACTTAACACCTTTTACCTGGGGGATCTCAAAGCACTGTATAAACATCCACTCAGCTCCTGGCACTGCAGGGCTGTATTGTTCTTTTGATCTAGCAGAGGAGAGGGCGGGGGAATCGGGAGCAGGAAGATTAAAAAACAGAGATAAAAAAAAGAAATAATGCCGTGCCTACGGTTGTGCTACAAACATAGCAGCCCAGTGGAGAGCAAGCCTGCAGTCCTCAGTGCCAGCTCTGTGCCAGTGCCTTGAGTCTGTGGCCTTCCAGCAATGACTCCTCTATGCCGTCCTTGATCTTGACCACCGAAAGCACCTTGGGACAGTCACATAGCTCTGGTGATCCTTTGGGCTGGGCTGTGACCGTGCTCACGGCCCTTTACAGCAATCCCTAAGGCGCACTGCAGTATGAGACATCAATACAGCAGGGAGGCTCCCTGCAGCAATGCCATTAAATATTGGCTTATACATGCCACCCTGCTCCTTGCCCTCTTGCTTCAGTGGTGGCCATAAGGAGACCTCCTGCCTTCTGAGTCCCTAGAGCTGAGGTTTGGTTGTGCTTCCAGGGGGCTGTTGCACCTCCCGCAGTGCTCAAGAGACATATCAACTAAGGAGCATCGTGGTGCCAACCTTCTGGCCCCTCATTTGCACCTTCACACCCTTGGGGAAGGCAGAACCCGGAGCAGGAAAGCACGCAAATGGCAGCGGCAGAATACAAGTCCTGCTGGCACCTGGTACATGACGGTCTATCGCAAAAGCGATGGCTTGGCTGCCTGGCGTGGTGTGGCCGTGGTGAAGTGTGGGCACTGCCAGAGGTCTTGTGGGGACACAGTAACTTGACCAGGGTGAACCCAAGGTTTCATTACAGACTTTGGTTCTGGCTCCTCTAAGCTCACCAAGACAGATTTCCCACTGGCTATGCCTGCACGTACAGACACTTGCATCGTGACCCCAAGGGATTCAAACTGGAAGTGTGCAAGGCTGGCTGGGCACATAGACCTCCCAGACTGAACAGTTGTCTGCAGAGATGGTGCTGGAAGGAAATTGGCCTCTTCCATGCTACCAGTGCTGTACAGAGATGCAGAGGTACCAACAGCTGGCAACAGCTGGAGTCCCAAGATCTTTGCTGGGAGCCAATACTCCCACTTAGTTCTTGGCTAGGGTGCTGCAGGTAGCCCAGTCTATAAGAGCAGACAGGAGCGCTGGGTGCTACTTTGCATACACATCGAGGTGGAGTTTGAAGACAACATGGAAACTGAGAATTTTGACCTGAGAACTCATTGACAGCCATTCTCAAGGTATTTCCACAAGCTACCCAAGGGCTTTTTTGAGCAATGTCATGGATGCTGTAGTAGTGGTATGTTCTACCTCTTGCTTTCAAGTTGCTAAGGGCTAAACCAGCCATGGTGGAAATGATACTGCTGTTTTTCATTTCTTTGCAGTGAGGACTTAGAGCTACCAAGTGACTGGATGAAGCCCTTTAAAAAACTCATAGTTACCCAGCTTTCTTACAGACCAAACCGGCTCTGCCTTGTTCTGCAGAAGCAGTAAAACCTCCTTTTTGTCAGGTTTCAACACATTTCTTATCATTCTTGAGAAGCTCATTAACCACTTTTTTAATGAAAGATTATATTGGTTGAATCTCTGACTAATTTTTTTGGTTGCTGTAGCTGGGTAATAAATAGTCTGTGTGCTTATCTCAGTGACAGATGGCTTCTGTGTTGTAATAGATTGTATCTCTATTTTATGCTAGAGCTCTCCTGTCCCTGGAGGCATTCTTTAGAAAAAGAAAAAAAGAAAAAAAAAAGGAAAGGTTTTTATCTCAATGAGTTTGTAATCCCTGCCTTAAAAAAACAAAAACCCAAAGCTAACCCAAATCTGAATAGTAATTTATGACTCCAGGTTCAACCCACTTTGTGACAGAGCCAAGATTGTGAGATGTGGAATGATGGTATTGGGTGCTGCTCCGTTCACAAAAATGTGTACTGTGTTTCTCCTCTTGCTTCCCTGGCTGCTGCCAGTTAGTAAGAACTGTATGCTTTGCTGGGAGGTCTGCCACTATGTTTGCTGCTTTAACACTAAAAGTTTGTTGCTGTTTTTTATTTCTGAGAGGAGATGCATTGGTTAAGTTGACCCTGTCTACAGGAGAGTGGCTCATGCTCTGTGTGACCTTGACCTGTGCTTCCATGCTGCTGCCTATAGGAAGCCCATGGCTAAAGTTGATGGTGTTCATGTTTTACCAGAGTAACCCATCTGCTTTGGGCTCTGTCCTGTCTGCCCTTGAAGTCAGGAAACTGGGACTCTTCTAGGAAGGATCGTGGCTGACACCATGCAAGTATGACATTGCTGTCAGCAGACAGACTACTCCAAGGCTGTCTTGCTCTCCATAGGGATGGAGATATGTATGGACCCACATTGAGTGGTTGCAGGCTTGAGGCTTTGCCTGGTCTAATATTCTACGACATTCACCTTGAGCATCTCTGGAGATGTTTCTGTGCAGGCTATACTTGACTACACTGGATTGACATGGGAATGGTGTATGTGCCTGTTGTGGTTTAACCCCAGCCGGTAGCTAAGCACCACGCAGCCGCTTGCTCACTCCCCCCCACCCAGTGGCATGGGGGAGAGAATCAGAAAAAGAAGGTAAAACTCATGGGTTGAGATAAGAACAGTTTAATAGAACAGAAAGGAAGAAACTAATAATGATAATAACAACAATAATAGAGTGACAATACTAATGAAAGGATTGGAATATACAAAACAAGTGATGCACAGTGCAATTGCTCACCACCCGCTGACCGGTGCCCAGTTAGTTCCTGAGCAGCGATCCTCCCACCCCCACTCTCCCAGTTTATATACTGGGCATGACATCCCATGGTATGGAATACTTATTTGGCCAGTTTGGGTCAGCTGCCCTGGCTGTGTCCCCTCCCAACTTCTTGTGTCCCTCCAGCCTTCTCGCTGGCTGGGCATGAGAAGCTGAAAAATCCTTGACTTAGTCTAAACACTACTTAGCAACAACTGAAAACATCAGTGTGTTATCAACATGCTTCTCATACTGAACCCAAGACATAACACTATACCAGCTACTAGAAAGAAAATTAACTCTATCCCAGCTGAAACCAGGACAGTGCCTCACATATGTGGTAGAGGGCATGGCACTGGCCACCAGCACAGCTGTTGCTCTCTTCTGGGAGACTTAGTGGTGATGAAGAAGTGCATTTCAAAATTAAAAGGTTGGGTCAAAAGCTGCCTGGTTGTTTTTTTTTTAAATTTGTTTTTGTTTGGGTTTTTTTGTTTTGTTTTCTGGTCAATTTTGAATCTTACCTATTAATTTCATTTATTTGATGTTATTTACTTGGGTTTTGGTGCCATCAGATCATATGTATATTACACTTGAAAGAACCTCAAGATGCTATTTTGTTGAAATAGGCTAAGTAAAATGGTGTTATCTTGCACCTGCAGTAGACTAACAGTGGAGCTCAGCTCAGGTGCACAGGCTTAGTGGAGGCTTATGAATCTGCCATCTATCCATCCGGCTCAGACTTTAAGGCCACCTTCTCCATGCAGTGTGTCTGTAGAACTTGTTGCTGCAGTGACAGAGAAGGAGGCTTTAGCCCAGCGTTTTGGCTAGCACCAATGTCAAACTCAAAACCCTCTTAGAAGTCCTCTGAAATATGCTGTTTGCATTTGAACTTTGAGATTTCCACAGTATGGCAAACTGAGGTTTGAATTTCACCCTTTTTGGGGGAAGAGTTGGAATTTACAGTTGGTTTTTGTCTCCAACAAATTTGCAAGTGGGATTTGGCAGCCAGAAAGGACTTACATCTGAGATTCTGGTTTTGGGTGATTTGCATGCAATAAAAAGGGGTTCTGTGAGACAACAGGACCCTGCAAAGCTTGTGCTGTCCTTGGGAAAAAACGAGCAGCATAAAGCCCAGGAGGTCCAGCAGCTTTAGGGGCATATCTTGCCCCAGACAAGTACTCTGCAAAGAACATTATGGGTGATACAACCTTTGTGTTTGCTTTTCTTTCCCTCAACACCTAAGAAAGAGTTTTAATGTAAAAGTATTGAAACAAACCAGAGCTTTGAGGACCTCTCCTCCAAAAGTCTTTAGGCTTAACTTTGAAGTGACTTTTAGAAGTGGCCATTTCAGGACAAAAATAGCTTTGGGCTACCTTGCCTGTGGACCAAGAAAACCGTGGGTAAAAGCAGTGCTGGAGCAACTCAGGTGCTCTTGAACACCTCACTCCTTCACCCACTTCCACCACCGGTGGATCAGTCTGTACTGGGACCTATTTTAATTCCCCGCTCCATGCTTTGGGACTCAGGCTGTTTCCAGTGCAGGCAGTATGTGACTAGTACACACCGATCCTTTACATTTTGGCCCTTCTCCAGTATCTATTAATTCTCCCACAGGTATCACTCAGGAATGTGCTCAGACCCGGGTGGTTCATCCACACTGTTCTCCACTCTTGGGAACAGCTGTAAACCAGAGGAGCCTTTCCACTGCCTTCACTCCTGTCTTTTTCCAGATCCCTTTTCTGAAATTTGAGCTCTGTCTGCAATCTGTGGTGTCTGCTCAGCACAAGCTCAGGTGGCTTTGGCAAACGGCTCTTGTGTTTTTCAGGCCGGCATACTTGCTTTAATCAGTTCCCCAATCTATTCAATACAGGACTTAAAACAACACCAAATAAACCAGCCCACTCCCTTCTTGCTCTGGCATAGCAAAGCACAGTGATTACAGGCTTTCCAGAGACCTGATTTTGATTTTGGAGCAGGAGTGGAGGCTGTGGCTGATGTGCGAGCAGGAAAGGGATAAGTGAGGAAAGCCTCTGGAGCTCCCACCTTCTTGTAGTAGCCTGAGCCCATCTGCAGAGTCTGCTGCCAGTGGGCTTCCAGAGTGGCTGCTCATTTTGGTGATCTTGCTGGAAAAATGGGCTGTGATGGAGGAGAGAAGGTGGGCAAAGGAGGAGACTGGGAGAGGAAGAAGAAGGTGGAGAGATGAGTGTCATTCCTAGATACTCAGCTGGTTGTTTTCCCAGACCCACCTTACATCTGAAGAGAGGGTGTGATGGCCAAATTGACAGCCTGTTGCCACCAAAAGCAGCCAGTGGCCTGCACTCCCCCATATGGACATGGAGTTGGCTATCCAAATGTCTACAGCCAGGATGGATCCTCTGGGGACCTTCCTGACTGGGACCAACAGCCATCCTGCTGCTGCCACAGGAGTGGGACCCTTATCTTAGCAAATATCTAAGGAACACTTTCTTGCCTCTTAGGAAAATATCTCATAGTCTGTGTTTTGCTATTTCAGTTATGCTTGTGTCTTTCAGGTTCTCACTCCTGACATCTCTGACTTTCTATCTCTGGTAAGAGTCTGTGTCAGGTCACAACTTGCCTTAATCTCAGAGACTTTGGCCATCGCATGCTGCCATGCTCAGTAATAAATGAGTCCTGAGTTGAAACGCTGGCCTGGGTTGGAGGAGAGATGCCTCTCCTGCAGGGAGCACTTGTAGAGGCAAGTCCTTCACCCTCCCTGTGGACCAAGCCTTGGCGTGATGCCACATCACCCACTCACAAGCGATGCCAATATCTGTCTTGTGCCTGTGACTGATATAGTCATGGAAAATGGGCTGGGGGCGACCATCTGAGATTACACTGGTTCTTCTGCTGCCCCAAGGCAGGATCAGCTCTACCTAATCCACCTCTGGCAGATGTCTCTCTAATCTTTCTCAGAGAATAGGACAAGAACCCTCCAGTGTCGGTGGTTCCAGAACCTCCCTAGAAAATTCACTTCTCCTCCCAGCTGGAAAATTTCTTGCTGTGCTTAATCTAAATCCCCTTTGCCTGCTGCAGTTTGATCTATGTGTTCTTGTTCTGTCCTGAGTGGACGTGAGGAGCAGCTTGCAGCTGCCTCAGGTGCAATCCCATGCTAGTGGGAGCTATGCACAAGAGGTGGGGACATGTGGCTAAACCCAGTGAGAAAACTCAGTGAATGCCCAGTTCAGTCTTTTCTGGTAGCCTGAACACTCAGCCTGTGATGGCTGCTTGGAGAATAAGTTTTCCCCCTTCTCTCCAATGTGAGAAGTGTAGCAAATGCTGAATGGAGGTAGTCCATCAGTTGCCTTTCATGCTGGTGTTGTTTTCTCTCTCCTCTCTCTGGGGATGCTCACCGCTCTTTGGGTAACAGGTCTGGTCATTTGAGATCCCATTTCTGCTTGGAGGTGGCAGTGAAGTACATTCAGGATGCAGACCACTGCCTTGTATTGTGGCATGGGAGGCAGAAGAGAGGCTAGAAACCCACTGCATTCACTAATATTGAGCTTCAGAAGTTGGCCTATGTATCCTTTCGTGTCTGCCCAGTCCTACACTGAGATGTATGAGAAGAAACAGAGGTGCTATTTCATCCCCAGTGTCAGTACCATCTCTGGCAGAGGGAAAAAGGTTGAAAAGAAGCTCCTTCTGGAGAAATCATTGTAGTCGTCTTTGGTTTTCCTCTCACTCCTTCCTCTCCCAGATGCGGAGGGTGAGGATCCAAAAGTCTGCAAACAAGGAAAGATCCACATCTTTTAAGGAACAACCCCCCCACCAGATAGCTATAAGGAGACTTGCCAAAAGCAGCCCATCTTCTGGTCGCTTGTGTAGAGTAAACCCCTGCAACAGTGTGTTCTGAGGTTGATGACAAACTCTCCTGACATCGTATTGAAGAGTGAGACCAGCATCAGGGGAAATCTGTCGCATCCAATTAGGTCCTGTGGTGTAGACACATGGAAAATCTTCCAGACCAAGTTTAGTTTGCATGCATGGCTTGGAAGGTGCCGGAAACATCCAGATTATGAAATAAGAAGTCCGTAAGTTCCTAGTCCACATCATTACAGACTGCCCTGAAGCATGAGGGTTTATGACTCTAATTCAGGAAAGTACTGAGCCTGTGCTTATTTTTAAACCTTTCCTTAATTCCTATTCACACATCTGGAAGAGCAAATTTGACACACTGAATAATTAACTGAGGACTTGCTGCACAAAGTTGGCAAGGAACCTCTGGGCTAAAAATAAGCCACTGAGAATTGGGAATAAATGGGTGAAAATCATAGTGTGTTCTCTGACAGTTCATAAAGAGAGGAGGAAAGAGAAGGGAATCTGACAAATAGTTCACACTGAATAATTCAGCCAGCATTGTTTGCTCTGTGCACAAGGGACTGGATTTGCAAGGGTCTGAAACTTGCTACTGAACTGGGGACAGCCAAATCTAAAACATATAGTACAGGGAAATACCTGCATAGGCTTTGGTAGATGGGTGGTTTAGATGATTTAAGATGTCTCTCTAGCACTATATTACATATTTATATCATTAAAAAAATACGTATTTATATCATTAAACTGTAGGCAGGATGGAAGTTGTAGCCTTTACCGGTGTGAATTGGCTCTGGTGAAGTTTGGTGAAGGATAAATTAGCCCAGTTCTGCTAAAATCTAGGATTTATGTCTTGACTGATGGCAAACTGTTCAGCTCCATTGGAAGCCAGCAGATCCACCGCCGGCAGGAGCTGCTGTGGTCTCGGTAAGTCAGTGGGCTGTGTGGCCAGGCAGCATCAACCAGCGTGTGCTTCTGAAGCCAGGGCTGTTTTCTGCGCGAGTTTATTTTATCAATGGAGAATATGCTTCTTTTTCTTCTTCTTCTCTTTTTTTTTTTTTTTTTAGGTAGCTCTGGAAATGCACCTTCCTGATAATGAGGAAACAATTTCAAATTTATTTTCAGAGCCATGGCTGTCTGGGGAGCTATTAGCTGCGGGATGGAAGAAAGCAGCTGTTGAACTCTGCACATCAGCGCTACACAACAGGTTAGGGCAGGAAGTGAAGAGGAATCCAATTGAAACCTTAGGGGGAATTTAGGGAGACAGAACATAATTAACTCAAATTAGATTTTGGCCAGGATACCAGGGCTCTGCTGTTGTGAAATGCACATCTGGGATCTTGGACAGTCATGAGGCAGCTCATCAGCTGGTGTAAATGAGCCTGGCTCTATTATCCTCAGTGGGTGAAAATTGGTCTCCTTGGAAGGAGTACAATGGAGGGAGTTTGGCTTGCACCACAATAGAAAACCTGGCCCACGAGGTCAGGAAAGCAGCTTCCCACTGCTTATCTGTCTAGTTCCTCTCCGGCGCCGGTCCTTTTAAAATAGTAATACAAATACATATATATATATATATATATAAGGCAAATAATGAATTTAGGGAAAAAAAAAGGATCCCTGTAAATAACACGGAATACAAAAACCCCCAATAGTCCAGGTTTCCGCAGTATCTTTCCTGAACAGGGACAGTTTCTTCCTCCAACTTTGTGCTGTGGCTGTTGCCATTTCTGTGTGAAATGGGCCAGAGGTAGTGGGGGGGAGGTGGGGGCACACGGGACACCTTGCTGGGGGTTGCATGGTTTTGAAGGTCTTGGTGTCCTGTTATGCTGTGATCCACCATGCCAGGGAGACCTTCATTCCTATGGGAATGCCCTGAACCATGGCACATTCACACATAAGCACCACCCCAGAAAAAAAATACCTTGTGGGGCTGCATATCCATGTCTTGCTGTCCCTCTGCTCTGGTGCGTTCTCCCTTGCTTGGGTCTATGGTCCCACATGGGCCAGGGTCTTGCTGAGATGAAGGGCTTAAAGAGCCCTGAGAAGTCACCAAACCATAGAAACCAGGAGTGGGAGGGAAGTCCAGAGGTCACGCAGTCCACCTCCTTGCCCCGGGGCAGGATGAGCTTTACCCACATCATTCCTGACAGATATTGTCTAAATTGTTCCTGAAAACCTCTAGTGATGGCTATTTTACCCCCTTCCTGACAATCTATTCCGGTACTTCTCTTTCCTTATCTGTGTTTTCCCTAGTGTCTCACATCAATCTCCCTTGCTGAAATTTAAATTCAGGACTCCTTGTCTTACCACCGAGGGCACAGTGATTAGATTATCTTCTTCCTCACACGAGCAGATTCTCATCTCTCACCTATTGCCTTTCCTAGACAAACCATCCTTGTTTCCTTTACCATTCCCATGTTGTTCACATCTGCTGGGCTAATGCTTTTCCCCTCCACCTGAATCAGGATTTTCTTCAAATGGACCTCATCCTCCTGGAAATCTCCCAGCACACTTTGAGGTTCTACCAGGGTGGACTTCAGGGGACAGGTTGCTTCACCTGCAGGCTGCACTCCCACACGCACCTCTCCGTGGCATTTTGGCACATCATTGCCACGCATACAGGCAGACATCACTATCTCCTGCTCAGTTCACCCTCCTCCTGTTCAGCAGTGCCCTCCCCACTTTTTTGCCTCCTCCTCTCGCACTGTCCATCCCTCCTGCCCAAGGGCAGCGTCCTACGAGCATCCTCACTCCCTTGTTTCCTTCAGACCCACTGTTCCAGTTTGTCTTGGGGAGGGCTATCATTGAGCTTCTTCTAGGGGTGAGCCACAAGGGTAATTTTCTGAGGCTAAAGGAGCCGCACGAGGCTGAGATAAATATCGGTGTAACTCATCCAGGGTGTGGGTGGGAGGAGGTCCAGGGCTCCTGCCTTAATCTCTGCTTGTTGGCCCCTGTGAGTCAGATACTGCCTCTGCTTAGAGGTCAAATTCAGCACGAATTTAAATCTTGGCTGGACTGGGGACTCGCAAGGGCATCAAGAGCCAGGTGAGCAGCAAGTTTAGGTGCTGGACATCTGTCAGAAATACCTAATGCATGTGTGGATCAGGACCTCCACTGCTTTCTCCAGTAAAGCCTTGCCAAGAGGAGGTAAATAAGCAGCAACCACCAGGGACTTTTGTCTGCAAAACCCATTCCAGAAACATTACCATCCCAGTCCTGCTGCTGCTCACAGACAGGGCTGGAGGTGGCAGTTTTGCTTCCTGTGCCAAAGAAGCCCCTCTTACCCCACACAGAGCTGTCAAGAGATGTTGAGACCTGTGTGGCTAAGAAAAACCCAATAAAGAAGTGTCGCCTCATCTAGACCGCTCAGTTTAATTGTGTTAATTTCAGGCTATGTCCTGCGTGACAGTCTCACATCCTTTCTCTGCCCTTTTTGCCCCTGGACTGCTTCTCCTGAAGCAGCAACAGTGGCCCTTCTCGGGTGATACTGAAACAAGCGGCATCCCTGGATGAGATGGAAAAACCAAGCGTTTGGCCACTTCTGTAATCGTTCAAAGTCCCCATGGAGATTTTTGCAAGAGTAAGTGTGTTATCCCTGGCTCAGTTCCAGCTTTGCTAATCATATTGCAGCCTAGAAAAAAGAAACCCCAAATCAAAACAACAAAACCCCAAACACTCCTGCTGCAATTTTGGTTGCGTACGATAGTCTTTCAAAGCTATTGCACAGGGATGATTTTTTAGGAGTGGACAAGGTGATTATCCCAGTGTTAACGATATAAGCTGATGTGGGCAAATATCGCAGCATTAGACAACATTTTCTGGGATCTCTGCTGCTGTGTGTGATAGGAGGATTGATAGCCTGGTGCTATGCTGTGATACTGGTTCTGCACGTGTGTATGTACTTGCATATATACACAATTGTTTGTAATATGCTTTATGATCAAAGGTACTACATAAATGTGAGTTATTAATAATCATAATTATTGGATGTTGAAAATTGTTTCTGGGTATTTTGCCATTAAAAAATAAAAGAAGAGGGTTTAAGCACTTTCAACTTTTGCCCGGGAATATTATGTTCATTTATAAAACAATATTAATGAGTTGCCTAAAGGAGCCTGTAATTTGGGTTGTTGCTGTGGATATTATCTTGCCATTAAACAGTTCAAAAACTCAAAGGGGAGCATTTTCAGAAGCAGAAGCGTAATAACAGTTTATAATACCTGACATTCATATTGCACTTTTCATTCCAATAGATCATAAATCATTTTTCTGGCCATAAATAGAGGGGGGGCCTGCTCACCTCCCATTGAAACGCGGTCATCTCTGGGGTGGAACGCAGCAGCCCTTCTGTGCCAGCGGTGTTAAGCAACAGCTTGTTTAGGAGGTGAAGTCATACGATCACAGGCGTTAGGGCTGGGAAAAAACTCATTAAGTAATTTACTCCATCCCTCTACCCCTACGTGCTTGTTCCTCTGTCCTGTACTTTGTCCAGACTAGTTTTAAACATCCCAGGGGAGGTAAGGAACATCTCCAAACGAAACTGCAAAAGCAAGCGGGAGTAGACAGAGGAGCTGAAGCCCAGCCAGGGCAGCCCAGTAATGTTCCTCTTGCAAAAAAAAATGCCACGGCATCTCCGGCGCCTGTTGCGCAGGTTTTTAAAAGCACAGCACAGTGCTGGGCCACCAGTGCGTGTAGACTTGGAAGGAGCAGCTCTGCCTCTGCCAGCACAAGCGGTAGCTTCTGCCTGTTGCTCTTGCTGTAAGTCTCCTCTTCAGACACCCACCAGACACTGCTCTCTCCCCATCGTTTATAGCTGTGGATGCAGCGCCGGCAAAGCACTGTGCGGCTGCGAATACTGCCAGTTGCAGAGAGACCACGCAGGTTTGAGGATACGTGTGCAACTCGGCGATTCATGTCCCTGCAGTGGTGAAAACAAGTTTGGAATTAGCGTTGCTCCCACAGAGGTCATTTCAGGTCAGGAAAGAAGGGCTAACATTTGAGATCTGCGGTGAGAAGAAAAAGGCTGGCCACACACAGGAAGCTGTGGATGCACTGTTGCTTGAATCATTTAGACCAGGGCTGGAAAAAGTAGATTCCAGAATAGAAAACGGTCCCGCGTTGCTTTGTGCAGGAGGCGGATGAGCCATCCTGTCCTGCGTCCGGCACTACGCACCCGTTAAACCCGGGGTGCTTTGTGCAAGGGACCACCGGTTTTGGAAAGCACTGGCTGGTGCTGGGGGAAGGAAAAGGGCTTTTTTACCAAACCTCTGTGCCTGTGTAGAGTTACTCACCCTTTTAGGCCTCTGGGATAGCACAGAGGGCCAAACGCACTGAGCTAGCAAGTGCAAGGTGTTGCTGTTCACTCAGCCCCTCTCCTTAGCCCCAAATTCACGCGAGCAAAACCCCGGCTTGGCCCTTTGCTGGACAAATCCTCACGTTCTCCCTGAGCCTTCCCTTGGCTAAACTCTCCCTGGCTTCAGTGGCTGTTTACTCATTTCTTACTCAAAGAAACTCCAATTGATTTTTTTGACCCGGGTAAGGCTGGACGGAGGATGAGTAAGTTCCTCAGGCTCCATCTTCGTGATCTGAGCCCCGGGGCGACCCTTTGCCAATACGGGTATGAAACCCAGTGTCCAAGTGGGATGGGAGGGAATCAGCTGGCAAGTGCCAGTTGTTTGGAAATGCTGCCTTGCCTGGCTGCTAGACACACCTACTTGTTCCAGGATCGACCTTCCTGCCTAAGGATATTTAACACACAATGGCTGGCACAACTGAACTTTAATTTTCCAGACAATTATGGTGAAGCGGCATTCACCGCATTCCTTTCATGCTCCTTTGATGTTGGGTGATTTCACAGTACATAATGATAGGACACAGACCAGGCTAACATCCTCACCCTTTGGAACTAGCATCCACTACCACAGCCTCATTTATTTCTACATATATAACGTATATAATACATATATTTATATATGTGTCTTTTTTTTTTTCCCCCACAGCAGATGGAGTTGTTTTGAGCATCATTACTCTGGGTTCTTAATTAAAGCACCCTTGTTAATTATATTAGGGGACACTCCTTAAGCAATTATAAGTTGGAGAGCGAGGACTCTCCCTCCTCTGACGACTGCTCCCATTATACAAAGTCCTGGGAAATGTTAAGCAGGATTGTTTAGGTATTTGGGATTTTCTGCAGTCTCTCTCGAAATCATGTGTGCCATAGCTAAAAACATTTTTTCTAGACTCTGTTGAAAGTAATTTCTTAGTGATAGGCCAAAGCTAATCCTGTGCCTTTTTGTCCTGCGAGCAGCCAGACAGAAGACGTCCATTGACTTTTAGTCTGTCCATGGCTCTGAGATCGTGAGGTAAAACTTTGGAGATTGAGACGATGAGCTGTGCCCTCCTTGCAGCCTCTGGAAGCAAAGGGAGCTGGCGGTGAGGACCAACAAACCAGTCCATCTCTGGGAGACATCCTACTGCAGCCAGAGGAACCCAGCTGGGGCCAAGGCAAGTTGCATTATAAAACTGTCTGGGAGCTTATTAAACTGTCTTAGACTGGATATCTAACCAGCTTAGTGATTGCCATCTTTTACATCTACCTTTGCCTTATTCCTCTGAGGCAGGGAAGTGCGAGTCCCACTTCATAGGAACCTGAGTCATAGAGAAGCAAAAGGTGACTTACCCCAGGGCATGGGCTCAGAACGGCTCCTGGGATGACAAAGACAGGATGGAGACATCCTGAGCCCCAACGGTGCTGCAGCCTCACCTTGTTCAATCTGACCCTCACCTGACCCGTGGGCGCACACCGTCACTTCTGCAAATCACCTCTATTTGCCCGGAGCTCTTGGCTTGTGCAAGCCCAGAAACACCCCATGCAGCCAGTATTGCGCACAACTCTCACTCTGGCCCTGCTGGTGTCCCAAAAGTAAGCTGAAAGGAGCCTACTTTGAGGAGCTCAGGTCACAGGTATGCTGCCTGACCCTCTCTGCCACTCAGGGGTAGGGTGCATCCCTCAAAGAAAGTGGCGATGGGCTTGCTATCACCCAGCTCTGATACAGTAGCTAGAGCTTTCACTCAGGCAGGAGAAGCCTGGGCTCAGATCTTGCTTGGAGAGGGTTTAAACCTACTGTCTCGTCCTCCTGGGAGAACACTGTTATCAGTTATATTCATTGAAATGCTCCTTCTGCCCCCGCAACAGATACGTGCCACAGAGCAGCAGAAAAAAAAAAATCTGGAAGATGAAAGGGAAGAAATTCACAGCAGGACTGTGTGACCTCCCTGCGAGGTGAACCGAGTGTGAACGCAGGTCTCCTGCTCTCCGGGTGAGTGAGCCAACCACCAGCACTCAGCTGAAAGGTGTGATGAAGCTTCACCTCCACTTCCACCTCCTCCCCTCTTCCAAAAAGTGCTGGTGGGTGCTGGCACTTGGGGAAAAGTCCCACCTTTGGGCTGAAAGGGTCCTTTAGTCTCATGCATGGTGTCCGGAGAAGTTAGGTGCATCCTCTACGTTCAAGAAGGTTCCCTCTGGGCAACCCCTGCACAGCATGTGGGTATTTTGCTTTGAGTACAGTCCCATGGAAAGGGACCAGGTGCCTTAATATGGGGTTTGCCTCCCACCCTCATGCTGAGGGCAGGAGCGTTGCAGCATCTGGGTTGGGAGTGCTTCGCCTTTTGCTGGGATAAGCCTTTGGTCTGTGAGAGAACTGGGAAGTAAGTTCTTCTGGAAACATCACATGTTTAAATTGGAAATTATTTCTTGTTTCTAGCTGATCAAATAATACAGCAGGAGAGGGACTCCCTCCTTACCTGTAGAGGAAGGGAAGCCTTTAGTGTGATGTGGTGGCTGTAAAATAATATTATGTTAAATAAAAAAATAAAATAAAATAAAATAAAATAAAATAAAATAAAATAAAATAACCCTCCCCCAATATTATGTACAGCATATAGTTATAGGCTTATTTGGGGGAAAAAGATGGCCTGGGGACAGAAAATGATGCTGTTTGTTTTAGAGAAGAGAAATGATACTGCTCTTAAGGATGTAAAAGTTGGCTGCAAGGAGGAAGGATAGAAGTTGCTCTCTGTACCTATAGTGGTGGGGAAGAAGAAATCATGACAAGCAAGATTTAGATTAGGAAAAGAGAAAAAGGGAACAACCACAGTGGGGAGGATAATGAACAGCAAGAATCAGCTGCCTGAGGAGGGGGTGGCAGCTCCGGCCTCGGAGGGCTTTGAGCGCAGGTTCAATGAACATCTGATAGGAAAAGTTTTGTTCTTCCTGCTTTGGGGCAGGAAGATCAACTGGGTGATGGCTCAATAGACTGGGTGATAGCTGTGACTCGGTGCTCTAAGGAGAACATGATAATGTGAGACATGGGAGGCTGGGTCTCGGTTTCTCAGCCTTGCTGAGGTGACCTACAGGACTTGGAGCGTTCAGCCGAGACACTCCAGAGCCTCTATGGGCTCGTCTCCTCTCCTTGTACCTGCTGGTGAGCAGATGGGGACTAGGAATCTTAATCAAAATATGCTCCTTGGTAACCCTAGGAAATGCCTGAACCTTCTTGAAGAAGAGGTTTCTGAATAAGGCAAGATCTTATTCCCTTTGGGGAGCTGCACTGTATCTTCCCTATAACTTGCTTTTTTTATCGGTGAAATGGTGCATGTTGTAGAGGTGTCTAGGCAAAGGGATGAGAGCACTCAGACACTGTGAAGTGATGAGGGTTGCACCATGGTAAACAGATCTTAGCAGGGACAACCTGCCAAAGGACAACAGAAAAGTCTCCCAGTGCAGCTGTTCTGATGGAGCTTCTGAAATCCAACCTGAGAGCTGAAGCTGGATTCCAGTTAAACCTTAAATTTTCACCTAGAAGTGAGCAGGTAGCCAGGAGACAGGAGCAGAGACAACCTCCCCTTCTCGGGCAGTGCTTGTCTTGGCTATGTGGCGGTCACTGGGCGCTCACATTTGTGCCTGACCTCAGAGCCTCATTTATTACCTCTGGTCTTGACTCACCAGCGCAGCTATTGCCTGAGCACAGAGCCCCGAGTGCGGTGGCGGAGCAGGGGGCATCTGAGGACCTGCAGCTGCAGAGGGAGGAAGGCAAGGACTTGGTTTGAGAAGTGGCTCCATTTCATCTCCCGCTCATTTCTCATGCTGGGGAGGTGAGCACAGTGCAGGGCGCATCACCGAGGCTAATGTGAAATGAAAACTGATTGCCAGGTGGTTGGAAAAGTCCCTGTTTGGGTTTCCAAAGAAAATCATAGCTTGGGTGGACATGTTATTTTATTAAACCCTGACATGCACTCTTCTCCCTGCCCCCATTACCCCAGGCACCTGCCTTCCTATCAGAGGTGTGTCTTCTCCCAGAGGAAAAGCAGGCTGGGGGAGAAAGGCTTTCTGCAGCACAGGCACACCACAGCTGCTTTCTGACTCAAACCTGTGAACTGCTCAAAGTGTCAATTGAGGTGCTCAAACAAATAAAGGGAGTGTGCTCAGGCCAACTTCCTGGGACTGCTTGTGGTCAAAGATCCCCTTGCATTTTTTGTTTTCTCCTTGTCTTGCATGTTAAGAAGATGGCCTGGAGAAATTCCAGGCTGGGTAATTACCTTCTGCCTACTTGAAATTCCCTCCTGCAGTTTCTCCAGGGGGAATTACTCCTGACTTCTGCTGCTGGAAAGGGGCAGAAATTGCGGTCCACTTCAGAAGGGACAGAGGAAGGAGAAACTGCTGCAGGGTGAGCATAGGGCTTGCCGGTGGTCACCTAGCCCTGTACGCTTCTCACCTTGAGTGGTATTTCACAGTCCAGCTGCAAAGCTCCTTCACAAAGATCATTAGGCTTTCAGGGCTCAACTCCAGTGAATCAGGAGACAACGCTCCCTTTTGGTGGGCACAGCTGGCAGTCAAGGCTGGTATTCAACTGCAGCCTCAGTCCTGCAGTTATTTGATAGGGTATCTCCTGTATACAAAGAGCAAGCAGTTTAATGAAGGTGTTAGAGATACAGGGGATCTATAGAAGCAAAGGGTCTATTTGTGCTTGTGCAAGTCTTGTGTACAGTTGGATTTCTTCACCCTGGGTTCCTTAACTAGTTTTTCCTCCACTTTTGTTCTTGTTCCTGGAGAATGCATGTCTGCGTGTACCCTCATTTCCTCCTAAACTGGGGGTCAGGCATGCCTAGTCATGCATGCAGCTTATTAATGATAAAGACTCATCTCTTCAGCATCCACTGGGAGCTTTTCTCTTCCATTCCATCCTCTGTCTCTTGTCTTCTCATTGCAAGTTTGCAGCTACTGGAGAGGCGCCAGGCTCCAGCAGTTCTGATTAAGAGTTCACCCAAGAGCTTCTGAAACATGGACGTAGTTGAGGACATCCCCAGTCTCCAAACCTCACTGCAAATATCAACCTGAGTGCAGTGAAGTCCTGCTTCAGCTCCTCTCAACCCTTCCATCGCTGTAACTTCCAGCAACTTTAAGACCAAGACTCATCTTGCCTGGTGTGAGGTATCTGATGGGGTTCAGCAGAATCGTCAGTGTGGATGTCCGCATATAAGTGTTTATTTGTGTGCTATGGACCTAAACTCCTATTGCAGTTGGTGGTGATGTAGTCACTACGGTCAGTGCAGGCTGTGAATCAGTTGACCACACAGATGTGGCCAGTGCAGCATGGCCCACTTGTCTCCAGCTGTCACTGCAGGAGAACAGTTGGTCCTTTGTTTGCCAACCCCTTGTCGATGTCTCAGAGAGTGTCTGAAAAGTCAGTAAGAGCACATGTGGACAATTGAACTGAGCAGTGAATGATACCAGGGGGCCCTAGCTGTTGTTTGTGATTTCATTGGGGCTGAATTTAGGCTGAGAAAGCTGCAAGTATGGGAGCCAGGGCATCGCTGGATTGTTTTTCACCCTGGTGTTTTCACAGCCCATGATGGATCTGCTCTTTGGTAGTTTGTATAATCTCTTTCTGAACCCGTACATTCTTTTGGGACAATGACTTCACTATACTCATGCACCATGATAAAAAGCAACTCCTTTTATTTTAAAGCTGATAACAGAAGAATTGGAGGATGTGACAGGAGATGATGAGAACAGTCATTCCTCATTCACCTTCTCCAGGTCAACTTTGTTCAGACCTCTGTTCCTTTCCCTTTCTTCCGAGCTAGGGTTTGCTTTCTAAGTGCTCACTCTACCTTCACCCCAAAGCTATTCAGACCCTTGATCACCCCTATCACCTTAGGTATGATGATGCTTTCCCTTTCTGCTCTATACTTTCTGAATCAGGAGGCTAGTAGTGCACACTGTAACCAAGCCAGAGGTTCCCTGTGGAATTACACATTATCTTTTTTTTTTCGTCGATATTCTGTACTCATTTCCTCATATTCCTTCCTAATAGTGTTGCTGGAGCCTTCACGATGAAGGCAGGTCAAGCCAGGTCTGTAAAGAGAGGAGATGCATCTTTATTAGGTCAGCTAATGTAGATGTGCGTGCACACAGACACATGCCCACACCCTCCTTATAAACCTTGCCTTGTTAAAACTTCCCAACACTTGATTTGCCTCTTCTGACCACCACTCCCTCAAGGCCTGTCTGCACCCATACCTGGCAGCCCTCGTAGGGCAGGGCGGACAGTACCTGCCCCCACAAGCTCAGCCTGTCTGGATGCCTGCGCAGCCCTTCCCTATCCCCCGAGATTTCAGGGCTCCTGCTACCATCTCTGCTTTCTTATCCAAGACGCCATGCCCTCACCCTTGGAGGAAGCCTTCAGACCCAGTTCAGAGTCATGGGCACACAAGGAGAGATCCAAGGAGAGGGAGGAGAGAGGGAGAAGACGCAACCTTGTCTTTGTATCTGTGTGCATTGTGAAGGATGGAGCAGTCCAGACCTCTAAGGCACTGGCCTCGAACATGAGGCATTATTTGTCAAATGTCATGGGCTTTTCCCTGGCGAAAGCTGGTTAGTCACCTATGGCAGAGGCCTTTTGCTCTCCCTACTCTGCAGGCAAAGAGCAACCCCTTATGCCAACCTCCTCCCCCATACACCCCTCACCTGAAGTCATGCAATGACCTGCAGAAGCCAGACGAAGTACCAGGTGGCAGAGACTTGATTCATGGCCCATCCGTGGACATGCTGAAATGGAGCACTTGGTGGTGACCATATGGCCAAGGCTGTCCAAGTGCAGAACAAAGATGCCGGGAAAGATTGGCAGTGTTAAATGATGTTGCTCTGGCATGGCTTTTCTCAGGAGCCCTCTGAAATAACTCACCTCCTGCAGACAGGATTTAACCTCAAAAAACACCTGGCAACTGAGACAGGTCCCTGCTAACTTAATTCTGTGGAGCCTGTCTCCAAAATCAAGACTGATATCCTCCTCAGATGCTAACAGAGCTAACTTGGAAGAAATTATATGAACGAATTCTTCCTCCACAGGAGAAGCCAACTCTCCCCAGGGATCCCTCCAAACCCTCTGTAAGGTCTGCCCTGGGCTTCCTCACTTGTTTTGTGGTGTTATCTCTAGTGTGCTGGGCATGTTTGAGCTGGCTTTGGAGAGTTTCCAAAACAAGGCCCTTCCCAGGTGAGTGTTTTGGACTGATGGCAATGAGCAGACCCTCAGTCAGTCTTTGATTGTCTGAACTCCTCTGACTCTAGGAAGAAGGTCTTGAGCCACCAGCTTCATCCCAGAGAGACACACTGGTGTGAGGGAGTTGTGGACATGAGATATGAAGCAATCTTTATCTTTTTTCCCAGCATATAAATCTGTGTAATGGTGAATCTTGTAGGTCAGAGGAGTTTGGGGTTGGAGTCACTGATTGTGTGCGTTGGGGGGTGTCAGATCAGTTCCCAGAAAAGCTATTAGGTATTTATAATGGAGTCTACTGAGCCTCCAGGGGACTCTAAGGCTTTTCACCAGGTTTCTGTTTTTCTTAGGAGTAGAGACATGGTGAATATTCAGGTTGTTTGGCTTTGCAGTGTATACCGAGCCTTAGGATGCTGGCTGTGTCTAGTTCTGAGTCTCTTGAGCAGTCACACATGGTTTTCTTGCCCTTCTTTGGGTTGTAGGCCTCCATAATTCACTTCTCTCAGAAACCAGACTTTGACTTTCTGGGATCTGCAGTTGCACACAGCTATCCTCCCTTGGCCTTGGTCACAGGGCATGCCATTTGGTTGCACATAAAAGGGTGCCTTGTTTAACTCTTTCTGGGGCAACACAGCAGGAGCTTTAGAACTTCTTAAACGGCATTCTTGCCCTAGGGATTTCCAGCTCTTTAAGAAGTAACATAAATCCCAAATATGTCCTTTCCCTTGTCCAGTCTCATTCCTTCTCTGAATCTGAGACATTGGTGGTGCTTTAGACAAAACCTCCCTTTCCTTCTTTGTTCACTGTATCAGAATGGAGGAACATGCCTTGAAGGAACCTGTTCAAACATACCCCATCTGCTTTTGTAGATGTTGCAGTTGCATCAACCAAGTCTGACATTGTTTAGGAAGCTCATTGCTTCCAGGTGCTGAGCCACTGGTGGAGACAGTCCCTCCTAAGAATATTTTAAAGATAATCTGAAGCAGGATGGTCATTTTAGATGGGCCATAATAACCATAATTTAGGCAAGATGAAACTTGCTCAGCTCTTAAATAAAAAATAAGGCTTAGCATTTCATCCAGACATGTCTCTGGTCATCATAGTGGGACTGTGCACTTAAATACATGAGTTGTTGATTTGGAAGCTAAACAAAAAAGAGGATAGCTTTTAACAAAAGTACAAGAAAAAAACTGAGTTTCTCAACCATGCAAGCTACTAGAATTCTTTTTCAGGATGAACAGATTGCATCCTTTGACCAGGATGAATTACACTGGTTTTTATCTATGAATGTATTCCCATAATTAAATTTCAGGAGAACTAAATTTCAGATGGGCAAGTTAAACCATTTCATTTGGTCTTTGTTTTATTCCTCTGACTTTAAAAAAACCCAATAGTCAGTTACCAAAAGCAGCTCAAATAATGGACCTGAATTTAATATACATATATATATTTATTTTATTTTGTGGCAAGTAAACTATTTCCTGAGAGAAACAGAGTGGTCCAGCAGTAGAAAAAGGGTCCTGTGGCATTTCTGTGGCCTCTTTGCCTCGACAGTCTTTGTTTCTTGGTTCAGACTCTCAGCCCTGCTTTCCATTTTGCATTCCCTGGCTGATTCCTTGCAGCGAGGTGTGGGAAATGAGTGTGATATTGCAGCTCTCCTGCTGGCTGCTCCTCTGCTCTCCCACATGTGCTGCCTTGGAGTGCTCTGCAGAAGACAGATGCTGTCCTTGACCCTGTCACAATTTGTCCTGCCCTTTCTCACCCACAGATTGCCAAACTCTCTGAGGCCTCTGGAATCACTTTGCCTACCACACCCTGTGCCTCCACACCCCTTTCAACACAATCCCACACCTCCTCCACCTCCCTGGGCTTCTTCCCCAGCTGGTGCCTTGAACTCACCTTGTTTTCCACCCCTTTCTCCATGTTATTTGCTATCTGTATGTCCTATCACCACTTTGGGACACCTCTTACTTCACCTTCTGTGCCTTGACATGTGTCTTGGTCCCTATCAGCACCAAAACCCCTTCCCACTTCTGCAAACACCCCTGGAAACCAGCAGACTTGTCTCTTTAGCAGGGGTGGCCCATTTATTATTCTTCATTTGTTGGTTACTAGTACTAAGCCAGTTGGGCACTCCTCTGTGATAGGTGTGCTAGAGGAAGACAGAAAGACAAAGATGCCCCAAAGATTTTCCACTTTAAGCAAAAGAATCTTTTTCTTGGCTCACTCAGCAACTCAAAATATCCCAGATCCCATCGTGGTCCAGTTCCTTCAGCTCCCAGCTGGTGGTACCTGCCACAGCATCACAGCAGAGCACTTCAATGAAGTGGTGGCACCTCTGCTCCCTTTCTGGAGCAGAGCCGTCCAGCTGAGGACATGTTGTGTCATCTCTTAGCCTCAGCTTCCACACAGATACACAAAACTGACTTATTAGGTGGGCAGCTTGTGTCAATTAATTGGTTAAGATCTATAAAATGTTTTGAATCATCTGCAGTGATCACAATAGCCAAAGCACCTTTCCATTATTAATTATCTTGCTGCAGGGAGCTGGAATTGTCTTGCCGCTCCATTATACAGCCAGGAAAATTGAGCTGGCAGGAACTCCTCTCATGAAAGATGAACAAATCACACAGCCAGGCTTAAATTCAGGGATTTTCCACTTACTCATCCTCAACCCAGCCTAAAGGTCCTTACTCAGCTATTACCTACCCTTCACCTGCAAATAATGTTATTAATGTCAACAGGGGTTTCCCTAGCGAGGAAAGAATAAAAACAGAGGAAAGGTCAAATGTGCAAGGCCCGGTTTCCTTCCCAAATACAAGATGGACTGAGGCAACGGTCCATCCTACCTGACTGCGGGCGTGTGGCAGAGACGATGAAGGTTTGCAGGTATTTCCAGAGCTTGGAGTCTTGCATTTGTGTGGCCTGGTGCTCTCTTTCCTCTGAGCCCACAGACATGAAGGAAAGGGGATGTGCTCCGACGATGGGTCCATGCTCATATCATGCTGATTAGTTGGCCAGTACATGCTGACTGGACACCCGGCTGATAACTGAGGCTAGAAAAGGTGCTGAACTTTCTCTGAGGGTGCACTAATTTATGTCTGTCTTTTCCACCTAGCTATTGTTTTTTACAAAATTTGTAGTCACCTGGTGTCTTCAGGATTCCTCTCCCTTTCTGCACTAGAAGTGAAACCAGTCAATCTGGAAGAAGTTAAAAGAATCATTTTATTATGAAAAATTAGCAGGAAGCTTTCAAAAAATGTGACAGAGGTAAAGGCTCTGGAGATGATACTCCAAGACTTCAGAGATGCTGAAACACCAGCCTGATGAAGATGATCTGCCCCACTGTCACAGAAAGGATGGTATCTTCACTTAGCAATTGTAGATGGTATTTTTCCTCTCCTCTTCCGAGGAAAGAACACGGGAGGAATCAGACTTGTGAAGGGCCAGTTGGCAGCAAGTGAAAAGCAGAGTCTCCTATGCTGGCTGTGAAGATATGCACAACTATTGAAGGACAAGACTCACAAACATCCTCCAATCTGCCTCAGCTCAAGGGAAGTTTGCGTGTCTTTGCAGTAAGTGACATCTGAGGTTCACCTAGTAATGAGCACAGCTGGTTTAAACAAGACCCAAACTGTCGGGTGTATTTATTCCTTCGGTGGATAGTACAAATAAATTTTCCATTTACTGAGGATCTCAGGTGCTAAAAGTCCCCAGACCTTCAGAGCTTTGTACTGATAATCTGATGTTAGATGGACTTCAACAGGGGCAGTACTGGTCCAAGAAAAAGATTTGACCCTATTTTATTGCTATCCTGTCTCAGAAATGCATTTCTGGGGAGGACAGTCGAAGTTGATGATCGCCCAAGAATTGAAACAGAGGTGATTTTGGATCAAAACAAAATTAAATGAGTGCAGCAATATTGCACAACGTTTCAGAATGGGAAATGAAGCAGGAAGACTGCGGCCAGACTGCACAAGGCAAGGGGAAGTTTAGGCACCATCCATGGCATACCCTGGTCAGAGTACAGGTCCAGTAAAGCTCCCATTAACGAGAGCTGCTATTTGACAGCCGCCACCCCACCTTCCCCTCCTCTCTGCCAAGCGAGCCTCTGTGCGAACACAGACACGTTGTACCTCACTGAGAGCAATTAAAATCAAGCCCAGATCCAGACGCAGAGCTCAAGTGGGGCTGGGCTGGGCCTATGAAAAACAACAACAGGACAACAAAAAAAAATCCCCTAACATTATAGGAGAAAATGCAGATTGCATGGAGAAGGGCATTGGAGGGGAGGGGCGGGGTCAGCCTTCGCCTTCCTCGGGGCCTGGAGCATCACACAAATTCTTGCAGAGACAGTAACCGAATCCACATGGTGCACAGGCCTTGGCAGATGAGTGTAATTTAATTGAGCGAGCCCCATACCTGAGGGGAGAGGAAACTTGTTTATTTGGAAACAAAACTTGTTTTTCTCATTTTTTTGGTTTGTTTTGTTTTAGCCCCAAGGCCCTTGGAAGTCTGTGCCAAGTCAGTGTGCATGAGTCCTATCTTTTTTTAACCCTGCTTCTGCTGATTCAGACAAAGAGGCAGGACAAATAAATGTTTTTCTAGGTATTAAGTCCAGAAGAGACTGTTAGAGAATTGTCAAATGCTAAAAAGGAAAAGTATTGTATTCCTGGCTTCCTTGCTGCTTCCCCAAAGAACACCTTTGGGTTTTGTTTTCTTCTCTGGTATCTGAGATGAGAAGGGGACATTTTGATCACAGTCACTGTGAAGTTAGTGAAAAAGAAAAGAAAGCAGAAATATTCCCCAAAATAATTTGGTTCCAGGAACTGCATCTTTAAAGGAAAGCAAAATAGGCCATGAAATGCCCAGGTAAATCTCTCTAGAATTAGTGAGGGTGCCAATGACAATCCTATAACCTGATCTGCATCACACACTTGCAACAGGTTCATGAGCCTAGAAAGCAAGTTATGGGCTTGAACCAAAAATTTCTGGGGAGACAAAGGCTGAGGGAAAGAAGGGGATAGGGGTAAATGTTCAGAATTTGCAACTGCCTATTTCTAAGGGGTTGAAAGCTTCCCACTTGAAAAATCCATATACAGCTCTGCACTTTGCAACACAGTGCAGTTTTCCAGGGACATCTCAGTTTTGCTGCTCCTATTCAGCGGTCAGAAAACAAAGAGGAGTGTCATCCTTGCAGTGGCTATTGATAGGACTTTCTACAAAGAAATATCAAATCCCTTGTGCAAAATCAAAAAGCAGTTTATTTAATGAATGCTTTCCAGAGGTGAGTACACAAAAACTGCACTGAAAAACATTCCTCTCTGAAATACTGAGCTCTTGGCTTATAACATTGGAGCTGTTCACTATTTTATGCACTTCCCTCATGCCTTGGATTCAGTTTGCCCCATCAGCAGATGGGAAATGGAGGTAAAGAGAGGCTGAGTGGCAGGGCCAAAATCAAAGGAATCATTTGCAAGGGAGGTCTCTCTGTGGCATTGCTTCCAGCTTGTGGTCTCGCTCTGTGCTAAGGTTTCAGAAAAATGAGACGTACTACTAGAAAATGTTCTTGTGCCAGAGGTGAGAAGAGTGATGCAAATTTTCTTTCATTGCTCTTGTAGTTTCCAGTTTGGCAGCATGTGAGCACAGAGGCAGGGACAGTAAAAGGTGCAACGGACATGAGAAAACCGTAAGAGTAAAAGCAATATTCCAGCCATGGAGAATCTGGATGCAGTACAAGTCCCATGTCTAGGCAAGGCAAACCCTTGCTCAATCCCTAGGGGAATGTAAGTTATCATCTTCTCCCAGGTTTCACCCTATCTCTGGATCCAGGATACTGTCAGAGAGAAGAGCAAAGGCCCGCAATTGTTGCAGTGATTTCCACTTGCTTGTGGATGCAGCAAAGGACACATTCTGGGTAACGCCAAGGGTGGAGAAATTTAATAAACAGTGCCTTTGAGCTATTCTCCATATCAAAACAGTGAGATAAAAAATTACAAATGATTATAAACTTTGCCAAGTGGTTGCACAAACAGCGCTGAGGCAATGAACCTGAAAGTGCATCTCCATTGGGTGAAACATGCTCTCAGCGGGGAGGACACCAGGCCCTCAAAGAAAATGTGGTAGAGTGAACTTTTAGTAGGTGGCAGTTCAAAAGGAAGACGAAATACCAGGATATTTTTGGAAGAGAATGTAAATACCTGTGACACAGGTCCCAGCTAGATAGAAGCTACAGGAGCCAACTGGTTGCTCTAATGAGCCTAAATTGCATCCAGAGCAGAATGTGAGGAAAGAAAATACATTAACTGAGGAGATGTTTCAGTCTGAGAGATGAATGCAGCATCTTGCGTGCAAACCTTCTCATGCTCTAGCACCACCTGAAAATGGTGTATGGGTCTACATACATCTAGTCTGGCCTTTAAGTCACTGTGGAGTACTATAGGTGCATGACAAACCTGTACTCAAATTCACCTGGCCTGTCCTCCCACCTTGCCAGTAAAGGTCAGACTCACTTGTCCACAGAGGCATCCAGTGTCATATTGGACATTGCAGGGTGTCTTGCCTCCAGCTGCTTTTCCCAAAAAAGTAAAAGTCTCCTGTAAGTAGTGTTGTATCCACCAGTCCCATGTGGATTTCTCAAATCAGCTATGATGCATGAAATGGTACCAGATGTCTATGTTTGGGCAACTGAATCCCACCCTAAAAGTGAGATTAATATGGAAACTAAAATATCTAAATTTAGGAGTCTGTCCATGGGCCTTTACATAAGCCAGGTGTGTAATGGGTCTCCTTTGAATACATGGGGATCTAGGGCTCTGTTTTCAATCTGCACATAGGTGTGTGGTGCGAGCTGAGATACTCTAAGGTACGTGAGACATCTGCACAGGGCTGGCACAGGACCTGCCGGAGACTTGTGACCTTCTGGAGCAGCTTTTGGAGGCCGGGTGGAATATCCCACTGTGGCTAAAATAGCACCACGTGGCTGTGTGGGCAACCAAAGGCATCCCAGGTCAATCTTTTCAATGAAGAGCTACTTATCACCCCTCTCGCATTGCTGTAGACAACCTACTGGTTGCTTGTTAGACCATGTTGATTAGTCCCCCTCTAAGTACGAGGGGAGCTTGTGCACTTAGCGGAGAGGTAGACACCCATGTACAGGCACCCAAATATGGGTGCGGTGACCTGTGGTCTGAATCCTGCCCTAAGCACCTGATAGCGATTCTCTGAGTGTGGTCTTTCAATGGGATGTGCCGTGCACTGCGGAAATGCCATTTAGGTAATTCTTTCCTTTAGTGTCTTGTGAAACCACCACCTGGGAGGGATCCACAAGACTCACTAAAGTCAGGATATTGCTGCTATTGCTTCCGCTTTATCTACAAGGCTTGGTAACCTTCCAGATTTGGAAATTAGACTGGTTTGACGTGATTTGTTCTTAGGAAATCTATTTCTTATCACTTCCTTATCCTCCAGGGTTAAACAAGGTGTATTCAATCAGCTATTCCAGTATCTCTGTTGATGTTGAAGTTAAGGTGACAACTCTACAATCACTTGGAGTTTTCTTTCCTGTCCCTTCCCTCCACCTTTTTAAAGGCTGAGTTTATGACAAGCTTTCCCAAACAGCTTCTTGAATTCTCATATGCTCGTGCACACTTACCTTCTGCCACTCCTTGGTAGACTCCAGCTGGAGCGCGTAGGATCCCGTGTCCAGAAGGCACGAGTTAAGGGCAAAACTACAATGTTGTACTTTTTAATCTCTCTGTCCTGCCAGGCTGAGACTGAAGAAGATAGGCCTGTGAAGCATGACTTTGCATCCTTAGCCATCTGGGTCATCACCGAGCATCTTATGAGCTTGGATGCTCCTGGCAAGTATAGAAGAAATTGATTGATTGGTGCCTAGATTCCACAGTGATGGGCACATTAGGAACCTGTAGGCTGGAAGATTAAAGAGATATTTAAAAAGCCCTGCCCAGCAAATAGAGATGCACTCATACTTTGTGTTAAGAGCATGAGTTATCCCAGGTAATTGCTAATGGGTCAGAGATGGCCCTGGCTCGGCTCTTGACTACTCCAGGATCTGCCCACTCCAGTGCATCCAACTTACCTAAACAGTCTGTAGCCTGTTCTTTCCCCACTTTGGACTTTGGCCTCTGCTCCAACCTCTGTTTTAATTGTTTTAAGCATCTGGACTCAGTTAACCTTTATTTTTCCTTCTTTATTTGGTTAGTGCAGAAGCAAAAAAGAGCTCTTAATACTTCACTCTTCTAGCTGTCATTAAATAAAGGTGTCTTGGGTGGAGGGGTACACTGTTGTCATGATTTTGGGGCAGGGTCTGCCATGCAAGGGATGACAAGAAGATTAAAGCAGGAGGAATCTGTCCTGGAGGCAGCTGACTTACCACACAAGTGCCCTCACAGCACTATGTTACGGGCAGCCAGCCCCAGGCCTGGCTGTGAGAGATGGTTAGAAAACATCTGCCAAAATAATTTTTAACTGAGAACAGTATTTTTTGGACACAGCTGAGTCCTACCCACCCCCTACCTCCAGAGCCTTTTTCATGGAAGCATGGAGATTTCAGTGAAAGATCCCACAGAAAGAACATCAGTGTAAGAAGATAAATTTCAGAAAAGAATTGAAAAAAACCCTTCTGAATAATCTTTTAGATTTCTGGAGATTCGTTTTACGTGTGTTATCTTTGTTCTGGGGTGATCATTTTTACAATTTTCCATGGTGTGTCAGCAGTAAAGGATTCATTAGGCAATGTGACTATCAGTATGTCATAATATAGTCGTGGAAGTATTCTCTTATTTTCTTTTGTTTGCCTTTTCAAATCATTTAAGGCAAATACTATTTAGCACTGACTGAAATATCTTATCTTCCTTTCTAGATCAAAGTGTCTCCTGTTTGTGTTGTAATTAATAAGTAATGAAACACCTTAATTACAATACAAACAGGAGATACTTTGATCTGGAAGGGAAGATAAGGTATTTCACTCACTGCTAAGTAGCAGCTGCTCATAATGATTTTGAAAAGAAAATAAAAATAGAATATTTAAACAATTTTCGGTCATTATGGCATGCCAGGAGTACCTGCCATAACATAGGAATAGATAATATAAATATAATAAAATACTATTAAAAACCCATAAAATAACCAAAGAATTTCTTGAACTATGTTTTTGGAGTGAAAATTCCTCATCCAGGCGGTTTCAAAAGTAGTCGGTTTTGTTCTGATTCCAAGTGAAAACAGTAGAAGTTCCTGGGAAAATGGGAACGTGTGAGCATCAGTCTCTTCTTGCTCCTGCTTCAGTTCCTTTTCTTGCAGTGGATAAAGATGATGGATAAGGACCAACTACCCAGCTACAGCTTCTTGTCCTTCAAATACCCAGGGCCACCACTTACAGCACCCTGGGATCTGCTGAGGAAAGCTTGCGTGGCATCGAGAAGGGTGGCTGCACTTTGAAGCCCATGGTCTAGCTGTTGAGTTCAATCTAGAGAAGCTGAGACATCTGGTTCACGTTTGGATCACGCTGTGGCACTAGCAATGAGAAGACCTCGTTGGCTGGGAGGAGAGGCTAAATCCTGCACGGCCATCTCTGCAGCACTGCATTTTGGAGAAGCTTTTAAGTCATGTCAGGAAGAGAGGTGGGACCTCCGCGCAACTTCCATCTCCTCCCGGTGGCTACAGCCAGCCCTGGTTACATCCTCTTTCTTCTGAGTGCCTCATGGTTTGGTAATGATTAGCATTCACTGGTCTTACAATATAAAATTACCTTGAGGAAATTGCTCATCCATCACTTTCAGGTTTCTTCCAGAAATTCAGTCAGAAATTTGCACAGAAATAAACATTTTCCAAGAGAAAAGGAAGCAAGCCAAGCCAAGCCAAGCTAAGTCAAGCTAAGCCAAGCCTTTTTTTTTCCCCCAAACTTTAATAATGTGATGCTAATGGGAGGCAGAATAATGCAAATGTATACCTAAATAAGGAGAAAAATGTAAAGGTGGATGGGTATCACATTAAATGGTGATGAACTCAACTTTGACTACAATTTAACTAATTAACTTAAACTACAATTTAACTAAAATTTTACCGTATTTTCTTTCACAGCAGAAGTAATTTCTTCAAAAGCAATGCTGGGATGAGCTAAGCTTAAAAATCAGGATAGAAAAGACATTTCCTTTCACAAGAGTCCTCTACTGCTGTTCAAACGCCTTTGGGATAGTCTCAGGAAGGTAGTATCCTCATACCCATGAACAGAGAATACCCAGAGCTGCATAAGATCAGGGACCGCAATGGTGGGACCAGCAGATAAGGAACAGGCAGACTTTATCTTTCTAAAATTCATCTTTATCTGTTAATATTTCTAATGTTATCTGCATGAAGGACCCTTTTTTGGCGGAATCTCTCACTTTTTTGCCACTGCAATCGTCTTGTGGCAAACAGGTTCGAATGTACTGTTTAGTCTGGCTGTTGAGCTCACCTATCTCATGAACTTACAGCTGGAGGCTTTTAACACAAAGATTCCCTTGAACTTTGTACTCTGTCCCACCTCAGGCTTGCTCCTTGGCTCTAATATCAGTGATAAATAATAACCATCTATTTTTGCATACAATAGAAGTTTGATGCCCTCCACTAAGGAAGTGGTTAAAGCTGCTTTTCCACCTACTCTGGAAAGATTCCTGGTAATGAACACTTTTCCATGCATGAATGTCTTTATTTTCTTTTATTTGGCCTGTTCCCAGGTTCTTTAAATACAACTTTTCCTAAAACATGATGTCTTTTTCTTGTTGTGTAGCTCTGTCATGCTTATCTTTATTTTCCACATGAAGCACTGAACCATATGAACATTATCACATGTGTAATGATTGACCACCTTGGCCAACATAGCAAGTAATAAATTCAGAAACTTACTTTTGTTTTAATTTTTTCTTGACTAATTTTAAGTGTAAATGCCATCATGTTGCATAGTACTAAGCATTGAACTGGGTCCTTCCTAAAAGAAATACACGTTCTAGCTGCAGCTAAAATTCCAGACTTGAGAACGAGAGATTTTGATGGTCCTACAGTTGCTTCTGTTGATCAAATGACCAAGACTCAAAGAACCTCAAGTTGATGACCTGATCTTTTTCAGAGGACTCAACACTTTTTCTGGCCAAGGAACTCAGGCCCCTAATGGACTAATTTAGACTGAATTTCCTTTGAATTACACCTCAGAAACCATGTAGTGCAGTGGTCAAAAATGGGCAGTGAATCAGCTTCCTAAAACTGATTGGAGAAGAACATTTTGACTTTCTCATTTCTGGGGAAATTCTGAATTTTTGAACATTTTTCAAGCTAGATGGAGAAAAAAATCAACCAGTCAATGTCTTCTGACCAGGCAGATTAAAAAAATATCCAAATAATGGACATATACAATTTTGATGATACAGAAATATTTTGTTTCAAGAAGTGATGACATTTGATTTTGTTAAAGTCAAACCATAATATTTTAATATTTAGCTGTCTAAAATACGAAGCATATCTACAAATACATGATACTAACATGAATACATGTCAAAATTATGTGGAATACATGTCAAAATGTGTCTACTGAAATATTATCCAAATTAAATTCTTTCCTGTCAAAAAAAGGAAGGGAAAAAAAAAATCTTAAGGTTTCCTATTAAAAATTCCAACAAAACACTTGAGTCTTGATAAAATAGCATTCATTAATGGCAAAATACCTTCATCAACATTTTCTGATCTAGCTTGATTTCTTTCCGCAGTTCCTTTTGAGGAAGAGTTTCTTTTAACTATTTGCTGTAATTTCGTTAACATGCGAGTTCCTACAAATTCTACCTCAGACTCCTCAGGCAGAATGTATTCCAGTCCCAGCTACTTTGCTGTAAAGAAAATATCCTGAGCTCAACTGAAACAAAAAGTGATATCTGCCTTTGATTTCCAAGGAGGAATGTTTTCACCTGAGCAGGCTTAGAAACGGGAGAATATTTTCTCCACGCTGAGGCTCATTTGCACTGTCAGAAGGGTGTAGATCTGCATCCCAAGAGAATCAGATCTGCTGATTTCATGGTGACACTGGCCAGGCAGACACCACACGGGCTGTTACGTTCATTTAAGAAGTTCTCCTGCAGGCCCGAAGTTACGCATTACGCAAGGTCATGGCAAGGACTCTCCTCAGTGATGTTAATGGCTGGCTTTCCCAAGGTCCTTCCTACATCTCACTGTGGTTGTGTTTCTTCATGCACCACGACCAGAGACATGGGCTTTCTCCTTCATCAAGTGGAGGTGAGGGTGGTGGGGCTGGCATTGCAGGGAAAGGCAAGTCATTATCTCACATGGGCTGATGGTTGGGAATTAACTCTGTTCATGGAAAGTGCTATTAAAGCTGAGCAGAGCCATTTATGAAATCAAGGCACATTTCTAGCTTGTGGTTATGCATCTTGCTGCTTTGCTCCCTCTTGCTAAAGGCAGATCTTCTCCAAATGGTGGAGAATTATGAGTTATCAGACCGTGCAGCCCATCTCCCTGCCAAGGTAGTGATGTTTCCCACAATCTCTTTATTGTCTACTCAAGTTGTAATCTCTCTCTAAGCAATGGAGCCTCCAGAATTTCCTATGAGAGACAATTCTGTAGTCGTCCAAACCAAAATGAACACTGGAGACATAGTGTGTGGGTCCAAGAGGAGAATTAGGATATTGCCCTTTGGTTTAGCCCACAAGTAAATCTTCTTGGATCTCGGGCTCCTTCCTTGCTGTTTCATACACACAGGAGAGCCAGAACTGCATGAACCAGTATTTGTGTAGATCTATCCCTTTGGCAAAGCACAATGTCCTGGCCCAGCTTAAGGACAGCTTTCAGTCTAGTTGTCTTTGTTTCTCCATTTTGATGTCTGACCTTACAAATTGTTCTTCCATTTTTTTAATTTTCTCCCCCCTCCTCTTGTCCCTTCCCCTTTTTCTTCATGCCACCAGCATTAAATAGCTCAAGGCTGTATTTAAAGAACTGAGAAGCTGCAAAGAATCAAGTAGGATAATGGGAAGAAAGGCTCAATGAGTCCCCCAGGACTTATCATGGTTTCTCTCCAACTGTTTTACATGGAGTCGAAAGTTCAACCTCACATTTTCTGGAAAGGAAAAAAAACGTAGAGAAAGAAAGAGGACAAGTCGTGATGTGGGAATCTTTGGACTGTGATGAAGATGGAAGGCGCCACTCGAAAAAGCGGAGCTCTTCCAATGAGAAACAGATGTCCTACATGTTCCTAAACACATTCAGTCCGTTTTCAATTACACCAGAATTAGAGCAGTAATGAGAAACAAAACAGGGTTGTTGGTTGAGTTTTTTTCCCTCTCTCTCCTCTGTCTTCTTTCCTTTCTGCCCCAGATGGATCGGTAGCATATCTCCAGATGACATCTCAGATTGCTTCCTAAAACAATGCTAATCATCTAATACTTCTAGCCTGACACTAATCTTTTCTTTCCTCGGTCTTATTTTCTTCAGACAACTGCATGTGAGACCAGTTCTACAATCTGAGGAGTTCATTAGACTTGATGAGAAAGGCTTATTCTGCTCATTTTCTGCTTGTTAGAAGCTCATTGATAACGACACTTTTATGTTTTTTGGTTTTTCTTGTTTTTTCCAAACCAAAATTTAACCAAATGTCTTTCTTTTCTTAGCTGCGGGATCCCTCATTAGGGCAAGAAAGAGAGAGAGATTTCTCTCAAAAGATTGTGTGTTATAATCAGAAAGTATCCTGAACTACTGTTTTTCTTCTGTTTTCTTTTCCCCAAAGCAATTAGGGATTTTGTTCAGTACTTTCTTGGTTCCTCAAAGACAAGTTCACAGTGAAAGCAAACTAAAGAAAACCCAAGCCAACCCCCTCTCCAAACTCCCTCCAGCTGTTTTGGCAAATCTGGCTTTTAAGCCTTTTCCTCAGATGCAGGTTGTTTTATAGCAGGCTAATCATTAGAATAGAGTTAGACCTAGCAAGTGCTGTTCTGGTTTGAGCAAGGAACCAGGAGACAGAGGACTTTGGAAATCTGCTGCCAGCCCAGCCCATGAAGATTTCAGGCCTAAAGCTCATGTTGTTTAACGACACATGAATTAACAGAAAGTGATCTGAAGGATCCTGTTCCTCCTAGTGAAGAGATCCTCCACTGGGCCGTCCTGCTAGGACTCACAGCAGAAAGGCTGAGAGCTCCAGAGCTTCAAAAATCTCATGGTTCGCACATTGCTTTCTAAGTGAGGCTGGGGAAACGCAGGAGACAATTTGTGCTAATGCTAAGGGGAAGGAGGGCTTGCTCTGCGAAGCTGTTGGAGTCATGCCTGGTGCACGGACTGTGCTTGTGTATGCAAACAGCAGAGAAACGCCAAGTGAAGAATGACATGACTCATTAAGGACACATGTCCACGTCATCGGATTCTCTATATAGTCTAATGAATTTGTACTCAATTATTTCCCTCAGTGAAGCACCATGAAAGCCTACTTCTCTCCCCATTTTCATGACACGTGGAGATGCACACCTTTAAGACCTCTGCTCTGCTTTCAAAGCTGGTTGTGGCTGATCTGCTTGTTCAGTATTTAGTGGAGGAGAAAAGACAGACCCTGTGGCCATGTAGACTTGGTATTCTGTAGGAATAATAAATAAATAAATAAATAAATGTAGGTGATAATAAATTAATTAAAATAAATGATGTCTGCAGGAGTGCAGAGCTTGTGGGGTGGGGACAATGCTGGCAGGGCTCTTGCTACAGGTGGGAAAGGACTGAGCATCGCTGCAGCCCTGTCCAGCCTCCAGCTGCCCAAGCTGGCTCTTCCCAAACCCCACAGCCCCATCATAGGTGAGCAATACCTGGGCAAGCAGTCAGGTTTGTGGAAGAAAATGCTGTGGGTTGCCAGCCAGGCATGCCAGATCCCCTCACTCGCTTCCCTGGTGTGCACAGGCAGAGCCCAAAACAGATGCAAAGGAGTTGTCTCAAGCCCCTCAGGGCAAGGGGGAAAACAGAGGGTCCCACGCCAGGTGGGGAGCTCATGCAGCTCTCCCAGATCCACTCCTGCCCTTGGGAATGTGCATACAGAGGGATGTGCACGGGGAACAGAGTGAGCGCACTGCCGAAATGTGAAGCAGAGGCATTGAACTTGATTTCCCCTCAATGGGGTGTTGCAAGGGAGTGATGGGGGCCACAGCCATGTACCTGAGAACTGGGAAGGGACCGGGCTTTTCTGCAAAAAGCCCAGGCTGAGTGATGCCTTCTCTGGGGAAGGCCCCTGGAAGGGGATGGCAGAGCAGGACTCTGCTTTCCAGGTCAAGCCAGGACCCCTTCCACTTCCAGAGTGTTGGCATCCTCCTCTCCACACCCCTGGGTTGGGCAGGGTTATCGCAAACCATGTCTAACCCTGCTAATTTCCACATGCCGTAACACTATCACCCTGTTTTTCATGCCTACCTGATCTGCGAGGCTGCATTCATTTCCCTTTCCTGCAGTCCTCAGCCACGAAATGAGGACAGTCACCTTTGAAAAGCCTCCTTTCTCTGCCTTCCCCTCCCCACAAAGGGGGTCCAGCAGAAAACACCCCATTGCGCATTTCTGGCATTCACAAGTCCAGCACTCATTTATCAGGAGCGTAGTCCTTTTTTTCTTTCCCGTCGCCTCCTTACAAAGTTAATTTACAGGAACCCACAGCCTCTGCATGGATATTGTTCCTCTCTTTTTGTAACCTCCTTTATTTCCCTGGAGATTATTCCATGAGAAGGAACAATAAAATAAAATAAATTGATTCCTTGCTTTTTTCTTTTTTTCTTTGTTTCTTTCTGGTTTTTTTTGCAATACTCCCTGTATTTTAATTAAGAAAACAAAATGAAACAATAGAAACACCCCATCAATTGCTAAATCTTGCTGGGATGTGCTGGACGTGATGTGCCTTGCGGAAAGATGCCCCCTTGAACGAAGAGGCAGGAGATGCTCTGGGGAGGCCACTTCCACGAAATGCAGCCTGTGACATCTGAGTTTGCCCCTTGCAGCGCAGACTGCCTAGCTCAGGCCCAGATCTATCCTGATTATATGAGCCCGAGGCTGCCGTGCTCTTGCTCAGAAGGGTTTATTACCTCTGGGCTGAGGCAGCTGGACATCCTCCAGCCTTCAGCTGGCCCCGATCCAGGCGGCTCCTGTGTCTCCGAACCGCAATTCCCGGCTCTTCCAGATCTGGGGTTAGCAGGGACGGGATTAACACAGGCCCAGGCCGTACCCTGGCCTGCTTTATTGCTTCTGAAACAGCTCCACGGCAGTGCTGATCCACGCTCTGGAAACCCTGGAAGCCTCTGCTCTGCATGTACCTGCCGAAGCGGCAAAGCCTGAGGCTGCTCCGGGGCCATGGAGATGCTCTGCCTTGGCCCCGGCTCAAGGCAAAGCGTGGCTTGCTGCTGGGACACAGCCAGGGGTGGGTTTCCACCCCAAAGCGGTTTATTTGCTTCATCACGCTGCTTGAGGACCCACCGACTACGTTTGGTCCCCTCCCCAGGACAACCCACCCCGCTCCCTTTGCTGGCAGCCCGCTCCCACGCTTTTCTCAGTACCTTCTCCAAGGGACCTGAAACGCGTCCGACGCCGTGTGGAGGTGACTCACATAGGACAGACCCACTTCTAGTTGCAGGAGTATATAAAATCTTGGTATAAAAATCTTGTATATATACATATGTGTATATCTATCTATCTTGCATATACCTTGTATAAAAGCTGCCGAAAAGGGCAGCCGTGCCCTCTGCCTGCACCTGGCTGTATGACCCTGCCAACTCCTTCAGGTTGGTTCTGACCATCAGATGGTTGTGGGTGATTTACTGAAAACTAACCCAACAACAGGAAACGAGCGCTGGCTTTTAGACGAACTAGGGAGCGGGTGGGAAGTGGGAGAGCTGGGAAATGCAGGAGGGAGCAAGGGGAAGCGGTACATGGGTGAGCTGAAGATGGTTATGAAACGCTGACACTTGAATAATGTTGCACTCGATATATTGCAAAGCCATTTCTCCGTGGTACAGTCCTTTATATCCCTCCAAAGCGGATAGAAACTATTGCCACATCAGAATTTGGCTTTGTATAATCTTCAAATAATCAGGCCTAGTATCTCCTTGAAGAAACCATGGTTGCTTCACACCAGAGCACTTAAAGTCCTCTCAGAAGCAATGTTTTGCTGCAGCTTTAATTGACCTCTTTTCAGCCCATGAGTAGAAAAAGGCATTGATCTATTGAAAAAGTACCTATTTTTAAATTATTTCTTAACACAGAAGATACACAGCAGAAAATGTCTCTTCTGCATTTACATAGCTGTGAAAGGTATCTGCTTTGTTACTTGGTCATCTAAGAGATAACAATGAAAGTCTCAAGGAATAAAGAGGAGACTATGGCTTTGAGGTTAAATTTACATTCTTAATTCTGCATTTCTTCATTTCTGAGCCTTTGATTTCTCAACTTTTCCATTTCATTAAACTTTGTTATTTGCCTGCAATATAAACTGCTCTTGCAGATTGCCAAAGGAAATCATAAACCTTTCGGCTATTCCTTGGCCTCTCCTGAAATCTACCATCGTGAAGACGGCTGACCTAAAACACAGTCAGCTTTCACTAAAGCCACCTCAGCCTTTCTCCTTACACCTCTCTGACTGTGTCCTTGGATGTGCTTTTCGGTGTTTGCAAATGAACTTTGAGCCCCGCGAATTAGCATCCAAAGCCTTGTATTTTAGCACTTGTGGCCAGATGGAAGCAGTTCACCACCCGCTACCCCTCCCGCTCTGCAGCAAGTTGTTAACAAGCCTTCCTGCTTCTGTTCTCAAAGTACACGAGATTAAATTGATATTAAGACTTTCCACATGACAGCCTTTAAAATGCAATAATTAAGAGCCCAGATTATTGCTGAAAACCTGGATTCCGTGTTGGCGGAGCTGCGCTACCTGCAAGCTGTGAGAAGTGGAATGGCAAGTTGGTATTTGCCTGATCGTGTGTCACTTAAAAGCCCTCTTTTTCTTTGAGTTTTAGTCCATCTGGAGGGTGAGTTTCTGAGGTATTAATGTCTGGATATGGCACATTTGGGAATTTGACTATTTCCATGACGGAGCTCTTCCAAAACAGGCTCTATGTACCCTGCACCGAGTGGGTCTTACGCCCTGGGGCTGCACCCTGCTATCTCAGCATAGCTACCCCTACATGCAGACACTGGGTCGTACTGGCTGGCTGGTTCTCAAATTAATACTTTTTTGCTGAAAAATAGTAAGGAACTGAAAACAAAATTCTAGGTCAGCACGTGGACCATATTCCACCACAAAATATTTCTGTTTCAACTTGTAAGGCATTAAAATGGTAGAATGCAAAAGAAAAGCTTTAACTGTGTGGGAAAATCTTACAGTGAACAAGTCCCATCCTTTTGCTCTTTTCCTCCCCATTTTACTTTTACAGGAAATTTCATTTTTTTGCATTCTATTTGAGAAGGGAAAAGGTCTCAGGCTGTACTGTAAGATGAAAGACTTTGTTTTCTACCTAATTCAGGCCTTGCAACACATGCACACCTATATATGGACACAAACCTAAAGCCTTTAAAAATCTTCCCACTTATATTTAAAGTATTCTAGCTCCCAAACAATGATAAAACTCAGACCAAGAAAAGTTCATAGGAAATACTATGACGCAGGTGCAAAATTTCCTGTTTTCAAAGATGACAAATGTCAGCAAAAATGTCCTATGACTTTAAACCATTGAGCCAATTCCTTCCAAAGAGACAAAGAAACTTAGAGATACCTTAGAAATCCACAGAACAAGCCAAGTTTGAAGAATAGCTTGAGCTATTTTTAATTTTTATGTGTCCAAGAATTGTAATTGGGAATATCTGGAGAAATGTGCTGTATTTTCCCCATTATTTCTTTCCCTTATTAGCTTCTCTCTTTTTTTATTGGTAGGTGTTTACATTAAAATTTTTAGCATGATTTTATTAAAATTTAACCACACCTCTCCCAAAACATATCCACCTTTGGAGAGATAGTTAGTGTAAGGGAAATCTCTCTACAAAGAGAATTAGCTATAAAAAGTTCTGGGAAAGTGAAAAAGAAGAGCCAGATTTCAGTTCCAATTAATTATTATTATTACTCCTTTGTGCAATTGACTTAACCTGTATGTAAGGTAATGGATCTAGAGCTACAAAAACAATTAAGAATGCCTCATCAAAGCTTTTCATGCAGTCCTTTATGGATTTTAAGCTCACTGGGAAAGGCAGTGACTTGGTGATGAAATTCTTTGTACAAAGTAGGTAGATTTTAAATCTTAGTCATCACTATCAATCTCCCCCACCTTAGAGGATTACTCAGCTGTCTTAGCGCAATTTGCCTTCAGTGTCCCAAAGTACGGCGTCCAGTAACAAAGACAGGAACTTTATTGCCCCTGGGGGAGAACAGAAGATGATCCCCTGTGCTGCATAACCAACTGTCAGGATTAAATTCCAGTCAAGTCGTAACTGAATTTGCATCTGAGGCCAAAACCATTTCTTAATGTGCTCCAACATCCACTGAAATCTGTGGAGTGTTTTCAAGTTGCCTTTGTAAAAGGTATGTCAAAACCTGCAGCATCTTTTCATGCAATATTCCCTCTTTGGTGTTACCTGGTAGAACATCTCCTCTTGGGTCCAACAGAGCTGTGGCCTCTGGGTACGTACAGAGTAACAGGAGTTGTGGGTAATGGGCAAGGATTTACGATGGAGCTAAATGGGTTTAAACCTCTTCCCTGGCCATTTAGCGCGAGTGATGCTTTACACCCCTGCGTTTGCATTTGCCCCAGGAAGGACAGAAGGGCTGTATCTCCGCTGCAGATGGACTGGCCATCACTTCGCTCACTCATGCACAATCATACACTGGGGCTGCATGGTTTTGCTAAGAGGTACTTGGTGTGCTAGGCAGGTGGGGAGTGTAATTTTTGGGAGAATGGGAGTAATGCCTCCAGGAACCCTGTACAAATGACCCACTGCAGTGAAGCTTTGGAATAAAGCAGAAGAGCATATTTAGCATCAGCTCCCCGGAGGTCTGGAGGAAGAAGGGATAACAAACTCCGGAGCCTCACACCTGGGCAAGCTCAGCATCTCATCAGCACCCTGGCAGGGTGCCCAGACTGAGATCCTGCCCAGCGTCAGAGCCCACTGTCTGCTTTGAGCAGACCCAAAGGCAGTTTGACGTTCGCGCTCGGCAGGCAGCTCCGTCTCTCTCGCATGCAGACACAACACATGCCTCTTCCCTCACCTCCTAGGAATTTGCTTTAGATCTCACACTAGATTGAGGGATGGCTTGTGGAAAGGAGAGAGAGAGTGAGAGATCTGGCTGTGCTACTTGCAGTTCAGGGTAGTTGCGTGGGTCGCCCACCCTGATTCTTGGGTCTCCCAATAGTTATGGGTGACCAGAGCAGAGTGAGGGGGGGTTCTGGGACCATTTCCACTTTACTTATTGTGGTGACCAACGAAGACAAATCCCCATTGCTAGAGAGAAAATAGATTATTGTTTTCGATGACAACAAGGTTAAAGTGCTGTCCTTCAGAAATGCAAGGAAAAGGGAATTTCTGGGAAGGTCAAACTGTCCCTGACACTTGGAAGCTAAAGATTATGTCAGTCATTTTTGGATACGCCTTCACTGAGAAATGAACTCAGGTGACAGCTGCCCAACGGGGAAGTCGTGAGTTGGCCCAGCCTTGGTGTAAGCAGTCGCGGTGCTGAAGACGTCCTGTGGTCAAACGCCCTTGTGTTACGTGAAGCTGATGCATCGTGGACCTTTCCCCATGAATCATCTCACTTCTTTCGTGGAGAGGGGAACTGGGGGAAGGCAGGCACTGGAGGACTACCAACACTCAAGCACCCTCTCTGCAAGGAAGGCTGTGACAGCAGAACAGAGGCCCCAGCCCTCGTCCCTTGCCGGGCCAACTAACCTGCAACCAAAGCTCTGCGGTCAGGAGGGTGGTCCTGTGTGAAGGCAGAGATGGGATGGGGTTAACAAGAAGTTGCAGCTGGGTCCTTCCCCAGCTTGAGGTTACCATAAAGCTCTGAGCGTAGCAGGGAGTGGTGGTTGAAGCCTTTTACCTCCTTCACCTTGCAGAGTAACAATAATTACTGCTCCGCTGGAGGTAGGGCTATTGCTGCAACCGGGGCAGAAGCTTGCTTGATGTACGCCACATGCACGCATGTGACTTGGTTGCATAATGTGAATGATTAGTCCCAAACTAACACTTGACAAGCTACATAGGCACTCTGGTTTAGGCTGTGTTTAGCAAGCAGCAGGGAATCTGTCTGGAGCTGCCAGTTGGCGGAGGCAGGTTCACGTGCCCCCATGGGTGGGAGCTCTTGTTCCAAAGAGAGCCCAGCAAAAGCTTCTTGCTCTGCTTAACACCTCCAAGAAAGTTGCTTAATGATTATTTTTAAAACTAGAGCTAGAGGGTCTTCCCTAGGTCAGGGTCCAATAGAGCTAGGCGCTGTACACACACATATAAATGAGAGCCCCTGCTCCAAGCAACCTTGCAACTAAGGCATGAGGCAGAGTCAGGGAATTTGGATCCTCTCCTTGCCTTTGCAAAGGCATGACGTGATGGTGGAGTATTTGCTTTACATTTTGGAAACTCCATTTTCTTGTTTGCAAAGCAGAAGGAATTGCAGATGTTTTGCAGTGCAGTGTGAAGTCACGAGCCTTCAGTGTCTGTTTAGGCTGGAGGTACTTCAAAAGTGCAGAGCAGTTGTAAAGATTTATTATTACTAGCATCTTTCCCTGCTGTACAATGACACCCACCTACGATTTAATTGTTACTCATGTTTTAGAAAAGACCCTGTCTGATTTTGACATACTGAGTTTATTAGTGGTGGACACTGCACACACCTGAAAATACACATGATCTTGTACTGTGCTTAATAGGGACTGGGGTGCATGCATCAGTAACTTCCTAGCCATAGGAAATAGAGAAAATGGCATACCTCCAGGGTATGAGACAGTCCCGCCAGCTGACCCAAGCACCCTGCCTTCAAACAAGAAGTTGTGTTTGAGTAGATCTCAAACTTTGAGGGGAAATTCCTCTCCGTACTGTAGACCCCTAAATCAGATAACTATAGATGTTTCTGCATGAAGTCTTAAGCACTCCAGTATAATAATGGAGAACAGGCTGACACCATCAGCCACATCCAGAAAGATTTTTTGCTTAAAGACAACATCTAGGGCCTGACTCAGTTGCTCGCATTGAGTTATCTCGTATTGCCTGAGAGGTCCTGGAGCAACTGACACATCCAGACAGGGCCAGCAAATCTGATATAGGAACTATTGAAACCCAGAGCTGGTGGTGGAAGCTGGTGAATTCAGGGCTTCCATAAACTGGGGTGGGTTTGAGCATTGGGGGTTGGTTCAAGCTGTTAGGGTTAGAGTAATGGGACTTAGCTGTACCTGCAAACCCAGAGGTTCACAGAAGCATCCATGTTTGTGAAGATTTGAACAGCTGCTGAATTTCATGGGGATCCTGTCATTTATACTTCTTCAGGGGCTGATGCGATGCTCTTCTGCAACTCCCCAGGGGTCACGCTCCTGGGTGAGTCCTGTCCCAGACTTTGGGGGAAGAAAATGCCAAGCTGGGGACCCCAGCAAGAAGAACTGGATTCACAAAGCCCACAGTAGCCTGCAGAGGCCAGATTTAGTGCACCACTGGTTTGGTGGCCCACTGATGGCTAAAGAGAGAGGAAAAGAAAATCGTAAAAGGTTCTTCATTTTGGTCTTTTGTCTCTGGAGAGAAAGCTAAGGCTTTGCAAGTCAATGCTTTGTGTCAAGCAAGCTGAAACTGCCATGGTTTGCAGACACGGGGCATCTCTTGAGACGCACCGTAGACAGTGTTGTCAGTCAAACCATCAGTGTTTGTGCCAGTGACCCCCCCAAAGAGTAAAAAAAAAAAAGTCATTGGAATACATGTAGCGTGAAAGAGAAAAAAATAGTGTCATTTTGGCCTGCAAATTATACAATTCTGTAAACAAGCTGTTTAAGCTCTGCCCGTGCTGATGAGCTGCACTGATTCCCTTTTTAATTACCACATGAATACGTGAGGTAAGGTTCCCTGCACACCTATGGAAGCAGAAAGATTTATGAACCCGCAGCTGTTTGCTGCTGTTTCTGGAACCTGCCCCACACCCGTACGTACACAGCAGAGATCCTGCTGCCAAAACAGGGAAAGAACAAGCAAACTGAGCAGAATGGGGTCATTTCCCAGAATGCCCTGTGCTGGCAAGGGCAAAAATACTCCACAATGAGGAATTATACCGATGTCCCCAGGGCCCAGTCCCATTATGCCTGGGTGCTGTGTAAACACATGGCAAAGGGCACTCCCTGCCCCAAACAGTTTACAGAGTGAATAGTCGTGGCAGAGGAGGTACAGCCAGATTTATAGGAGAGGAACCACAGTGCAGCACGACTGGATGACTTGCCCGAGGTCTCAAAAGTGAAATGGAGATCTAACTCAGCTCTGGTTGCTGCCAGGCCTGGGATGCAGCCCTGGAGTTGCACCCGTGGGTTTGGGGTAGGTGTCTGGGTTGTCGGGGGTCCCAGGAAGGCAACGTGGACTGCCGAGGTGGGACACCATCATCCTGCTCTTCATTTGTGCTGTTGGTGGTTTTCTTTTGGTTTTGTATTTTAAAAGCCTGAAATTCTCTTGGAGCCTGTTGAGCTGAGGACAGAGCTGGACCTCAGTTTTGACTGGGGGAAGACCAATTCATTCCAGGGATTTTAGTGTAACTCCCCTTATGGCTGGTGCTCTGGGCAAGCCTAAGGACAGCGTGAGTGACACTGGGGGAGTAAGCACACCAGGTCCATCCTGTGCACCGAGTCAGAGGAGAGGCTTGTGGAAAGAAAACCAAACATGAATGGAAGCCATGCAACCAGCATCTGAATTAAGGCTTCCTACAGTCTTAGTCTGTTTTGCTCAACCTTAAGCCAAAGCTCAATAACTAACTTGCCCTTTGGAATGCAGTGAAAGTTTCTCTCCACATTTAGGAAAAGTAAAGGTCCCTAAAGGTGGCTATCCCAGAAAAGCAGCGCTGGGTGGAGACCTCTGGAGACCTGACCATTTACCCTGTGACCTTCAGCTAAGCCTTCCTGTGTCCTCGCCTAGCTGTCAAGAGACCACCGTGGCATGGACCCTGCCTTTCTAGAGTCACTTGCCAGATTCCTTCCTTCAGCCACCAACACGAAATGTATATGTGGGAGTCAGGCTGATAGGAGGGTTTCAGGCCTGCCATGACCCAGCTTTGTAGGACACATCCTTTTCTCCCAGTGTCCAGTTCCCTCCTGGTGTTTGCTGTTTGTTGACCCAAAGCTCATCTCTTCCTACAGCCTCATCCCTTTGGTTGCAATCATCCTAAATCTCCTTTGGTAAACATCTCCAGAACCTCACCCCAGCTCTCTGGGTGATTAGGTGCTGCTGAGATCACTCAGCTTCGTTAGACCACAAGCCTGAGTCTCACGATGGTACCTGTGATAACCCCAGTGTTTGCCTCCTGGCTCCCAGTGTTCCCAGTATGCATTCCTCTCCCCAGGCAGCTCCCATGAACTCTCCACCAGGTGCCAAGGAGGGGTTGGAGCACCTTCCCAGCACCGCTGTTGTCCCTGGGCTGGCATGAGAAGACACTCCCCAGCCAGCTGCGACACCCACGCCAAGCACTCCTTAGCCACAGCTTGTGCCTTCCACACTCACGCGAAGCCACACATGCCACCGGGCTCATCTCTTCCCCCTCCAGGCACCCCAGCCCACGTGGCAACAGGAGTTGGTGCTGGAAGGGGCTGAAATGCACCTGGTCTCTCTGGCACCTCAACGCCACGTGCTTAGGGTTTGTGCAAACTGTGCAGGAAGGAAAACAGACATCTACCCCTTAGATGGAATAACAGCAGTGGCATGCAATCTCCTGTACAGAGTCTTTGATACCTGACTGGGTTCTGAGTATGGATGACCAGAGTACAGGTGCAGCATGGGGAGATTTAGACTGGATATTAGGAAACATTTCTTCACCAAAAGGGTTGTCAAGCACTGGAACAGGCTGCCCAGGGAAGTGGTTGATTCACCATCCCTGGAGGTATTTAAAAGATCCGTAGACACGGCGCTTAGGCACCTGGTTTAGCGGTGGACTTGGCAGTGTTAGGTTTACAGTTGGACTCGATGATCTTAAGGGTCTTTTCCAACCTAATAATGCTATGATTCTGTGATCACCAAACTGTCTGCCATCAAGCCCTCCCTCAAATCACAAACAGGCAGCTGGGTCACACTTACTAAGTCTGTCCTCATAAATAAGCCAAGCCAGGGTCTCTTCTCAGGCGCCTAGGACAAGCACATACACGTGGCACAGGACTACGGGTTAACTGAGTTTGGACTTTTGGATGTCTTAATTCCAAATCTTCTCTTAAAGGAAAGCTGACTTCAAAGACCAAGGAGGTTGCTCAGGAGCCTGTGCAGTCAAGATCTCAAAACTTGAATGATGCAGCTCCTGCACTGAGGGACCTTTTGGGGTTATTGCATCTCAGGCGCACAGCTTTGCATTTTGCCTTTGCCCACACACCTGGGCTCTCTTCTCCCCTCCCCAAAAAACAACAAAAGAGTTCTGAGGACAGCCTCTGCTATCCTTTGAAATGTGCCCAGACCTTTTTTTTTAGGAGACTGTTGGCTGGCAGGGATAAAACTGGACACTATGCTGACAAACAAGTGCCTGGGTGAGCCTGTATCCTGGCCCTGCTTTGTTTATTAGTATAGACTTAGCCTTGGGCATTTAGCTCTCAAACTCTGCAAAGGGACAAGACTTAGGCCTGAGCTGCTGCCTTTTCACCAGAGGTTGCCTGCAAAACCAGTGGTACGGGTGGTGTGCTTGCTCCATGCCTGCTGCGCTTTGCAGCTCTTACTGATGTAAACCAAAGTCATGGAGGTTCAAGCCCATGTACCCTTCCGAGAACTCGGATGCAAGATTGCAAGGTTTGCTCGCTGTTTGTACTTCCTTTTATTGTGCCAGCATAACTCCTTGGGTGCAGTCTTACCCTAGTGTGATCCCAGACTTATCCCTGCATCTCTATGGCTCTTCTCTGGGCTCTGCCACTCCAGGTCAGGCTGGCATTAGTTCAACAGTTTGCACACCACAGCCCTTTTCACAGCAAAGACATACTGTGTGTCTTCTGAACAATCCTGACAGGCCGCGGCTCCATCAGAAATACAAATCAAACCACAGATGTGACAACCTTTCATACTTCACTCTGACACACAAATCATCCTCTGCAATAAATCACGTTGCACCCTTTCTGCCCCATGACCAGCAGCGTGGTCCTTTGCAACCTCCACACCTCACCGCATGCGTGGAGATGAGCTTGTGCATTGAACAACGAACAGCAAAACCAACCACCTTGCAGCTTCCCAGAAAGTCCTGTGACAGGAATGCTGTTCATGGTGTGCAACAGGTGTCAACATGGGCAATGGGATTTATGGAAGTGGGGGCATGGAGGTATGGTCAAAGCAAACAACTGTTGAAATTACCTTGAAATTTTAACTAGCTCTATGGCCCCCTCCAGAGACATGAATGAAGAAGAGGACTTTACCAGATTTATTTCTACAGGAACAGAAGATTTACTCATGCTTGGCTCTTTTTCAGGTGTCATAAATTGAGTCCACTATCTTTTCACAGATTGTCTTTCTGGATTTATCAGAAAGGACTTTATGGTTCAGAGCACCCTTTTCTCCCCAGCCCCCCTTCCAACAACCTGAATAACAAGCCTGGGGTACAGCCCGTGTTTATAAATATGCGTATCGGTTACATTAATGGAAACTGATTTATTACACAAATAAGAGACTTCATCAATTTTCATCTGGACCTCTTTCAGTGGGACATAAATTACACTGTTGCTACTGGGTTTGGATTTCTAAGTGGATTTATCGGAGCAGGGACTTTGCTCATTTATTTTATAGCTCTCCTTGTCTGTGGAATAATTATAGTTTTGAAGTTTTTCTCCCTCCCTTTTTCTCCCTTTATACATACCCCTTAGAAAATACCGACTGATATTCTGGGGAGTGAGGTCAGACCCTGCTTGGCAAGCCCATTTGGGGTACCTTTCCAGAGCTCCTGCAAAAGCAGCATGGTTTGCAGGACACACTACATCGTAGAAGACCCATTTAGACCACTGTAATCCCCAAATAGACAAAATAATCCCCCAGTCACCCCTCAGTGTGATTGTTCACTTTGGCAAAAGCTTGGTCTGTTGATCAGTTTTAGGAAGCAACTGGCCTGGTGCTGCCTGTTAGCACTGGATGGTATGTTCTGCTGCTGAAGCATCTCCAAAAGGTGGATGGGGAGGAGAGCCCCTCGACTTGTCTGGGTGAGCAGGTCTGTCACATAAACACTGCTTGGCCACACGGACTCCCCGGCTCCTTAAATGTCTCAGCTTTTCTTAAGAATTTATAGCTTCCACGCATAATGCTACGAGGCACCCTGTGACTTGGTGAGGAGCTTTACCGACCCCAGGACAGGAGGAAAAACTGACGCAATGCTGTAAGGAGAAGGTCTTCACATAGCACGGCCCCTCGCAGCAGCAGAACAGAGCTGCTCCCTTCCTCCCTGGGGATGTGACATGGGACAGCCTCTGGACTCAACCCCAGCCCTACCTGTGCAGACGGGGGGACAGACTGGGAGCGCTGGGCTGGGGGACTGGACCGCAGCGCTGGCTGCGGGAGGTGATGCTGGCTTCTCCGCAGGCCAGCCTGCGAGACGGAGAGTGGCCAGCTCTGTTGAAAAGCCTTTAACTCTTCCCACTGCCCTCGGCCTCATCCCGCACCCTTCTCCCCATCTGCATGCCCTGAACTGCTGCCCAGAACACTTTCTTCTGCAACTCGTTTATGGAGCCTCCAGAAAATGAGCCAAAGGCTTGCCTGGGTTTTGTTGTTGTTGCTGCTGTTTTTGCCTGAGGCTGGAGCACAATTCCATGAAACAGAAGCCCAGGCTCCCAGGAATGCATTGCGTTACGACACTGTGCCGCAGAGACTTAGACTATTTACATAATAGATCAGAAAGCCTGGCCAATTAGCTGACAAAGGAAAGGGTGTGCTAGCAGGGCACTCAGAGTTCACCCTAATTAAGAGCAAGCCATTAGAGAGCTCGCCTCAAAATGTGAGCGAAGGAGGAAGACGAGTGCAGGGGAGAAGGCAAGGATGACTGCATGCAGCCCTTTCCAAGCACAGAGGGACGTATCCTCCTCAGCCACGCTCCTCAGGGCTGGATGTTCCCACAGCTCAGCAGTGTGGATGGGGAAACTGAGGCAGCTCCTTCGCTTGGGGCGAGAGCAATGAGTTGACCAGCACCCCTAAGCCCTCTCTGACCCCTGGCTGCTTGTCCCTCACCGGTTCCCACCTCGCAGTAACGTACAACAGGGCTGACCTTTGGCATCGCGCTTCGACGTGACCTCGGCCCATCTCCCCGCGCCCTCCCGCGAGCATCGTCGCCCCCTCTGCGGCTCGGTGCGATAAGACCATCTTCTGCTCACCGGCCAACAAAGAGGCCCACACACATGCAGGCAGCAGCCGGGGGAGCGGGCGGAGGAAACCTCAGCCCCAATCACTGCCTAATTAAGTTAATTTGCTAATTGCCAGCATTTAGTCAGGGGAGGAGCGCCACCTGCCGAACCCCCCGTACCCCTCCTCTTGCTCCACCCGGGGTGCTGCAGGTTTCCAGGGCCCACCACCCTGCGAACCCAAATGGCATCGATGGGAAGAGAATAAACCTGGTGTCTTCCACGTCTCCGTACTCTGGAAGTCCCTCGGGTGTTTCAGCTGGCCACGGTACAAGGATGCACTGCGTCGTGTAACTCTGCCATACAAGCCTTGGTGGTCTTCAGCCTCAAAGCAACGGACACTCTTCCTACAGAGTTGGAAGCACAAGTTTTCTTTCAAGACTGATAGCTCATCAGTGTGATGAGTTATCGCTTGTCAGCCGAGCTGTGCTGACAGCGTGTCTTCCTAGCCAGCACGCACACAAAAATCTTAAAGCATTTTCCCCCCAAATTTATCTTAAAGCATTTTTCTATTCCTTCCGTCCACTCCACAGTCTTTGCCCTTCTTGAGGGTTTAATAAAAAGTATTTTGCTTTTTGCTTGAAGTACGCAAAAGCAGCACATGATTGGTTACAGTTGTTCAGCTCACAGGTGGTAACTCCCACAAATGTTGTAATTCCATTGCTTATGATCCTCTGCCTAAACCCCAGGTATCCCCACACAGGGAGCTTGAATTGCCAACCCGCATATCAGTCTACCAGGACTCTGGCCACCAAAAACTGTAAGGCTGGCTTGCAAGTCTTGAGATTATCTTAAGAATTACTTGGTTTGGGTCCTTTTTATTTATCTGCCAGCTTCTGAGCTTGCAGAATGCTTTTAATTTCATATTTCTAAGCTTTGCTTTACAATCACAAGGGGTAGAAGCCTTTTTTTTTCTTTTGATGTTGAACAAAACCTGAGATACTTCACGCAATCTCCTGAACCCAGCAGCTGGGATTTTATGGAAAGAACATTGACAACTGCAAGATGTCCAATAAAATCATAAAAGTTGGCAACACTGGGGGGTTACTCCCCTCCTTTATTGCTGGTCCACAGGACAAGTTAATTGGTGTGATCCAGCTGCTGGCTGGTTTTAGGACAGATCCTTAAAAGCACTTACAATTGCCAGGGGCCAGAGTCCTCCTGGCTAACCACAGACACCTAACAGAGGTATCTAAGTTATAAGCCTGTTTGCTCTGGCTGCTTTTTTAGGGCAAATTATCCCGTCCTATAACAGGTAGAACAGATCAGCTTTGAAGGTGCTCTTGTCTCTTGCTAAAGAAAAAAACAACTGCAGTGGCTGCTCCTCTAATACATGCCTTTCCTTAACCCATACTGCAATGAAAGTTCAGCCCCTTAAGTCCTTTTAAAAGCTGGCCTTTAAGACAGTATGTCAGCCCCTTCTGGGGCCTCATGTTTTGCACAGATCACCCTCATTAGCAGGGGAAAGTGGAATAAATGGAACAGGCTGCACTCCTGGCGCGATTTTTTTGGTTCCTCTTGGAAGTCCCCCGATTCAAACAGATCCTTCCAAGCAGCCTGGTTCGTGACCGCTGAAGATTATAAAAGGGCCAGGGATCCAGCATCCCTGCAGCTCATCACTGACAAACAACACTGTCTGGATGGAGTGTTTTCAATAAGGGATGCTTGCTTTGTTGGGAGCTTTCGGAGAGACTGTTTACAACAACAGCCCTACAATTACCTCCAAATGATGTCCTTTGAGGAAGATGTTCTGGGAACCTTATAAGACCAAAGCTTCTGAGCTGCTCTATCTATATCAGAAACGTGAAAGTAATCAGGAGTTGTTTGGATCTGGAGACACCATTGCTGCAAACAGATGTTACTTTAAAACATCATGGGCAGATCTTCCTTAATGGTCAGCCAGAGTTGGCCAGCTTGGAAGAAGAAGGACCCAGCCCAAGATGAACTGATCAGAAAAATTAGAGTCAGGGTTTCAGTTCAATGCTCCTGTGCACAGTGTCAAATCTGATCTAACTCCCCCAAATTTGCCATTCCTAGGCACCAGGATAGACACAGATCTTATTTCACTGAGTGTCTGGACAATAAGAATATCTAGAAGAAAGCTGAAGGTGAGTGCTTGTTTTACTCCTAATGGAGGATTTTTCTTATGGAGAGGGAAGAGGACAGGAAAAAGCGATCTAGCCAGAAGACAGAGCACTGAAGTGAGCCCTCTTCTTCCCAAACCACCAGACCTTAGGGAAAGATTATACTTTCTTAATTGTTTCTTTTTCTTAGCCATCACATTTTAAACCTTAAAAACCACACTTGGGTAATAATTTCAAATTCTTTTCCATGTCTGCAAGTGATAGAAACTTATCCACATGAACCAGGGAAGCTGGCTCTCCTTCAGCATTGTGGGATTCAAGAGCACAGTTTGGGGGGCAGGGGGTACCCAGAAATCATGGGAATCATCCCCATGGAGGGAGAATGGAGACCTGGGCTTCAAGAGGATTCCTACCAGCTCTCTGGGTGACCCTGAAGAACTCACCAAGACCACAGTCATCCCATCTAGAGGGCCACCATCAGCTCCTTCAATTAGGAATCCCATTGCTGAGAAAGGCAGGAACACTGGAATACGATTCAGACCACCTCTGTCCTCACTGAAGGACCCCGGGGCAACCCCTTGGCTTATTTGCTTACTTGTGTATGGGCTGTAAATTATGCCTTAATCTAGGCAAGAATCTCTCTGTGGTTTGGTTCCTACCCTGGAGGGGCAGGATATGCTGTTCCTCTAGCTGGGTAGAGCAAGAGCTGTTTGGGACGCAGCTCATCCTTCACATGTACTTTCATGGCACATAGTTTGATCCTGTTTAGTGCAGCTGGATCTAATCTCAGGTGAATAGAGGCTTGGAGGTTTGTTTTACCAGGAAAAAGGGTCTCATGGGAGGAAAAAAATACCACTGACATCCCCCCTCCCCCAAAAGAAGGCTTCCTTCTGCCTGCAAGATTCATCTCACCAAACAGAAGAGATGCTGAGCTTTTTCTTGAACAGCTTTGCCCTTCCCCAGTTCTAGGGGAATGACACAAACGTGATTCATGGGTCAGGACACTAAGGTGACTGTAGGGATATGCTGCCGAATTAAAGGAGCTAAGGCAAGGGGACCAATGGGAGGGAGGCCACGAGCTGATGTAATGTCTGGGTAGCTCAAACCAGCTCCTCAATCTCTGTTATTAGGTAAAGACAGGCCGTCCCTGGAGAACACATGAGCTCCGTTCCCCCTCTCCGCAGCCCTCCACGCGGTCACGTTAGGGACGTGCCCTTTGCACTCTCACCTACGAGCTCCCGGCACACACGAGCATCCTCCAGCACTCCAGGCTTCTTCCTCCAGCAGCCAGAATAATGCAGCCACACAATGGGAGCATTGTGCAAACAGATCCCCCAGCACCACAGCTCCAGCCCCATAATGAAATCTCTCCACCACCTTTTACTGGAGAGAGTATTTGATTGCAGTCAAGTACCCACACCTGGAGGAGGTAGGAGGGGTGTCGGGGTTGTGGGGAAGGGCTGCCCCCACTTTAGACTGACAGCCTGCTCAGAGCTGCAATAAGAAAGAGAAGGGGAGGGGGTGCTGAAGGCAGAGCGGAGAGGCGCTGGCACGGTTTTGCAGTGTGATGAGCTTGTGCAGCCTCAGCCATAGCAAGAATCCCTGAGTGGTCTCTCCCCATCTTACACACACACTTCAGATGCTGAGGAAAAGCAAAAAAACAAAAAAGGAAAAAAACCCCAAAACAAACCACCAAGAAGGTCTAGAAAGATTAAAAGTGCAGAACAGTCTGCAGTGTATAGAGCCACGCAGAGATGCTAACTCAGGTCCTTGTTCTGCAGCTCCCCATTTCAATGCACTGATGGAGAGAGTCCTTAGCGCCTAAATACGAGGAGGTTAAGTTGGCCTCGATGGAGGAGGGAATGGCAGTACATCTGCATGCTGGCCATGTCTGGGCTCCCCAGGTAGTGTGTCCACCTGCAAGGGCGGAAGAATCACGTTCAATGGGCACCCGCTGGAGGCAGCTTCCTAATTCAGAGGGGCAGACTTGATTGCACAAGGTCTCCCTGGTTGGAAGCCCTTTACTGCTGGTGCAGACGTGCTCCTCAGGTCCCATCTGCCCCACTGGGACCCCCAGGGCCATGTCAGGCTCAGGACGTGGGGACAGGACCAAAACTACAGGATGGAGGGAGATGGGGATAATGTGGAGTGTCTTTGGTGGCAAAAGACAGAGATTCAGTTTGGTCTGAGGGGTTTGTGGTGTGTCGGAGGAAAATGGGGCCATAGAGGACGGAGGTAAATGAAGTGGGAGGTAGATGAAGGCTGGCTTTGAGGATGGTGCTGGTAGGATACTGGGACAGATAAGGAGACATAGAGCTGGAGTCCTCATTTATGGGGTGAGATTTGTAGTTGAGCAGCAAATGAATGGGTTCAGGGTCCCTACTGATGCTGTGAGGGATGTGAGTAAATGAAGTTTTGGGAACAGTCCCTCTGATAGCACAGAAAAAGGGGCTGTTGAGCATACTGATCTTCTCACTGCCTGTTTGGGACAGTCCTGGTGGGCTAGTTTGGTACCAAACCAGGTAAACCTGACGGGAATTACACCATGGAGAAGCTCGGGTGAATGGGGAGGGCAGAATGAGGCCCATGGGTGAAAGAGAAACAGGTGAGTCCTGCATAAGAGCGTTTCTGCGTGGAGCACAGATGCTGGCATTCGTTACGAAACACCAGAAACAAGTTGAATTCCCCAAACAGTGTTTATGGGAATGAGCTCTTCTTTTCTGGGGGTTTTGTTTTGTTTTGCTCAAGTCCGTCTGTCACATCTTGCACATTTCATTATTTAGGAATTTTTGATTTCAGAAGATAAAGTAGTCCCAGAGGAATATTTTCAGGGAGATTATTTTAACAAGCACTTTTGTACCAGGAAATCAGTGAGTTTAACCTAACAAGCAACTACCAGGCCAGGGGGACAAATAAATCTAGTTCCCACCTATTAATTTTACAGCCTACATAAAGCAGTGTTGAAGTCAAAAGTATATGTGACCCAAAAAGACATTGCTCATTTTGACACATATATAGCTTGCCCCCTGCCTGAACCCTGTCCCTTAGCCTAAATCCAGGAAGCGGGCTCCCTTTTGTAACGGATCATAGTCCTGTGTGTCAGGAATGTGTTCTACCTTAAACCAAATGTCAGCCTTGCTCAGGGAAGGGGTAAGCTGATGGAGATGTTTGCCCCAAACGGGGATAGTTTTCCTGTTTTGCATTGTGCGAGATGTATTTGTTTTATTGCACCACTCAGTGATTCAATCCAGCCAAGCCCACGCAGGAAATATTGGGATTTTGTCTTGCCAAGTTGACATCTGAAAAGAGCAAGCAGGCGAATGCTTCCACTTTAGGAGTATTTGTAATGGTTTACTGAACTATTAGACACATGAAGGGAAAAATGCACCTCAAAGAAACAACCGCATCCCATGGATGGAAGTGACCTGGATAATGCAGAAATGCCGCTGACTTTCATCTTTGGAGGGGAAAGCAGTGGTATGCAGCGAGAAAAAGAAAACAGAGCTTTCGGCACACACATAAGTTAAAAATAAAGCACAGAGTCTGAATGAAGAGGGTGATTAACCAATGGAGTAAATGAGAAGGGAAAGTGATGGATTATCCACCACTTGAAGCATCTTGAAGTGAGGGCTGGATGCCTTTGTGCAAGACGTGCTGTCGTCCAGCACGAGGCACTGGGCTCCAGGCAGGCTACAGCCTAACGCAGATTTCTTAGCCTGTGTTGCCAATGCACAAGTGGAGGATTTAGCTCCAGTTATCCTGTCTACAACCGTATCATGGAAGGAAGTGAAGCAGGTGGCAAGAAACGTTTGATGCCAGTTCTGAATTAACCATATTAGCCAGAAAACTTAAGGGGTCAAAGGAGAAACGTAAGCAGTGAGATAGTTCATTCTGTAATGCCAGTGAAAGGAGGTTTTTGGCTTAAGCATTCCAGCCCTGAGTCTGTTCCTTGATTTCAGCCAGATTGGGGTCGGGCCCTCATTGTTTGAAGGCTTTCAGAGCTCCTTGCAAGTAGGAAGCAGCTCGGCTGGGTGAGAAGAGATCCCTCATTAGAGGGAATTTCATTCACTCAGGCAAAAACAAGCCCCATCAGCTCCATATCCGATATCCCAAAGGTTTTTAATTACATTGTAATGGAGAGAGGTCCAGCAGCATTTCTTAATTAAACCCTGATGCGTCAGAGATGATATTTTGATGATGGATGGTGAGAGTCTCTACATTACACATACATATCTGCAATTTCTTTCAAACATATTTCTAGCAATTTTTGAAGCCAAACCCAAATGCACTGCAGAAAACAACTGCTATAGGGTGGCTCTGCAGTCTGGATCAGAAATCCTTGATGCTGAGTGGATTCAGCCCCCTCACATGGACAGGGTATGTCTGAGCTCTGACCCACCTCTGGAGCTGCTGTGATTGCATTGAGGGCATCCACATGAGAGCTGGGGGGTCCTGAGAGCAAACTTCCAATTGAATAGGATTTCTTTGACACAGACTTAATGGCTGGGGGCTCCTGGGAGCCTCATCTTGATTTGGAAAGGTCTTTGAGTCACAAAAAAAACCCCACTGGAGAAGCAAAGTACCTCCATGCTGAAGCTAGGCTCTTGCCTGCATCTGCAGAAAGTAATTCCATGGTCACCTGATGATCCCTGCAGGCCAAAATACAAGCCCTGAAAAAATATTTATGCCTCCAGTACAGCCTGTGAATGAAGAGCCCCAAATCCATTCAAAGTCCCATTTTAGATGCCGAGGCAGACGCTCTGGGGCTTGGCAGCTTCTTCAAAGTCATGCAGAGGCAAAGTGAGTCACAGCCTGAAGACCTAGTCCTGGGATCAGCCTTTCTTTCCCTCTCGTGCTTCTCATCCTCTGCTCAGCTGCCTTCCTTTAGCAATAATAGCAGCAACTGTCTTGGATTCAGGGAAAGCAGATGGGCTCCACCCTGCAGATGGCCCCCAGAAATTTTCAGAAATACTTATTTTCTGTAATTTTGTTTACTTAATTTTTTCCATAGCTTATTGTGGAAGGAGAGGGCAAGACTGGGGAGTTACTTGTTTTCTGTTTAGGTTTTGTCTTCCTAAGCTTTGGGACATTGAATTATTGCATGGCTTTATCTAAAGCCTTTTCTCCAGTTCAGAAAAGTACACTGCGGTGCTGATGAATGTGGTGCTAAGCCTCCAATTATCCTGTCTACCTCAGCTTTTTAATTACTCCATAATTTCAACATCATCCCCCTCCCTTTTTTCTTCACATTTCAGCACTTGCAAAGCCCCATGCTTTAGTATCACCAAAGCCACCCATGCCCAGAGCTCTTGCTGGACTTGGACCTGTCTGTGCTTCGAGTCAGGTGCAGGCGCAGGTTGACTTCAGAGTGATCTGGAAAGGGAAAACCAAGGATTAGGAAAGCATCTCCCCATGGGACCAAGCCCTGACCAGACACTGACAAAGGTGCCGAACTTGCCTCCTCCTGAGCAGAATGCTGATATTTTCTAGTCCAAAGGGAGGTCCCCAAAGCTGTCGCTCACCTGCCCTTGCTGCATTGGTTTTCCGGATGAGATGTGCGTTCACGCAGTTGTGCTGTATCTACTTTTCTGGTCTCTAAGACAGTAAGCGAGCTTTAGGGAAGTAGACTTATTTGGTCTGGGGACTTTTGATTTCTTTCCATTTGAAGATTTCAGTCTCTATTAAAAAAACCCAACCAAACAAACAAAAACAAAAACCCAAACCAAACCTTGACTTTTTTATTTTTAACTGACGAGTTTGGTTTGAAAACCAAAGGCAGGCTTGGTTTTGGTAGAAAAAGAATCTAGTTTTTGTAAACAGCAAAGCATTTCTTTTAGTTTCTGAAATGAAAGCCAAACCACAGCCCAAACAATTCTACTGGAAAAAGATCATTGCCATATTTATTTTTCATGCAGATGCATGGGTGAAATGTCCCCTCTTTCCCCAAGCAGTTGCAAAAACAGAGCTCTAAACCCAGCTGTTGTTAATGTCCGCAGCTTTCCTCTGTTGCCTCCTTTTCTTCCTCTGCTCTGCATTGATCTTGTTATAAATTCTCTTTGTCCTACCCATCACCTGGGATGGTCCCTCCTGTACATCTATCCTGTTTTCCTTCCGCTGTCTGCATTTCTGTAGGAAACTCACTTTTGTCCCATCACACTGATCCTCTGCTGTCCCATCATCTTGGTATCCCCATGCTTTCTGCTTTAATAGGGATGTGCCGTTTCTTCTGCCGGCTGCAAAAGATAGTGGACCCTCCTAAAGCCCCCTGCTTTATTTCATGAAGGGCTCTCCCTTTGAAGGGTTCAAATTATTGGAAGAAAAAAAAATAAAAATCTGTGGAGATCTGGCATGTACAGAATTGCTACCTCTGGCTGAAGAAACCCCAGACCCAGAAATGGCTGTAGGCATCCCGGGATTTCTGCCCTGCTCTTTTTCACCCCTAATGCTGGAAGGAAAATAAACCCACTGCGTCCTTGCACAGCTCTCCCCCAAGTCAGAGTGGAGCCAGCGCCATCAAGGGGATGTCTTCAGTGGCAGCTTGGGCTCCTTTCCCCATCCACATGCTTCAGATTTTCATTTTCTTTTTAAGTTTGCTATGTAAGGTGCAGCTGAGGTCAGAAATCACCCCAGGACTGGAAGCACTGAGCTCTATTTCATATTCTAGGATAACCCTACACAGATGCACAAGGCTGGGGACAGGTAGCACCTACTGCTTCTAAAGTCCTGCCCTTCTGCGGTGTCACTGGGGATGTCTGAGGCCAGCACACCTCATTGCACTGGTGAGCAGAGACCAGCCTGGCCAGCCTGCAGAGGTGGGTTGCAGTGCTTGGCTCTCTCAGCCCATGATCACAACACTCAAGATGCAGATGGGGAGGACATGGGACATCGGGACATCTACCCCCATGCATTCCCCAAGATAATCCCTGTCTCCTCTAGGGGAAAACACCATAAAACCACTGCAAAAGCACAACACGCGGTGTCACGCTGGACCACAGTGCTGCAGAGGTTGGATGAGGACTTTCTGCTTCCCCCAGTGCTAGAGGAAAGTCTCCCCCATGCTGCCCTCAGGTTCCCCCCGGGAGGAATTGTGCCTCGATTTATTTTTAGATACACACAGAGATAAACACCTCTGCCCCCTCTCCACCGTGATTAGCAGAGACATTGTGATGATAATGATTATTTGAGTTTCCTCAAATGAAGCAAGTATTCAATTATATTTTCATTCTTTGGAATGAAACTTAACCCAGTTTGTTTTCCGATAAGGCCATATGGAGAGAGGACACAGCTGGTATTTTATCCAAATTAATATGTGTCCTGGCTCGAAAACAGGTCGTGTTTGTAATGAGCTCAATCTTCATATAATAGCACTGTTGAAACAATAAACGTCACTTCGGCTCCAATTTGGTGTCTGGACTGTGAGGCATAAAAACAGTTCTGCTCTAAACTGTCAGGGTGAAGGCTGGATAAACTTGAGAAAGTTCAGGTCAGGTGAAATTTCACACACGGAGACTATTATTGGAGCGAGCAGGCTGGAGGAGCTATTACAGGGAGCATGTGCATCACTTCTCTCCCCACGGACCGAAGTCAGACCCGCTTCGCTGGTGACACATCCCTGCACGGCTGCGTCCGAGACGCCCCCAGCAGCTGGAGAAAAGCACTAGTTTTGTGCAGATGGCTCATTTTCCACCAGCCCTGGGAAATGCAAGGTGCTGCAGGAGTAACGGTGATTTGGGGCTGTGCTCAGCTATTCGCTGGGGTGCTGCTGTCAGAGGGTTTTTGGAGGGGTGCTCCGTGGTGGATTGCTCCCGGTGCGTGGGTCCGGGGCTTGTGGGTCTCTGCAAAGTGCCTTTTGTAGCTACGGCACTGTGGGAAACTCTCGGGGCAACATCCTCCACTCTCTGAAATGCAGCCACTCCTGAGCTGAAATATTGCTGCTTTTAGTCTGAAAGAGCCTTGGAAAGAGGCAGGCAGAGAGATTTCCCCTTGCAGGGCAGATAAGCAAAGCAGCAGAGGTGGGATGAGCCGCACGAAGGGGTGGCAAACCTGACAAAGTCAAACCCCATTGCGTGCCAGAAGTCTGGCACGAACATAGTGGCTAGTCTGGTGATGAGCATTGTAGTCGTCACAGTTTCTTGTGGTCCATTCCCATCACCACCAGATATTCTCCCTCACAAAGAGGGGCAAAATCATTAAGCACACCTACTCCGAAGTTAATTGATGGCTCTCACTGGCCCAGGATGCAGTCAAGCCTGTGACGTGTGTGAAGCCTTTCTATGAGCAATTAAAATACCCTCAATCAACCATGAGGGACTAATTCTGCATAGGACCTAGACCCCACTACTTGCCCTATCCTCTTTCTTTCAGCCTTTGAAACACATGTTCAACTCTACCTAACGATGACTGTTCTCCCTACCTTAGAAATCTCTTTTTCTATGTTAGGGAAATTCTACTTACTGGTTTGATACAAGAAGCCGTGGAGAGCCTCATCCAAGACAGAGATGAGTAGCTGCTGCTTAGATCATATACAAGCGCTGCCAAAACCCGCAGACTAGGTGTTCCTCCAACAGCCTTCCTGCCAAGGCTGGATTTGATCAACATTTTTATACATAGCAGGTCAAACACTCAGGAAAGACATCCAGAAGTGGGATTATGGGCTACCTATGCTCATCAGTGCTGAGACCACTTGCCCAAGGAAGTGGGATCCTTGAGCTGAGACTCTTTTCCAAGGACTTGAATACATCTCCTACCTCCCATGTGTTGCAGCATGAAGAGAGCTGTGAGATAAGACAAAAATAATCTCAAATTTAGTCTCTGTGTGGGAAATAACATGTTCACTGTGCCCAGCAAGTGTGGATTTGCAAGATTGCATCAGGCTCCCAAGGTGGAATATTGGGAGCTATGTTGTCTTGAGGGATTGCTCAGTTCACGCTTGATTGTGGGTTCGCAAGAAATATAGGGAGTTGACAGCAGCCTGGTCCAAAAGGCTTGGAGGTCATCAACAAGTCTGTGTTGCAATTTTTCTTTCATCAGTTGTTAAACACCTATGGGAGAACCCAGGTCTTCCCCGTTTGCTTCGCAGATACTCTGGGACCCCAAATACCATAGAATCTGTATCTCTAGCAGTGTTTCTGCTTTTTATCTCTGACCAATACATCTCTATGCATTGCACAGAAAGGTAAAAGTAATCCCCGCACCCACTCCTGCTTATTGACAGTCACGTAGTTCAAACTCTATCCTAAAATTAGTTGTGTCCTGTCCTTTCACTATCCTGGAAAGCTCTTCTCCTCTGCATGTCTGTTCTCATGTGAAAACCAAAGCCCTCAGAACAGGAGTTCAATAAAAATAAAAAATTCCCAGAGATTTCTAGCCGTGCAAAGGAAGGAGGGGTTTACAGCCCAGCCATGAGCGACCGTGATGCTCTTCTCCTTAGTGCTGGGCTGCAGGAAAGGGTGAGGCTGGGCTGCAGCTTTCCCTGAGAATAGAAACTGGCAGGAAGGAACTGAGGAGTGAATGTTTCCTCGGGATCAATATGTGGAGATTCCCCATCTGGGAAAGGGAGGGGATGGAGCAGAGCAGGAGCTGAGATCACCATGTCCTCGAGGGACGGGTCTCTCCAGGTCTACACCGACACCGGCGGCTGTTTCCTTCCCATCTCACCGGGCAGTACTACCTTTTTGAGCTTTTGCATCTCTAACAGCGAGTACAAGAAGCATGCCCCTGCTCACTGCAGGTTTTTTTTTTAGTTGATTACCCCTGAGAAAGCACCATGGGCTGTGGACTGTGGCGTCTCTCCTGGACAGATGCTTTTGAACGCATGCTGCCATGAGGAATCACACAGCACAGGGCCTCTTATCCAAGCAGTAGAGTCCCAGGCAGAAAAGGGGGAAGAGTAAAGCTATAGCTTTCCTTTTCCCATTTCCTCTTCAGGGTCTGAGGCTGCAGCCCAGGTACTACTGTTTGCATAGATCCAGATTTTTCTGCTCTTAGACCATGTTGTAAAAACACAGGTCTGTATCTGCATCTCCAGCTTGATGTTCCCCCGGTCCCAGCCCCTGAATCCATTCTTCAATCAAGGTAAAATAGCACAGCAAAGTGAGTGCTTATTGCAAAGCAGCAGGATACCCCTCAAGTTTAGCACGCTTCTGGAAGTGCCGCAGCGTAAAGAGGCAATTGGCATAATTGCAGGGAAACTGAGGCAGAGGGAAGCTGCATGAGTCACCCAGCAGAACTGAGCGAGACAGCAGCAGCAGCCAGAAGAGAAATCCAGGGCATTCCCATGGCTGCAGAGTGCCATGTGCCTATTTATATCCCTGGTCTCAGCATCCACCCATTTCCTTAAGCTATAACCTTATTGCTGATCGCTGCTAATATAAACATGCTAAGGCTGCACTTGACTATCAGGATCTTCCTTGCTCCCAGCACCCACAGTTCTTCATCACTGTTCCCTACCAGCTCTTTGACCATATTATCTAGGGCACTCCATGGGAAACATCCAAAGACTAAAGTCAAAGGATAAAACCCAAATCACGGCAGAACTGGTTCATGGACATTTTGGCTTGGGGTGAGTGACAGAAAACCCCTTTATCTTTACATTTATAAGAGAGATGAGACAGATCTGGCTCCTTGGCTGACCAATATTATAGCTTTTGAACCCATCTGATCATCAGAGATGACCACTAGAAAACTCACGAGAGCATGTCTCATACTTGCCTTTTTCCCTAGACTATTTGCCGTGGAGTGGGACTAGCAAGGATCTTTATGGGGAAGAGATGACTTTCCTCCTACTTATGACTGTTGCTTCTTATCTGGCTGAGGTTGTACAACTCACCCACACTTTGTCTTCTGTATAAAAGGGGTGACCCCAGATTTTAGCTACTGTCTTTCGTTAAATGTGCTAGATGAGCCATTGGATCCCTGTGGTCCCCAGGGAGACTAGGTGACATCAGCTTGCTTAATACTATTGCTTCCTAATTTTGAGCATCCCCTGCTACCTGAAATGATCTGTTCGGAGTCTAAAAACTTGTGCTCCTGGCACCTCACAGAGGATTGGGCCTGACTATATATAAGTAAGGTCATACATAAATAAGATTAAACTGGGGAGAAAAGAATATGGAAAGGGGAATAGCAGGGAAAAGACAGGGACAAAGGGCTGGAAAGATGTACAGACAGAAGATACTGGGAGGAACCTATAGCAGTGGATATGGGAGGAAAACACAGCTAAACATTGGGTATTGGCATGATGTATTTTAGCATTTAAGAGTATATATGAAAATACCCAGTATAAAGCATTTTCATATTTCTCCCCATTTTCTTTTGCTTTTGTAGCACAGAGAGCACAGAAGCATCTCCTGCTTCATGGCCCTGTGAGCCTGACATTTGTAGCATGGAGAGAGATTCCTTGCCAAGGATGAGGAAGGGGACACTGCCTGTTTGGAGAAGACCACTGCCAGGTGACCCCATCCAGGCCTCTCTGGTCCGTCCAGGCCAAAAACTTTGCAAAGGCTCTTTCTTTTTCCCCCGGGGTGAGCTAACAGCTAGGACCTGTAGTGCCTTTTTTAATGCCACTTGCTTTAAGGCTATTTTTAAAATGCAGCTACAGAAAAATGCAGCCTGACAACCAGGAATGTTTATTTTTTCATGTTAAAAAATGTGTGTGTGTGTGTGTATGTCATTACATCTCCTGAACCTTGTGTACTGCATGTTGTCCAAAGTGCCACGGTCCAGCGTTCGATCCTTACCTCCTCTCGGCTGGGAAGGGATGCTGCTGAACACATCAGAGGACATGGCACAGGGCATTTTCACTCCACATACTACCAAAAATTTGGGGTCAAGAGGCTGAAGATGAAAGGAGGAGCCAGTGCTGCTAAGGAGGCCCCTTTTACTGAGACCACCCTGTCCCTCCCAAGAGAGATGGGCTGAGATTTGGCTCCCAGCCCCTACAGTCCCAGCAGCAACCAGCAAGGGCAGGGTGTTATTTCTGCCCCTCACACTGCCGTCCCCGCTGTACAGTGTGCCAGTTCCAGCTATCGGGGCTCCTCTCCAGAAAGGTCCTTGGGAATGAAGATTTGCCCCCTTTTAAGTACCAATTTACACAAGAGTAACATGGACTCCATCCCAGGAGCCATCCATTTACCAAGACTGGGTTCTTCCCTACGGCTGCATAGTATAGTTTTTCCCAAACCCACAGAAACCTCCCCTGGATATGCAAACAAATGTCCCAAACAATGCATTTCCAAGAACATTCTTTTCTGGGTAGGGTAGATAGGTGGTTATTCTATTTTTCCCCCACCTACTTCTTTTTTTCAATTTAAAAAAGAGAGCTCATACCCGTGATTTTGACGGCTTGCTGAGACTATGTGGAGAATTTTCTCTGGTCTCAAAAAACTGGGAGAAATTCTGGCACAACTCCCTGTCTTCTGCCTGCTCATCCCTTTGGGCTGCCACATCTGCTGCAACAAATGGTTTCTTTTGGCTGGGCTGGAATATTTTCCTCAGCTTCCCTTACTTTGGCGATAAGCTGCTCTCTTGAGTGTAGAGATGGAGGCAGTTTTCCAAGGATATTTTCTGTTGAGCTGAGCCCCTCTTCAGACACCAAGTGGAGGAATGCATTTTCAAGAGTCCATTACCCCCAAGGGCTTCCACTGCGTTGCTTATGGATAGAGACAGAGAAAAGCTTGGCATGTGTCTGGCAGAAATTTTCTGTTGAATCTTTTCCCTTCATCCAAAGATAAATAAATAAGAAATAAGCTTTTGGTTGAAGTGACTGTTTTGGCAAGAAATGTTTGTTTTAAGAAAAATGTTCCTGTTTTTGTTATAATCCCCCAATTATTGGGTTTTAGTTACTTACAAAAACTCCATTTTATTTTTTTAATGGAATCTCAGAAATGTGAAGGTTTTTCTTCTCTCTTCATTTTAATAAATGAGTGTCAACTTTTGCAATCATAAATACCTTTCATAAGGAAGAAGTAATTTCTGAAAAGACTCCATGATGTGGCCAGCAAGTGTAGGGCTTGATGTGAAAAAGCTGCCCCTAATAACTATCTTTGTCCTTATCAAAAAGGCCAGAGAGGATTTCTTCTAGTCCCTCAGATAAGGTTTTGCTTCAGCCCAGAATCCTTTCATTCACCAGTAACACCCTGAAACCTCTTAATAACTGAGAAACCTCTGAAAAGTGACCATACATGTTCTTTTTGGTTGAACTCCTAGCCTGCACAGAAGCAGCCAAATCTGAATTTCCTTCCATCCCTGGAAAGAAGGCAGCTTTACTGGTCACTGTGCTGTTCTCATCACCCTCTCCTACTGGCTTCTGCTCTGACGTGAGCTGTATGGAGCTGTATGGAGCAAGGATTGTCATTCCCGTGTGGTTTTGTAGAGAACTGTGCACACTAAGGTCCTTGTTAACATGACAGAAATCACATTTTTTTTCTGAAAATATTCTCGCAGGGTTTAATTTAGGTATAGGAAGCCCTTTCTTGTGCCCAAGAAAAAGATCTCCATCTGTCTAGCGAAGATGTCCTTCTCCTTCACTCCGTGACTTGTTTTGTCCCCATGATAGAGTTGCAACACTCAGCTCGGTGGCTGTTGAACTGGGATCCATCTGGGTAATCCTCTGAAACATTACTAGAATGATTATTCTTCTCTTAGGGAGGGATGAGGTGGGAGAACCAGTAACTAAACAGACACCAAAACCAATCTGCTGTTCACCAGCTGGAGAACTTCAGCCAGGTCCAATGACAAAGTGTTGGTTCCAGCAGAGCTCTATGATACATCATAAACCTCCAAATTAAAGACTGAGAAGTTTCTGGGTGCTATGGAAAGGACACAGGAATATAAAGTCCTTCTTGTAACAATTTTCAGCATGGAACATGAGTTATTTTTTCAGAGATCATCAACATTAAGTGTTATCGTTTCAGCTAACTGCCACTGCTAACTTGCCATAAAAGGCTGCTAATCTGCATGTTGGCTAGCTAGAAGTTAGAATACTTATTCTGTGCTCCTGTGCTGCATGAAAATTAGATGCATGGAGAGCCTAAAAGATCAATGATTTCAAAAAAATGAGTCAAATGCATGGAGGAAATTTTCTTCATGTTTTTTAAACAAAAATATTCCCTGACTTAATCTGGAAGCCCCCGAGGTTCAGACCACAGTCTGCTACGGGAAATGCCATTGCACGTTAAACCGATTCTTGTTTTTTTCCCTGGGGAACATCTCCTGGCTATTGGTGGAGACAGAGGACAAGTGAGATGGACCTTTGGATGTCTGACCAAGTGAGACCAGTCTTACAGTGCTGGAACAGGTCCCATCCTGAAGGCTTGTAAGGGAGGTAACTTCTGGAAAAGGCTGACCACAGGATCTTAATTCTTGAAGGTCTTGCTGCTGTCAGTGGGACAGGCTTCCAGATGGGCCAGATCACATTTCACTCCTCCAACTTCAGTTCCACTAGCATCCCAAAGAGCATTTAGAGAAAATCTTGCATAAACACGAGGCATTAGAAATCAAGTCTAACTGTGTTCATAGACAACAGCAGCTATTCTTCCTTTGTACCTGCTGTCAGGGATAGGCTCTGGAAGGAACGGTAGTAGGTGGATAGGCATTTGGTGTTTGCCAAACCAATCGAAAGCCTGCTAAATCTGTGTCAAGGAGCAATGGAGTCAATCTGAAGCCTTTATGCTTGAACAAGAGTGGAAAGGTTCCAGTAAATCCTCAGCACCCAGTTCATCCTGGTGCTTAATTAGCTGAGGGTGAGCAAAAGTTGAGATCTCCCCCAGCTGCTTACAAGAACTTGTTTGCAAGTTCCTGTAAAGTGCTGTGGAGGGAGTTGCAACACTCTGAGGTCACAGGGCCTGCCCTTCTGCTCCTTCATGCAAAGAGGTGGGTTACCAGCATGCCTGTAGGATTTAGGGAACTCAGGAGAGGTCGTGGTATGTAGACATTTGCAACTACTTGTTCCAGGTCTCAAGGGTTGGTCCTAAGAGTTGGACAAAAGGGGAGCAATGACAGATTTATTAGCATCTCCCCTTTAAATGTGTGGAGAAGAAAGAGACAGGAAAAACAGGAATAATTGTTTCAAAAGAGCCTATATGATTTAGGAGCCTACATGCCATTTTCAAAATTGATCAAGGAATGCAGAAACCTAAATCGTGTCAACTTGCACTGAGGAAACTGCGTAGATCGCATCTGAAGACCTCATTCCAAATGACTTGCCCAGGTTCACGTCATCAAGGCAGTGGAATTACATCCAAACCTAGAACCACAGGATAATGTAGGTTGGAAGGAATTACAAAAGGTCTCTGGTCCACTCCCCTGCTCATCCTGGGTCCTTGTGCAATTAACTAATTCCCAGGAACAAACCATGACCTGGTGGTCATCGCATGGTGGAGAAAGGCCTGTAGCAGCAATGGGCATCTGCTTGTCCAGAGGAACCAGAGACAAGGTATTCATGCTCTCCTTGCAGTTTCTGCAAAAGTTCTCTGTGTGTCATACCCTATACATGACCGGGAAACAGGTCAACCCACATTAAAACAATGCTTTAATTAAGGACATTACATGCCATTGCAATGCTTCTGTGATAAAGACCACAGTAACTACAGCTTTGGAGGTATCCAGTATCTCCACATCTGTGCTTTCTCTGTAATAAATGCAGCTCTGTTGCTAATCTGATCTTGGCATCCCATGAACACAGATATGACCCCTACCCTGAAGTGTTCAGGGTGCGCTGCCAAATGTCAGACAGTGGCCCTTCCACCACATGCCTTGGGGAGACTGAATCACAGGCCAGTGGATCTCATCTGACATTTCCAAAAGTGCTGGCCTCTTCATCTACCCTGGTGGAGAACTGCAAAGAGCACAGGGTCATCGCACGTCTCTTGCTTCTCCATGGTGGCGTGTAATTCTTCTGCTCACCTCCAGGCCGGGTGCCCACCAGACATTTTCAGTGTGTGCCTGCGTTAGCAGGATGTCAAAGCTCACTTCTTTGAGACTGTCATGCTGCAATAAAATGACAACGTGGTCAAGGTGGCTGAAGCTGAACCTCAGCTGCAAGCTGGAGTTAAACAAGGAGGGGTAATTTTTACTCCTTTCCCTTTTCTCTTGCCCTTTTCAGGCACAGCCATCTAGGAAAGGAACTGAAGCTGCTTCATCTCCTTCTCTCTGCATGGACCTCAAAGCCCCCTTGGAGTGTCATAAGAAAAGTGGGGTAGTGGTGACCAGCACTTAACACTGATATTTGTATATCTCCGGCAGAGATATCTCCCTTGCTGGAGTGTTACATTTCTGAGTGGACAGCAGGGCATTTTTATTTAAAAAAATGCACATATATGTGGTCTTCATTGCAGTGTTCACTACACAAGAGCCACTCAGAATCAAGCCAAAAACGATGTGTTTTTTGTTTTTTTTCTTTACTGTTTCCTGAACAAAAAGTTCACTCAAACTCCTCTCTCTCTCTCTCCCTGTCTCTCTCATTCTCTCTCCCCCCCCCTCTCTGTTTCTCTCTCCAATTTTGATTGCTTCCTTTACACATCCATTTCATGACAAGCTTGTTTGTTGCTTTTGGCTACTGGGCCAGTATATATAGGGGATTACAATGGAGTCTCTGTTCCCGCAGTGGTTGTTAAGTTGCCTTAAACAAGTGCCAACTGCAGTCTAAATCTGTTCATCTCTCCCTTTTTTTTTTAATATATAAATATATTTTAAGAAAATAATTGTTCCTGAGATTTATTTGACAGTCAAGATTTCCTAACACCAAACAAGTCTGTAGCTTTTGGTTGAAAGTCTTTCTTATACATATACGAATATGATTGATTGAAAGAAACCAGTTCCAGACACCCACCATGGAGAAAATTCCCACTGGAAACCACAGCGGAGCCTCTCAAAACCTGTCCCTGGAAGCTGGAAACGTCTCTTGCCATGAAACCGAGAGGGCTTCACAACCTGGGGGAATCTCATTTGCCTTAAAAATTTCCTGTTTGATTCCCCTAAATGCTTTCATCTATCCCATCCAGGAACCACTGGTGCTGACATTAGCAACAGATGTCTCTTGTGGACTTCCCAGATCATTTTGTACTTGATCACTTTATTTTTTAAGTGGAAATCTCCTCCAACTCACAATTTTGAGAAAGAGTTCAGTTTTTATTTTGAACTTGTATTTCTCCCCAGTCACTAGTACCATTAGATTTCACCAGCAGGAAACAGCCAGTGTCCTGTAGAGCTTCACAGCATCCATCAGTGAATTTTTTCCTACAAACAATGCAGAACTGGAGAGCTTGGATGAGACATCTGCCTGGAGTTTCTTCTTGGCTTGTCCTTAGGCTGTAAAGGTGATCAGCTGATGGAAAAAGGTCTGTCTGAATATGGCTTTCACAGTGTCGATGGTCAAAAAGTAGGTAGAAACCTATATGCAAGATCACTTTTCCTATTTTAGAAAGTGCAAATTGAGTGAGTGTCCCAGATCCCACTTGCCTGCAAAAGCAGAACCTGCATTGCCCCTGAGGCTTAAATCTATAGATTTATATTAAACACTTTCCATCCTCAGCCTTGGAAAGTTCCCACTGATCCGCGCATCAAAGACTGAAGGAAATATCTTAACAGCTAACGCACCCAGTTTGCTAGAAACCCACCCCCCTGGGCTGATCCCGGTTTCTCAGCCTCCCTGGGGCACACAGGGACAGCACTTTCCACCCCTTCCAGGTTCGCTACCCCACTCTGCCGTTCGTTTTGGGAGGTGTCCCCTGGAGATGCGGCATCCCCACGGTGCAGCCCCAGGACGGCGGCCAGGCTGTCTCCTTCTGACAAGTGGAACCCTCCTCTTCCCCGCATCGGCACGGAGACTTGGGAAGAGCAAAGCTGTGAAAATGTGATGTTTGATGACTGCTGGAATGAAAGGGAAACATGTGGAAATGTCAAATGCATTGTTTTCCTGAAACACTGTATTATTATAGTCTAACTTGGTCAATGGTGCTTGTTTTGAAATAATGGTTCATAGGAAACTGGCCTTTTTTTTCTCCTAAAATGTTAAAAAAGGTAAATAACTTGAAAATAATTTGTTGTCAATTAAAGGAAACATTTTGGTTTGAATCAAAATGATCACTGCAAATTTCTTTTTGAAAAGAATCCCATTAAAATATTTCTGGCTTGGTTTGACTCCAATTGATTTTTCCGTTTATCTTTTTCCTTGCTATCCATCCTCCTCATTTTCAGGTTCACCTAGTTCAGCCAGGACACCCAGATGAAAACTTCAAGAGGAACAATTTAGTCTTTTCTTTCTCCCTGTACCTGTTCAGAGCTCCTGAATTCTGGATTCACACCACTGAAAGCAAAAGCAAGGAAAAATGCTCCCATGTATCTTTAAGAAAATCCCTAGAGTAATGTTTTTTTTCTTCAAAAAACATAACCAAATAAAACCTAAGAAGTTCTGGCAGCCTTCTGCCTAGGCCAGCATCAATAGAGGCTTTTCCCATTGAGGTCCTAAAAGAAATACCCATCTCCCTTGTCTCCTACTATCCATGTTGCCTGGACGTGACTTGTCTCCGGATTCCCAATAGCCCTCAGCATTCCGGAGCAAAATGATTATTTTACCCTGAGTCAACCCCCAGATGATGCTCCCAGTAGAGTAAATTCCAGAGATCACCCTATAGGCAGTGAAGATAAGACCTGGAAAGGTCTCATTCCCTCCACAGTCCCCCGAGACCATTCTGGCAGGTCTTCTGCACTCAAACCTTGCTACCCTGCTCGCTCGTGCCGTGCCCCAGGACATGCAAAACACACCCTTGCTCATCGTGCTGTCAAAAAAATCACTCCAGCAGGCTGCAACACAGCCTGGCCTTCATGTTTTGCACTTCGCATTGAACCCCCTCCCCACACGTGCAGAGAAAAATGATAGTAGCTGTGTTTCGGGGCTATAGGCAGCGAGTGGCTCTGAGGAGCCCGAGCGCTGTGGACATCCCCAGCCGGCTCTGCTGGAGCTGGTCCTGCCGGCGTGCACCTTTGCGCCGGGGCAGACGCCTTTAGCAAGGTTAACGATGTCTTTCCTGCCCAAAGTGGGACTCAGCACCCCAAATGAGCCAGGAGCTTCTGCTAAACCCCCCTAGCACTGGGACCAGCTCTTACCACCTTGCTCACGGACGCGGTGCAGGGTTCGGTGCTGTTGGCGCGGTGCCCGGCACAAGCGCCGTCTCTGACTCAGACGCTTTGGTGCTACTTAAGCGAAGGTGTCACCCAACAGTAGGGAAAGTGCTATCGGATTACCGGACTATTTTTGCTCGATGCGTGTGCAGGCCAAACGGGAGGGTTATTGGCAGAACTGGAATGACAGAGGCTGTTAACGGGGCTGAATTCAGCTGCTGTTGGCAGCCTGGTAGGGAACGGACCCTTTGCACGGCTGGTGGGTTGGGAAAAGGGTACAAGGCTGCAAAGAGGAGCAAAGGGGGAATATCCCAGAGGATGCCAGCCAGCACGGGGGCACGCTGGCAGGAGGGAGCGAAGCAGTGGGAGCAGGGGATGCTGGCTTGCAAGGGGAGAACAGGAGAGCTGCCCCACACTGACAGGCATGGTGCTTATTTGCCTGTAATTTCAACCCCAAGCAGAAAAGAAAGAAATGATGAAATGAAGAAAACTAGCGCCAGTTGTGCAGAGAGAGCCCTGAGCGGACGGCATTGTTTTACGGCCCAGACTGCATGACTGATTGGATTTCCCAACAATATTTCTCAATGCCTAAGTGTGAGAGGCCCCTGGGAACAATAACTTTCCTGCAACTCAGAAGCTGAGTGATGAAGCCGTGGGTTAATAGCAATTAGTCTCCACACTGGCGGCTCCCTCTGCCACCTCCAGTTCTTTTTAATTTGTTGCCGGCCCCACAGCAGTGTAAATAATCCTTTGTTTTAAATCCACTGTAAATCTGCTGGTGAAATAACTGCGGCTTGAGTTATACAGTGAAGATCCTTGATGAATACACTTGGGCAAGCTGGAAGTATACTGGCGTACCTGCGTTCTCCTACAGAGATTCATGGCTGGCCGTTGAGCGGGGGATGCAGGTAATTTTATGGACTTCTGTTTTCAGTCACCATGCAGATTTTACTATCGGAGAGGTCAAGCGAGGAACAGCCACAGACACTTAATCCAGGCACCAACTGAAAATGCAATTATCAAATGCATAATAAAAAAAATAAATGAGTTCTCCATCCTATGGCTCGGGAACATCTTAAGTTTGGAGAAACTCTCACTGCATGATGAACTGGAGCAGGGAGAACCCGAGTAGCAAATTTAAGGAAAAGCTGAACAGCCATGTTAACATTTCCGTGGCTGCCAGAGGATCCACCTGAGATCACAGACACAAACACAACATCCTTCATCCAAGGACTTCATTGATTGATGATCTGTGCCTTTGCTGGGAAGCACAGACAGACAGATAACAGTAAGTTGGCAACATCAGGCCTTCCTCTCCAGATAAGCATCAGTTTTGTTGTTTTTCTCTATTTTTTTGTGATTGTTGGAGGATTTTGCTGGCAACACCTCACCCATGATCTGTGGCCTGTGAACCATGCTATCGCTAAAGGAAATGCATGCATTTCAGATGAGGACTGAGAAGCAGTAAAGCTGGGACCTAGCTTGCCCTCCACAGGCATTGAAAAGGGTGTCACATTTTGGAACAGGAAAGCTTCAACATGGATGTTAAGCTCGGCGCTAAAAGCTGACACTAATCACAGTGAGCTACTGTGAACTTGCAAATGCATTTGGCGGACGGAGCTGGATGTCCTTTTGAGTAACCTAATGGAAAAAGGGGCCATACTTGTAAGTGCCTATCTACCTTCCCGAGCTAAAACCCCTGCTTAGGTGTCAAAGAAAGAAGCATGCCCACCAACTCCAGGATCATGAACTGACAAACCCTCTGGAATGAGTCATCTAGTTCCATCAGGAAACATGAAAGCGAGGAAACTTTCCTGTCTCTTCTTTCATGGAGATCTTGGCCCACAAAGAGGGCTGTTTTAAGGCACTGGAGGGATCCCTAGAATTTGCCTACCCCAAGAGGCCACAGATGAACATCAAATAAGGAAATTCTGCTGAACCCCACAGTTTTTCATCAAAGCTCTTCATGGGGTCTCAGGAGACCAGACCATTCTCTGAGACTCACCAGACACCTACAGAGCACCAGCATTAAGCTGCATGCACTGCAAAGGTGCTGGAATCACACCTTTGCACCATGCAGAGTGAGTTACCCCCTCTTGTGTGTGCTAAGGCATCACCTGGTAGCATGGGAGACATAAGGCTTGCTCATCTTTGTCAAGTTTCAAAGGAATTAATATCAAAACTGCTGAGTGTGGACGGGTGCCCAGGTTCTATCTCTCTAGCTTTCTGGTTGCTGGAATGATTGGACAGTTTGGATTGTTTAATATGATTACTTTAATCCTGGAATGGAGGACCTTAAAAATGTTTCTGCCTACGTACACAAGACAAACTTAATTCCTGGAAGATTGAGAAGTGTGGCTGGAATATAAAGATCTGCTTCCAGAGCTGTGCACCGGAGCATACCTACCTCCTGCCAGAAGTGGCTTTCTCAGCATCAGAGACTTCCAGAACAGAAAAGCAGAAAACATCACCAAGTGTTAGCCCCTGCAAAACATAAGCTGTTTGTTTGACATTGTCTCTCCTTTGCCCAGAGGTGTTTCTCTTTTCTTTTCTTTTCTTTTCTTTTCAAAAAACCAACAAATCAGACAAAAAAGATATTCAAGAACCTTTTGGATTTTCTCATGTTCTTTTACTTTCTGTGCAGACCTTCACTGTAGACTGCATCTGTGAAATGGGTGCTGTGATTAATGAGAGTGATAAAGGGCTTGCTTTCTCCCACCTTTCCAGAGGAAGAAGATGATTAATTGGAGCAAGATAGAGGGCCTCCTTGGATTTGATTAATACATGCATTTTCTCAGCTGGTGTTGAGACCCACCTCAGGTGTTCAAACCACCTGTGTCACAACGACCATGCAATAAAAGCCAACTAAGCCTCTAGGCTGTGTTGCCATTTCTGCTGTGCGGATTAGTCTGCTCTCAAGGGGTCAGTCAGGAGTCTCAGAAAACCAAATCCTCAAAGCTCTCACAGGCTATCAAGTAAAACAACTCTCATAGACCTGAGCTGTTTCTTCAGGTTTTGCATCCATTTGCTATTGACTTCTGATGGATGATGCTTCAGCAATCGGGTGGGTGAGCAGCTGAGGGGTTAGGAAAACAGCAGGATGGATCTTTTTATCCTCTGGTTTGAATCTGGCCAAGAAATCTGATCCTGCACTCAGCCACTGTTGCATAAATCTGCTCTGCATCCACTGGACGTGGTAGCTGTTGTGAGAGGAGTGGGTAGCTGGTCTCCGCATTCTTCCTGCGGGCCCTCACTTCACATTAAGTCCAGAATCTTAAACCGGCCCTACCTGAGGTCCTCAAGCAAAGGGGCTTTTATGGGGAGGGAAATCCCAGCTGCTTGTGTTTGTTACAGTGCTCAAGTTTTTCCTTTTTGCTTTGGTTTTAAAATGGGTTTCTATTCCAGTATATTCCGAAACTCCTTTCTGTCCAAGTTAGAGAATTAAATCCTGCCTGAGTGAAATGTTCCTTACAGATCCCACCACGGTGAGGAGGCGTGTGGAAAAAGGGAGTGATCCGGGGGGGCTCTGTGCCCCAGGGACTGGACTTCCAGAAATAGGACATTGTAGTCAGAAGCAGAAACCACAACCTGGGCAGACATATATGAAGAGAGGACAAGAGAGATCAGTGCCACCAGTCATGGAAGGGTCTAAACTACTGCTGCAGAATATTCTGGGCTGTTTGGGAAAACTTATTTATAACTTAGCCTGGACTCCAGTTGTCTTGATGATTTACTGCAAGCCCAGCTTGGAAATCTGGAAAGGACGCTTCTGGAAATGACTTTTTCTGAGCCCTATGGTAGGTTGAAACCCCAGCCTTGGGGAAGGCCAACACTGAAGGCATCATAATATTTTTGTTCTAAAACCAGAGCAGAGAAATTACACTTCTTGAGTATAAATTCCTGCACAGCACAGGCCAGAGAACGTCATCTGGTAATTTCTGTGGTTGAACCTTGTCCTTGGACAACTGTCCATTTTCAAAGCATGGGACTTTGTGAACACTTTTCCTTCTGGTCTGACATTTTACTTGCTTTGTGGAGGGCCAAAAATGGCTAGCTTTGTGTTTGGGCATGCGACACATTGGAGGAAACTTGATTCCATTGACTTCTGCGGTTAGTTTATTTAGAAGAAATCTACTCACCCTTTTTTGAGTCATAGTTTTGACAAATATTTGACCTCTGAAGTACTTCATCTTCCAGACTTGACCTGTGAGGAACTGATTTTTACAGTTAACTGGAAGTTCTAAATAAGTAAGAAATTAATTTTGGACCTACTGAGACAGAAGGTATTTCAAGATATTTGGTAAACCAAAATTGAAAGAATATTTTATTGCAGGTCTCATGGAGACCTGCATTTTTGAATTCAGATGAGTTTAAAATTCTAATTCAGAACTGGAACAAAATTAAAAATAAAGTGGAATTTTGAGTACAAAAATAGAATATCTTGTTACAAATTTTGAAGTGAAAAGTTCTGACTGTTTCAAATGATTTTTTTAATATATCTCTTTGGGAAAAGCTATTTGGTGACACTGAGACCACTCCATGAATATTTCACTGTTGCCAAAACTGTAGGAAGACTTCAGGTTGCTTCTGACAACAGTTTCAGCCAAAAATGCCTGTGCCTGGCAGCTGCCACAGGGAAATGACATTACAATGTGAATCTCTTGAACAAACTTGGGAACGTCACCTGGCTTTCATTATTTTATTTTTGTGCCAGCCATGAAATTTGCCTGTTTCTGTGTGTGTTTATGCAATCCCAAAGCGCAAGTCTAAGGGCTCTGGGCTTTATACTACCAGGCCTGTTTGGAAAGAGAGATTAAACATTTCCAGAATTGCAGATCTTCCTGTCTGTATCTTCAGGGAGGAAAGTTTCACTTTCTTTTCCCATGGCCTGAGATTAGGCAAAGAAAAAAGACTTTACCTAGTTTCCCAGAGTTCATTCCCATCACTTTTAGGACTGAAAGCAATATTGTCCAGTTGTACAAGTGAAGGCAGAAACTCATCCAAGCTCAATAGCCTATAAAACTCCACTCTGAAGGGTGATCATTTCATAATCAATGTTATAAAACACATCTTTTTTAAGGTGGGTCAATTGAAGATCTCCACAGTATTTCTGAGTAAAAGGCAAATGGCACTTTCTGGTGGAGCGCCGGGTTGACCTTTCCTGGAAAGGTGACCCTGGGCAGTACTGCTGACATTTCCAAAGCACAAACCACCAAAAAGTCTGCGGTGAGAGAAGATGAAATAACACTGATTGCTTGTGAAGGTCCCCCGAATCACCCGAGGCTCTTTCCTGCGACAGAGGTCTTTGTCACCTGTTTGTATTGCAATTATTTTGTCAGTTTTTTTCCTCCAGATCTGCAGAAAATAGAGAAACCTTGAAAAACAAAAGTTTGGGGAGGGGGGTGGAATTCTGTCTACTTATCATCTCATTTCTCTTTACTCTTTAATTTGCTTATTTTCTGCCATTCTTTTAATATCAACCTCAAAGCCTGTAGTCGTTAGTTTTGGGTGTTTCATAGGCAAAAGTGCCATCCATGAGAATAAAGAAAACTTCCAGATGTGGCTCTCTTTAAATTTGTAGAACCTCATGCAAAATGCATGAAATTTTCCTCTCCCTGAAATCCAAATAATAAAAAGACCAAAAAAACAAAGTCCCCAACAACACCCAAACAAGATGTTTTTTTGAGCTGAAGGGAAAACTTCTAAAAGTGCTTACATCTTGCTTAACCTGACATGATCCGGAAAATACTTGAAAAAAAGCACTTAGTTCTAGGCAATGATAATTTCTGCTCACTGCCAGGGGGGCAATACAGTGTTTCATGACTGAGCCCCTGCATGTGCAGAGGCCCTAATTGTTATGACAGGTGTTTTTCACTGTTGTCACTTAGATATAGATGAGGAAAAGATGATTTGCTCCTTCCCATGGCTTTTCTTCAGCAACATATGGTCTTCTGCAGGTCCTCTCTGTCTCGTGGTATTATCCAACTTGACTGGGAATGGCTCGGCATAACAAGATTATGCAGTAGGTAGTTGGTCTTACTCCCAGTAGGGATGTAAACGGCATCAGAAAGGACATGTAGGCTATGCCTAGAAAAACAAAGGAAATTTTGATTTCAAGAGCATTCAGGAAGATACTGAAAGCTGGTAAGACAGTTGTGACCATATCAACATTTTTCCTTCTGTAAATGTATGGATAGGTACAAACACATTTTCATGAAATTTGCTGTTGGTGAACATCTCTGGGACCTCTCCTCTGTTTAATCAAATGAGAACTGGCCAGTGGATTCCCAGTTTAGGAGAGTGGCATGCAGCCATTTATGTATACACAAAGATATCCACTCCCCTCCACGCTTCTGCTCCCAATCACAGCCTGAAACTCCTTTTGCCAAGCTGAGGTGGCAGGAGCAGTGAAAATCACTTTCTTTGTCTTTTTAGTATGTGTCTCTGATCTGGATTACTCCCATCTGGAATTATAGGTAAATAAGGAATCTCTGAAAGGCATATTTTTAGAAACTCTGCTCTCAGTGAAATGATATTTTAACCTAAGAGCATCCTGAGTGATGGTGAACTTGTCCCATATTATTGAACAGATTCTTCCCATGGCTGGCCAGGTCCTTTCGTCTCCCCCCTCCTGTTCTCCTCACCGGTCCTTTCAGTTTCCACCAGTTTCTTGATGCAATCACCAAGCAAGTTCAAATGTTTATAAGCTCTTTAATTAAAAATACATGAAAAAAAGCAGGTAGAATATTTCATATCCTGCAATTAACAACTGCTTTTTTTTTCTCTTAGTGTCATGTCTCATTCTTCCCCTTTCTTCCCCAGACAGCAGTTTTGCAAAAAAATCTCCTTTCCACCAGCCTGACTTGTTCAGACAGACTGCAAGATGACAGCAGAACTGCCCTTTTTAGAGAGAAGGGGAAAATGCTGAAGCAGCGGGGTTTACATTTGCTCTTGGAGTTCAGTCCAGCTTGCCTGAAAACAAAACAAGAGAGGAGCACACAAAAAAGGAGTGAAAGAAAAAAATGCAGCTTCTGTCTCTGGTGCTGACTCTGCCCGAGCTCTCCCCGTGCAGAGAAAGCGGACACAGCAAATATCCTTACGAACTCCTCGGAAAGGGATTTTTGCAAACGCTGTATCTTAGCGTGTGTTCCTTTTAGCTGCCCTTTCTAACGATGGGCTCACGGCCATTCTGCAAAGGGTGCTGGCATAGCCAAGCAAGCTGTGCGCTGCGGGAGTCAAAGGGGGAGAGAGCAGAAAAAAGAAGCTAGGATGGAGAAAGCCGCATTGGGTATGAGCACAAGGACCCACGTCTCACGAGTGGGGCGGTTTTCAGGACTTAGCTGAAGATTTCAGAGGTGGGTCCTTGTTGATGGCTGATCTGCTGTCAGGATTTATGCCAGTGAAGGCCCATTTATGTCCTGTGATATGCCAAGGTGAGCAACTCAGAGCACAAGCCTTTGAGCTGCAGCAGGCAGGGGCGAACCCTTCTCTTGGTTTGGGGTTCACAGCCTCCCTGAGCCTCTGTCCTCTATAAAATGAGAAGCGCATCACCCTGAGGTGATGGTTCTTGAGGTGATCACCTTGAGGTGATCACCTTGAGGACATCAAGAGCTCTCTCCTGGGTGTTGAACTGCATTCGGGACCTCACCTAGGAAGAAGGGAAGGGCGCTGGGCTGCCCAGCTGCAGTCTGCGCAGGCAGAGCGGAACTGGTACAAAACCGTAGGTCTGTCAACACGTAACTATTCCCAGGGCTGGTCCTTGGAAATGAAAGGAGGTGCGTGTCGAAACATGGGGCTCAGCCCCAGAGCCGTAGCTGTGCCAAACCAGAGGCAGGCACCACCACCGAGACCCAGCAGCTCCCCGGTCAAGCCCCGCTCTGTTCCTGCTGCTCCTCCTGACGTTCTTCTGACCAGACCTGAGACGTTGAACCTGTGCACCTGGCTCATGGGTACGAAGAGCTGCCAAGAGGAAGCAGCATCAGCCCGGTGTGAAGCATGACGTGTCTGGAGCCCTGCCTGCTGCCAAGCTACTGAGTTTAATGCTTGCAGCAGGGAGCTGGCACCCCCCATAAAGAGCATCCAGCAGGGAGCTGGCACCCCCCCTAAAGAGCATCCAGCACTAGGTCTGTGCTGGGCAGGCTGACCCACCTCTGGTCTCAGGTCTGGTCACTTGGATGGATCATCCTGACTTCAACACGGGAGCACCAGTCCTCAATGCCTGAGCGCTGAGCCCCTTGGGACATGCTTCAGCGTGGCGCCGTATCTCACATAGAAACAGATGACAGAGAAGGGGATCCAAGCCCTGCAGAGGGTCAGTGGACCTGACACTAACTCACAGCCCCGTGTCCCATCCATGCACCGTTCCTCCGGTGTCCTGCAGACCAGGAGGCCAGCTGCAGTTTAGGAGCTTTGCAGGTCTCTTTCTGCGTGCGAGACTAAACTTCTCGGCAGCGGAGGGTCCCATTTGACACCCACGGCTGCAATCAGACCTGACCCGGTAAGCCGGGCAATCCCAAGCCTTGCCACCGACATGCAGTGTCTGCTGGCGGGAGCCGCGCCGTGCTCTGAAAGGGCTTGCAATTCCCCTGACAAACTGTCGTTCGGTTCCAACGCAATAAAGCAGCAACTGCGTATTTAGAAATGATTATTGAAAGCAGATTTATTAAGGATTAACAAGAGGAGTGTGGGAGTGATAAAAACACTTGCTAATCTTTGGGCTGGGCTGGTTTTGATAATCATCTAGAATTTGAAATAACAGCACAGCAAAATCCTTATCATATAAATCTGATGCAAGGTTTAATATGACAGTTATCATATGTTTAAATATCAACTGATTATTAGAAACATATTCATTGAAAATTAACCATGTAATAGATTGTTATCTGTGACACTGCTTGCTTAAATAAATACACATGTTTTCACAACCAATTGAGAGTCTATTTGAAATGATAGCTTGTTTTATTATTACTATTTTTTTGTAATGCTGCAGAGTGTATTTGTTTGCTCCCCATTCCTGACATAACAGAGATGTTTTTCATTCCTAAGCTGTGTATGGTTAGCCAGCACGTAATCATAATAACAATAATAATAATAATGCATTTTATTTTTATGGCACCCACCAGCCACAGCTCTCCGGCTGTTTCATAAACAAGAATACTAATACCCAGAGAGCACTAAAACATCCATCAGAAAAAAAGCCAAACAGAGTTCAAAATAAAATGCAGCCCGTGTAATTAAAGCAAAATAACAACGCGTGCTTAGGATGACAAGTTTTCCAAGTCTCTTTTGAAAGCAAAACAAGACAAGAGCCCTGTTTTGCAGTGATCCAGCCAAGAGGCAGTGGGAGATGGGGGAAATTGAGGCTGCACAGCAGCGAGCGTCTGCCCATCTGGGTGGGCTCCAGCATGGGTACAGGTTGAGCTGGCTCGGCACGCCTGTCCCCTTGGGTCTTACCTGTATGTTGTTGAGCAAAGCCAAGGCTCTGAGAGGTGAAATGCGTCGGCTAGCTTTGTTCAGGAAGCCAGCAGCGCTTTAACTGGTATGTGGTAATGCTTCTTCACTCCTCAGTCCCAGCAGTGAGAGCGGTGGGACTGGTGTGGGGTCTCCAAAGGGAAGAGGATGAGCCTGTTCTTGTGCCTTTGCACACTACACGGATCAGCCTCAAGGGCCCAGTAGACCAGAGGACGATCCTCGAAGGGCATCTCCCCTCCCTGCCCCACATCCCCTCCTCACTCCAGTACCTCTCCCCACTCCATTCTTTGCCCATACTGGGAAGAGACGGAAGAGATCATAAAAACCAGTGGTTCCACTTTGATCCATGGGTAATTTCCTGGCAGAGGATCTGTGGGCAAGGTTTGCTCTTCTTGCCCGTTTGAAAAGGCTGGAAAGCACAAGGCAGAATAGAGACCTTGCTGAGTTGGGGTGTGAGGAATGAGCGGTGTCTGGGGATACTTGAATGAGTACCTGAGTGGAGTACTGACCTGTGGCAGGGACATGGTTATTGTTGAGTCTCAAGACTGTCATTATTATTATTACTATTATCCAGGTGTTAATCCAGCATTTTCTTTCTTCAGGTCGCTTTTGGGGAACACTCTCAGGAAATGCTTCTGAGAAGGTATGACTGTGTGGGTCTCTCCCCCAAGGGGCTGGCTTGGATCTTGGAAACTGGACCCAGAGGAGCTGAATGGAGCTTCCTGGAGGCTGGGATAAGATGGCATGACTCCACCAGGCATCTGCTGTTGGCCCGTGGTAGGAAGGAACGTGGTCTAGAAACTGTACACCTCAGATTTGCAGGACAGCAAAGGGTGCCTCAGAGGACACGAAGAGTATGCTCCCACCCCACCACATCCTCATTTCCACACACTGGGAGGGTCTGGGACTGCTCACATTCTTCCCCAATTAGATGCAGATACCCCTGGCTCCCCTTGAATATGTGTTACACCAGGTTCTTGGGTTGCATCTCAGTTTTGCAGGGCATGTGTACACCTAAATACTCTAGAAGAAGAGACACAATGAACTGTGGCCATGGTGAGGTGTGACTGCTGAATAGCTAGCTGATACCTGTCCAGGTTGCTTCACTAACCCTTGTGTCTCTGTTAGCTTTAGTCACAAGGTTCTCCTGACAACCATGCCAGAACTGCCACTGCGTTTTCCCTCCTTCCTCACCCATGGGGTTGGATCAGCACTAAGGGATGTGTTTCTTCTATCCTCTCACCTGAGAAGGAGCCTCAAACAGCCAGCTCAGACTAACACACTTAATAGAGTACCACCTGAGCTAACTTAGTGTCCTCTGCTAACATGCCACCTCACTGCTCTTTTCATTTTCAAGTTGTTATACAATCCAGTGCTTGGCAAAAGACCTGATATGACATTTCAAAGCTCCTACTGTTGACTTTTTCCATGGGGAAAATCCAATTTCTTGATTTGCTTCTAGCATCTCAGCCAGCTCTGGATCCAGCCTGCTATATCTCCTCTCACCCTGAATTCTCAGGTCCTTTCCCTCCCACCTCTCTGCCAACAACCAGCTGAGGTTTCTAGGTGTGGAGAACAATAACATATTCCAGGCTTGTATTTGTTGAGTGTGTGGCACGCACAAGGCTGGCCAGGCACAGCTTTAAGGTGAAATTCTTGTCAGTTGCTTAATCGTAGACATAAAGTATCATCAGATGTGCCCTGAGGTATCTGAGATAGATATCCTCATGAGCCTGAGCTTTATAACACTTGACGTGTGGAAGACCATGCCCTTCTGGACTGGCAACCAGAGGCCAGGTGGGATGTCCCAGAGCCTCTCAAATGCCACTAGATATGTGTTCAGGGAAATTAATTGTCGCAGGTGTCCACTGATCAGGTCTCCATAAAGGGAGCTTAGCACCTTGCTCACAGCAGTCTCACGAGGTTAGATGACTAAACGTGGAGCTGAATCTGCCTGGGGATCTCTGTAGCAGGTGAAGTCTGGCTTGCATTTCAAAATCAGCCAGTGATGTTCCTCTGTCTGCGCAGGGCAGCGCAGTGATGAGCAAGATGTTGCGTGGCAAGCCTAAGGAGGCTTAGCTTGGAGACAGCCTGGGCAGCAGCTTGTTCCAGACTTGTCCAACGGCACAAAAGACAAATGGAAAAGAAAGAGAGAAAGAGTTTCCAGGAAGCACTGAAACAGTTGCAGTCTTGCCCTTTGAAAAGTGCAGGTAATTAGCAGTTTAGCATTGAATCCCAGGTTAATTGGCTTGGATTAGGTCACTGTTCCCTATCCTCCTCACAGGTGTCACCTCCTTCTTGCTCTGCCAGAGGGTGGTGGGAGGAGAGAGCAATCAGCATCATGAATATGCACCATTAGCAGAAGGGTCTTAGAGTGGCTGGGAGGGGGACCTAGCTGGGGGGCAGCAGGACTCGTCCCTGGTTGAGCCAGAGAGCAGCCATGAGATTGCTGGTCCAGAGAGACCGAGTCACAGGGGAAGGGGAAAAGAGATAACAGCTGGGAATGGACTTGGACCAGCGTGTGATACAAGAGCTTACAAATATTTGAAGTGTGTGAAACGCAGAGCAGGAAGAGCAGCCCCGATAGCAGACACTGCTGCTGGGGAACGTCCTCGCCTTGCACAGATCCTTCCCATCTGCTGTGCAGGGATGTAGGAGGCCAGCTCCAGCTAAGGACAGCAGGTGCCCGATAGCCCCCATTGGACCTGCATTAGCAAACCGCCTTTGCTGCATGCACATTAGTGACTTTGGCTTTACACCACCCCTGCCAATGCTGTTGAGGATTGGAGTATAAGGGATTTACCAAGGTCACATTTAACAGAGGAACTGGGAATACAGTTGTGATAAACTGGCATTTTTAAACACACACGTACACTTGCGTGTACATTTGCCTGGGAGTAAGTACATAAAACCAAGGGAATTAAAATCTCTTTCCCAAAAGATCTCAAAATTGTTAGTACCCTGGCACTATGTGGCTCCACTTCTTGTTAATTGAAAGTCTAAAAATAATCCTATAAACTCTATATTTAGTAGAAAAGTTTCCTAGGACCTGGATGAGATATGTTATTTTGGATTTGAACATATTGTAAGGAAGTACTTAAAATATTTTACAGCCAGGTTTTTCCGGCATTAAAAACAAACAGGCATTTTGACTGGGAAAAATGGGGACAATCTAAAATAGAATCATAGCAAAATATGGTGATATTAAAAGCACTGGGATCTTTTTGGCAAAAACACTTTGACAAGACTCAAATGATCATGGGACATTTTGGTGATTTTTTTTCACCTTTCCCCTCTCTTCAAAAATAGGTTCATTTAAAAGATTTCACCATTTCACCAAGTCTAAACAGATTAGCCTGTAGGTCTCCTGAATCCAGACCCGCGTCCTATATTTAGCTCATTAATGACAAATGCTGTGGCCTGCAACCCCAAAACACTTGGTTTAGGGAAGGTCATTGCATTCAAACTGGACTGAAATCAAAGGAAGGAAAAGAGCGGGTTGCCTGTCAGAGAAAATTGTCCTGACAATGCTATCTCCAAGGCAGTCTCCTTGCAGAAGAGAAGCGAGCTTCATTGATTATTCACAGAGGTTACACAAACTATGAATCAGGGGATTGCATTAAGGATCAGTCCCTCCAGCAGCTGGGTTGTATCCCTTGAACACCATGATGCAGCCTGCCCTGGAGAATTACCATATGAAAGGATAGCAAGCTGGGACCAGCCACTGTGCAGATGACTTCACCTTCTGCAGGGACCCTTCCTAGAGCACGTCTGTAGGTTTGGCTGGATTTCCAGCAGGTCAGGGTCTCTGCCATGCATGCACCAAACTGCACTGGACAGTCCCAAGTGGCAGGAAGCAAAGCAATTCATGCTCACCTGCAGACTTAACCATTCATCTGGGAAGATCTCCTTCGTTAGCCCTTAGAATAAAGTTACCTGCAGGATACAAGAGGAGGGATGACGGTGGGAAGAGGAGGGGAACACTCTGGGCTGATGGATGCAGCCCAATTTCTGTGAAACAGAGTGAGCTGTAGTGATTTATTCAAGCTGGCAAGGTAGGCAGGGAGTTTTGGCCTGGGGGAGCCTGGGGCAATGAGTAAGCTTAAATTTCTGAAGGGTGGAGCTCAGAATTCTTCTTTATATTATGCAAAATTTAAAATAGGAAAGAAACTGATTCATTCTCCCCAGCCCCGAGGAAGACATTCCTCAGGTTAATGTTAGGTGTGTCTACTGGGAACGTGGTGTAATAGAGGTCAGGAGGCACGTGAGGGACACGCACGTGCATCCCCCCGGAGAAGAAGGCTCTCCAGGAGACCTGAGGACCACAGGGAGGTCCTAGCCAGGACCTCTCTGCCACCGTCACAAAATCTAAGGATGCCCCTACCTTGAAGTGCTTACAGCCAAATTGGAGGAGGACGATGGGGAAAGGAGCACCGTTGTCCCAAGAAGTGGTGCACGGGGAAAACATAAGCAGCAGTCGGATGCCAGGTCAGTCTCCAGCTAGGCTCTTTTCTCAAGCGCTGTGGTCATCTGCTCCCATGAGCCAAGAACTGCTGTTTACCTGTCGCTGTGTTTATCCTGCCTGCCCCACTTGAAGTAGAAGGAGATCCCTGAAAGGGGAAAGTGGAAAGTGTTATTGTAACCAGCCCCAGTTCACACCCTGCTTTGAAGGGAAAACACATTGTCTGTCTACCAGCCAAGTTTCCTCCCTTCCTGGGACTGGCTGCGTTGGCAACACAAACAACAGCAACCAGACAGAGACCAAGACTTTAAACAATGACCGTGGCTCTGCGGCGGATGGAAGGACTTTACATGTCTTCATGAAGAGGCACATTTTTTCCCCATGAAAATTCTGCTCCCTCTCCCCTTTTTTGAGAAAAAAGGTATTTTTTAAGAACCTCAGTGTGGGCACAGCAGGTACCCCACTGTGCCAGCTTCTCTTGCACAGACAAGAGTGCTCCAAAACCCTTCTTCCAGCTGCCCAAGGGAGCAGGTTCACCTGGTAGCTGCCCCAACAGCAGGGCCATTCTCTCTTCTACCATCTGAAATCTTATCCAGGATGGTGGCAGCAGGCAGGAGTGCTGGTCTCTTAGTATTACAACACAGAGTGAAAAGATGATCTTGTCTTGCCCACGGGTCTGGTCCCCAGGAGAACAGAGCTTTGTTCCTGGCTCTGTTCTTGCATAAGTCATTTTGACTCTCTTTCCATTTCTTTAAAGGTCAGGACAGTCTCCCTAAGTACCACTGTAGTGACTAACAGCGTGGAGCCTTGATCTCAGCCTCTTGCTGCTGTGGCAATACAAATAACAGTAATGCCTTTGGTTTCCAAAACCCTCCCACCATTAGCTCTGGCACTGTCACACCAGTTGCCCTTCTATCAAATGGGGAATCACAGAGGAGAGCTATTCACTTATAATATTTATGAGTCCCTAAAGCAGTTATCAGTTTCCAAGTGGAACTTATACGCACCAGAGGCATCATGGCAGCAAAGACACTGAAAAAACTCGGCACATGCTCAACAAGTGCCTGGCTATTTGGCAGTATGAGTCATCCTCATACAGAGGGAGATTATAGGCATGCAGTAATACAAACCAAATGCTAAATCTTCCAGAAGTGGAACCAAGCTACAGCTTCAAGTTTGGTATGGAGTCCTGTACATGGTGACAATGGGTTATTATTTCAGGGAGGAGGGAGGTAGGGTAGGAAAAAGGATGCTGGAGCTATGCTTGACTGCCACTGATCCCATATGGATGTGTCTGCTCTCCCTCTGTCTGTGCTTGCTCACCTACAAAATGAAGGGCTGGGTCTAGCTAATGAACCATTTGCCTTGTGTGTCTGCTCCGGGCAAGAGAGAACACCCCCCTGGTGGGGATTTTCCAGTCAAAGAGCAAATGCGAATCCTGTTTTTGCTATTGTTGCCAATTTTTATGCCATTGTAGAAGTCAATAAGGCGTGACCTTCAAAGTCCTTCATTGCAGAAGATTTGTAGCACGTTGCAGCAGAACTGACCCAATAAATGACTATCCCATATGTGGAAGATTGCAAGTGGAAAGCACTAGAACAGTTCAGGAAAGGTGTCCAAGATCTTCAGGGGGTTAGATTTGGAGCTGTGTAGGTGGTTGAAGACACATCTTCTGCCCTGAACTAGTCACACTGTGCAAAGCATCAGCATCCATTATATGCAGCCACATACCTTTTCCTGTTTGTTTTGCAAGAACTTGCCATGCCCAGGCTGTGTGAAGGTTTCCCAGATACGTCCTAAAAAAGCAGCTCAATTTAAGAGAGAACAGCACTGTCAGTCTGCAGGAAGGAGCCCAGAGTCCATTGAGACTCTTTTCCTCCATGTGCTCCATTACACGGAGTTGCTTTGGACTCTGGACAGTCTGCCTCAAGGAGTGCTGTCCTGTCCTCGTCCTCCACACCCCCCTGTTTGAAATAACCCATTTTCACCTCTGCTAGGTTTCTGGCATCTAAAGTATGCCTGGCCCCTGGTGCTCTTCTCTGCCTTCCCAGGGACAGTGAAGGATACAAAGGGCGTGATCTCAATGTTTCCCGTTGTGCTCAGACTGATAGTGGAGAGATTAGAGGTGGAAAGAACACCTATGAGGTCATCTCTGACATCCCCGGGGAGCAATCTGGGATTGTTCCTTTGCATTTTATTATCTGGTGCTCTGTCCAGCTCAGCAGTAACATGATTCAAACCACAATCTTCCCAGAGCGTCCCTAGGGCAGGCAAGTCGCAACCTTGTGTTTCTTACTGTCAGGAAACATTTCCTGATATTCAGCCTAAATTTTCCTTTCCTTAAATTCATTCTATTTACACCTATTCTCAGACAGACCTCACCCTGGACAACCTCTCCTCCTCCTCCTCAGAGTTCAGACCCTTTCTGGACTTTGTCATTCTGAACGCATTTGTGGATCCAGTTTTGCTGCAGCTTCAATTCATGCTGGGTAGCCCCTATTTCAATATCCGAGAGCCTCAGGCTCATCAGTGCACTTCTTTTTACAACCCTGTGAGGAAAAGCGTGCTTCTTTAAGGCCCTCATCCTCCAAGACAGCTGAGTACCCAAAAGCCAAAGGTATTTTGACATCCATAAGTGACTGCTAATGGCCCTAAGTATCCTGGGTTTGATGGAAAAGCTGTGCACAAATTGTCTATGGATGAAAGACCTGACTGAGAACAGTCCCTATAATTGCGATCCCCCATTAAATATTCGAGCCTGTCTCACTAACACAAATCGGTCTCTTTGGTTTTGCTGTGGATGTGGCTTATTCATCACTCTTGGGTGTCTTGGTAGAAGCTGGAGGTTGGATGCCCCTTTTCTGCCTCCATACAGTGAAGAGGAATAAAGCACTCAAGGGCAGGCTGCTCATGTGTTCAACTGGTGACCAAATGAATGGCCCAACTCTGTTGGCCTGCTTTGTTGATTGAGCCCAGACATTAATTGTCCTGATGCTTTTTCCTAAATACACAGCTCTGCATATGCTGTCCTTCTAATGTTTGTGGTGTTCTACCTTTGCTGCTTGTGAATAATGAGTTGTACAAGGGACACATGAACTAGGTAGCTTTTGCTGAAATAAAAACTGGGAAGCAGAGTACAGAGGAAACAGAGCTGAGAACTCACCTCTAAAAGTTATCGGCTTTTGGGCTGAGCTACCAAAACTGGAAACCATTTGGAAATCTCTGGTCTCTGAAGGCTGGCAGGCAGAGACAGCTTTAGCAATAAGCAAGTGGGACAGGTACTTCAGTAGGCAGCAGGACCAGCAAATTATACGGGGTGCTCTTGGTGTTAAATGGCAGCTGGTCCTGTACCGAGAACTGCACATGGCATTGCTGAGGCAACCATCTTCTTTCCATGTGCAGGAGCAAAAGATTCCCCATGCCAGGGGAATCCCTGGATAAGATCCTTCAAAATGCTTCAGTTAATGGGAGCAGCTTTAAGATGCTGAAGAGACTCAGAGCTTGTTGGGCAGAGAACCTCTTTTTTTGCCTCTTGGCTGCCCCACATGCAGTACTGTGGGTGCTCGCTCTGCACTTGGGGCTCCCACATACAAGGGCAATAATAATCAGTACTACTGAGAAAAGGAAGTATTGTCTTGGATTGACTCCAGAGGCAGAAATGATAATAATTCCCTGGTGGGAGCAAAGCCTGAGCAGCCCACAGCTATGGTGATTCAGAGATGTTATCCAGGAAAGTCTGTGTGTACGCAGGCAGACCTTCTTCATCAGCTCCCTGGAAGTTGCTTCTAGGGAAACATAAAGGAGCAGTTATGTGTTTTTCCATAGCTGGACAGTGGTTAGGATGCAGAAGTTGATGCTCCTCTGCATATCTTTATGTTTCCGGCAATTAAGCAGCCTTCCTTCTCATCCCTGATTGCAAAGTCAGCATGCCATGAAGGACTCTGGCAGGCACAGGCCGAGCATTCCCTGGGCAAACGATGTCCAGCCAGGCTCTCCTGATTAGCTCTGATTACTCCGGGGATGCTCGTACAATGCCACATTAGGAACAGTTGCTTTGTTGTTGGGGAGGTGCATGGGCAGCCACACTAATGTGCTCGCAGGGTGGGTGAGTTCACAGGGGAGGCTGCGGGCACGTGTACTGCGCTGCCTGTGCTCAGCGAGAAAACACTCCCCGTCTGGCTTAACGGGCATGCAAGGCAGCAGGGAGTATAGGCTTGTGAGAGATCTCGGGATGTCACCTAGAACATGTTCCTGCTCCAAGACAAGACCAGCTAAGGCATCCTTAAGAGATTTTTAACCTAATCTGTCTGTAAAGGCCTCCAGAAATACCTTCAACCCCGCTTTGTGTAGCTCTGCTTTGCTGTCCTATCTGTTAGGGAGCGTTGCCCACCAGCGTATTTTATTCTTGCTGCGACTGAAACCCAGGTCTTCTCGTCTGGTACTTATGGATTTGGAAAATGGGTGATTCCTTTCCTCTCTGTAACAGCATTCTGTGAGACAGTTCCCATCATATCACCTCCCCTGCCTATGTTTTCTTAAAGTAAAAAAACCTGTTCTTGTGGTCTGTCTCCACAATCTGGTTCTGCTTGCTTCCTTCTGGCCGGTCTCCAGTTGGTCCATGGCTTTCTTACAGTGCAGCACCTAAACCTAGGCATGGATATCATATCCAAAGCAGAACAGACCAAAATTACAGTATTATCTTATAGACTACCTTACTGCTTACAGACTGAGTTTGGGATTTGCACGCTTTAACATTACAACATTGCTGACTCAAGTTCAGCTTATGACCCTGTTTCCCTAGAATCCCTTCTGCAGCACTGCTGCCAAGACAGACCTCCCCTTCTTTCTGTACATGAAAAACTGATTATTCCCATTCTTATCCCTATCCAATTTTATCTTTTTTTTTCCTCCCAGATTCTTTCTTGAGTTTGTCAGTCATTTTTAATTCTAATCCTGATCTCCCATGTACTTGCAGTCTAGCCTAGCTTGCTTTAGTAAGTATAGTCTGTATGCTAATGACCATCATCCTGGTCATTAACGAAAGTATTGAATAGCCTCAGGCCTAGGACAGACCCTTGCACAGTGGTCTCGTCACATGTTTCTGGCAGGACTGTGACCTTTTAGACACCCTTTTAAATCGTTCTACTTGAAACCTGCTATCTCATGGCCACATCATTTGGACCATTGTCTCCACTTTGTTTACAAGAAAGTTATGTGCAACAGTGCAAAGCACAGTACTAAAGCCGAGGCGTGAGATTCCTCGTGTACTGGGCCCTAAGGTCTATCAGCAAGAGAAATTAGATTGGACTGAGACAGCCTGCTCTCCATAGATCTTTCTTGGCTGGCAGTCAGCATCTTGTTGTCTCCTGTGTTCCCAAACAGTTTGTTTCCTTGCCCTGTCCAAGAATTTTTCCAGGAAGTAAAGTAAAGTTGGTGGAGCCTTGACAACTGTTCATTGATATATGATGCGTAGCTAGGCGTCATCTTTGGCATTTCCAGCATGCTACCTGGGATGACAGAGAAAATGATGCAACTGCTAAGAAATTGGAGGAGGAAGCAGAAGAAACTGGGGAGGGGGTGGAACAAAAAACAAGTGTGCCTATTCTTTTAAAAAAAAAAGTGGAGGTGAAAGGCGAGGGAGCAATCACTTCATAGATACTAAAATCAGTCTTCTTGAGCAGCTGAACAAACAGAAACTGGTTTTCCAAGGATTTGTATCTCTAAGTTGATTAACTTTTTGATAGAGTTATTGTAAAATGCTCTGGTTTTTGTGCATAGATCTGTAACATTTCCTTCCTCTCTCTGTTCTAGTCCTCCTCCTGCAGGGTCTTTAGCTAACGTCATATGGGATGTCAAATTTGATGGTAGAAGTTGCCTGTTGACATCCATGGCAAAAAAGTTTGTGTTTGTATGAACAAATTTGTCACCGTATGAACAAATGAGACAAATTTATGACTGTATGAACTTCATTTCTGGCCATTTACTTCTGCAAAATTTGTAGGATATTAATTCTCTTTGGTATCTTTTCCCATGGATAGAGTGATGTTTACATCCAGTGAAGATTTCTAACAAAAAACGGTGTAACTAGAGACTGTGTAATTGCCCAAGCCTTAATTTCATCAGTTTCAATGGCAGGATCAGACCTCTCACAACTTTCTTTACACTGTTCTGAATACTGGCTGAAGTATATCAGACCTTCACAACAGCACCTGCTTAGCAACTTTGCTGGAAAAGTCATAGTCTGATTTATAAATGGAGAAAACTCACAGCTTCAGGATGGTGAGAGTCCTTTGCTCCTGGGTCAGCGCTCCACTGAGATGCCACAGAGCACAGCACTTTGCAGGATCAAGCCTTTGATGATCTTGACGCTGGTTTTCCCACCCCATGGCTGCAGTTCACGGATACCCAGCAAGGCCAGGCGTTCAAATGTGAAAATGATTGGACTTCCGCGGTCAATCTCTGTGTTGTGATTCCTGTGCACACCCTGAATACTCTGGGCTAATGTTTTCGTTTAATCATGGCTTTCTTGGCTTTGAATGCTCTTGGTGTACTGGAGCTACAAAAACATTTTGATATCCTTAGATTTACCCAAACAGTTTGGCTTTGCCCTGACTTTGAGGCAGCACAACAGGCGACTTGACTCTAAGTGAAAGCAATTAAGGAGGCATTTAAAAAAATGTGTGAATGAACTTTACACTGATCCTGTTCTCTGGGGTCCTCTGATGTAATACAAGCTGCTCAGGGATTATTGGCTGCCGTTTTGCACGCATTGCTTCTGGCTGCAAAGCCTCAGATGGAAATGAAGCACCTGGGTCTAAGTATTCTCATTCGAGTTCCCAAATGTCATCATCTCACTATCTCTTACTTGCCACAGCCTGAAGACAATTGTGCCATCAGATTGCCACAAATGCCTTCTGATTCTCCCCCTGCTTGCTCCAGAGCAGGCTTCTGGAGGTAAACTCTGACACTTAAAAACGTGTGGTGGCAATCTGCAGTTCACAGGTCCTCCTAGACTTCACCGCACGGGAATGTGGTTATAAACAAAAATGAGTCAAACCTGGGTTTTCTTGGTCTGGCCTTCAAGGTAGTGTTTGAAGGATGTTTTGATGTGAATTACAATAACAAGCCAGGCTTAACAAACTTGAGGAAACCTACTGGTTGGCTTTTGGAAAGTCCCCAGGGACTAAATTCCAGATAACATTCTTCCATATTCATGGAATTTATGCTTCCTTGTTTGCTACCATGCAAAAAGAAAAAAAAAAAAACAAAAAACCAAACCCGAACCAAACCCCAAGAATTACTCACATTGTCTATCAAGTTTCCTGAATTTCTCTTAGAATTTCCAGGAAACTAGGCAACTCAAATGGTTGAGTAACATCGCACGACTTTCCATGGCTCAGGGTATAAGGTCACTTGGTGTTTCATGGAAGCCATGTGACTTGTTTCAAACAACTCCTGGAAAGAGAAGGTCTCTGTCAACAAATAAACTTGTTGCCCTGGCCAACACTGGGATTTCTGTGTTTTTAAGGCTTGATTGGAGGAAGGGTATGTGAGGGACGACGAGTGACTACTTACAGATTCATTTATAGTGGCTCAGGGATTTTAAGTGAAAGATGTTAGTTCAGTGCATGCTTAGCATCAGTGGTCTGGGGCAAGTAAAGATGCCTAAATCCATACAGACATGCAAAAGCCTATGTTGACTTGGTGACTAACGGTGATCCCCAGATCACCTGCCCACAAGTGCCCAAAATCTATAGGCCTCCTTTACTGGGATTAAAAAAACCAAAGCATCCTGAATTCTGCTTCTGAGGAATGCTTAGAAGTCCTTGGAGGTGCCTCTGTCTTGACATGGCTGTATACCCTGAGGATTATCCCCTTCCTATACCCTGCTAACTAGGATAATATCTTGCCTCTTGCTAACGGCTTTATAAAAGGAAAGGGATAGCATGATCAGAAAATCTGGATACATCATTCAAAGCAGTAACATTACTGAAAGTGTCCTGGTTGCATCTGTCTTTCTCCTTAGAAAATACTTTGACACTGTGACAAAAGTCTGTCTTTTTTTTTTTTTTTTTTTTTAAGTGGTAACATGGAACCAATTCTCATCCAGGACAGACCTTAATGCCCAGAAATGTGTTGGTTTTCAGGAGTATGGTGGCATTCTGTGGATGAGTCCAGAAACACATGTGGGAAATTAGTGGGAAATGAGTAGTATTTGCAGAGAATGAGACTCTAAAGCACTTTTAGGGAGCTATTGGAAAGGAAACTAGAATAAAGGACTCAATAGCAAAAGCTGTTTGGTTCCTGTGGCTAAATAATTTTAAAATCAGTAGCAGTTGCTGAGCTTTAGCTTGTGTCACTGTAACTTTCAAAGCCAGTAAATGATCATTCCTCATGAGATAACAGCAATGCGTCAAGATGAAATTTTAAAGCCCTCTTCCACACAGAGTTTTTGGGAGTCCTAGTGGCTTTGCAAGAAGAATGGAAGAAGCTTTTCTGATAATCCTGTGTATATGCTTGGGAAATAGGAATGTCAAGGACCGAGTCCCACACCTGCAAGAAGTGATGCTTGACCTTGGCTTCCTGTGTCCTAACCAGGTGGCTGTTTTGTCAAGTGGCAGGGGAGGAAGGTGGTGTAAGTGACCCTCCTCTGTTCTTGACATAAAAAGTGTAGGCATTTCTCTTCAGGAGAGAAAGAGAGCCTGAGGATCACAACATGAGGGAGATTTCTCCTTTCTTTACAGCAGAGAGAGCTTTAGGATGTGTCCCTGTCCTTGGTGTGTTTTTTAGGCTAACGCTGTGTGGATCCTTTGTCACTAAGTTGGTTTTTGGGACCCCATTTTGAAGGATCTAATTCTCCCTGCTGGTTGCACTGAGACTTTAAGAGCCAAATCCCCAGTTCTGGAGTCCACTCTGGGAACCAGGTGCCTAAAGTGAAATCATCTGGCACGTAAGCACCTTGGAGTCAGGTGGGTCGTGCTCCTCAGTCATGGATGATATACAAACACAAATGGGCTTGGGGATAAACATTCGAGAAGACAACTGGTTCCTGTCATCATATCTCTTTCCCTAAGCATCCATTGCTGAGGGAGATTGCTACAAGTGGAGTTTACATCTGTTTCATGACAGCTGTTCCTATGGAAGAGTTTGGCAAAAGTGGCACCTGGAGAAGCACTGAGCACTCAGTGGTCAAATTTGCACGCAGCAGTGACTGCTTTGTATCGATGGCCAATGTAAGAACTAGAGAAATCTTTGTGGAGAAGGGTGTGCCAGGCTTTTAACTAAACCAGGCATCTGGGGATGTTTATCAGTTTATTGGCCCCTAAACTCAATCAACAAAATGGTATTAATGGTTGCAACCCATGCAAGGGTATTCTGGAACTTAACATTTCATCATTTAGATCCCTTGCTGAAGGCTAATTAGGGCTTTCATAAAAAAATTGCTGCTTGGTATATTTGTGTATTTGTTTGCAATACAACCTAGTAATTTCATTTTTGTTTGTATTACACACTTTTGGGGGGGGGGAGAAATAGCTCACGTATAAAGTCTATTGTCCTTTATCCATCCAACCTTCAATGTGGGGTGTGTCCTATCTGCCTGCAATCTCCAGATCCACACATGAAAACAGAACTGCTTTCATTTACTAGGATGTACACCTTTTGCCTTGGTTAGTGGGTTACACGAGACTAATGCTGAGGGCCTTGAATTTGTCCTTGCTGACAACATGTGATTAAACTGGCAGAATGGATGGTAGCATCTGCTGCCAAGACCCCTTCCAAATCCATGAACCTGACCGCCGTTATAAGACCTTCCCTCCTGTATATTGTTGACTTCTTTGTCCAGTTCAACAAAACATGACTCATGAGGGGAAAATCACTACTTCTCCCCAAGAGACTCCTTTGCAGGCTGACAGTTTGTCTCACCATTGAGAAACATTTCCTGATAATTCCACTGAAAGTTTCCTCTGCTTCTTTTCGGCTTATTCCTCCTAGATAACAATCTCACATTTATATATAGTGTTGGAGCATTAAAATCCCACCTGACCAGCAGGGTGAGTGCCTCTGAATAGTACTGAGATCCTGTAGAAAGACCCCCTCCCTTCCTGCTGTATCAGAGGAAAGTTTAATACTCTAAGGACCTCAGCACCCCTTCTAAAAAGTAAGAAAATAAATCCTTTGCAAAATGGATGTACTTATGCCTTGCTTGCTGCTGGAGTGAAGGAGGTGGGCTCTCCTAACACTATGCAGGAATCTAGGCTGAGAAGTAAAATAAAAGTATCTATATCCCACAGGAATTACTCATGGGAAGTGGGGGAAAATGTAACAATGATCCAAGGAAAAAGACCATGTCGAAGACGGCCATTTCCTATAACTGGCACGGTATTTCATAGCATTGTCATCACTTTAGTTTTGGATTATATATGGGCTTTTTAATCCAGTGTAGCCTTTCTACTCTACTAACATCAAGAGGATGAAGTTGGATGGAAGTTAACCGACCCCAGGAAAAGAACTGTAGCCAAGTTGCCAACCTTCTATAGAAGGCACGTGCTGGAGTAAAAGAGAGGAGGTGTAAAGACTGAAGGCTGTAATTCTCTGTGCACTGTAGAGTGCATGAGAGCCACACAAGCTACACTGGGATGCTCTAAGGTGTATTGTGGGTCATTCACAGCTCTGCAGGGGCCATGATCAAACCCATTTTTGTGTCCCTTGTTGTTTAGATGCTGCTTATCTGGGAGCACTTTCCTGGGATGTCCCATGAACACCTTCACCCCACCTGGTCTCTGTTAGGGTCAGAACCAGGAACAGCATGATCCAACCCTTCAATGCAGTAGAAGGAGTGATGCTTTGGGATACTTGCTAGTCACATAATGGCAACTCTCCTTCCATGCAGTATGGAGATTGTCCTGGGGGCATTCAGTGCATAAAAGTGCCCTGTTCATACCTGGGGGCACAGGCAGAAACCCAGCCATGGTGTCCCACCCTGCCACTACGGAGGGCTGAAAGTGCCCATGCTGTGACGGTGGGCATGCCTTAATGCTTCGAATTAGACCACTTTGCTGCAAATGACTGCAGTCTCCACTTGCTCTGCTATCCCTTCTGCTCCCAGTCATCATGTGGACCAGGAATATGCTCACTGCCTTTTAAATGTTATTCTTATAAGCTGTGATGGGTTGACCCTGGCTGGACGCCAGGTGCCCACCAAAGCCATTCTATCACTCCCGCATCCTCAACTGGACAGGGGAGAGAAAAATATAACAAAAAGCTTGCGGGTCGAGATAAGGACAGGAGAGATCATTCACTAATTACCATCACGGGCAAAACAGACTCAGCTTAGGGAAAATTAGCTCACTTTTTATTACAAATCAGCCAGAGTAAGGTAAATGAGAAATAAAACGAAATCTCAGAACACCTTCCCTCCACCCCTCCCTTCTTCCCGGGCACAACTTCACTCCCGGATTTCTCCACCAAGCCCCCCCAGCGGCACAAGG
>NW_010973177.1:5244298-5404880 GCF_000737465.1 Haliaeetus leucocephalus
CAGCAGGGGTCCTTCCCACGGTGTGCAGTCCTTCAGCCACAGACTGCTCCAGCGTGGGTCCCCCACGGGGTCACAAGTCCTGCCAGAAAACCTGCTCCGTGGGCTCCTCTCTCCACAGATCTGCAGGTCCTGCCAGGAGCCTGCTCCAGCCTCCAGCGCAGGGTTCCCATGGGGTCACAGCCTCCTTCGGGAACCCACCTGCTCCGGCGTGGGGTCCTCCACGGGCTGCAGGTGGACATCTGCCCCACCATGGACCTCCCTGGACTGCAGGGGGACAGCCTGCCTCACCAGGGTCTTCACCACGGGCTGCAGGGGAATCTTCGCTCCAGCGCCTGGAGCATCTCCTCCCCCTCCTTCTGCACTGACCTTGGTGTCCGCAGGCTTGTTTCTCTTACATGTTCTCACTCCTCTCTCCGGTGGCTGTTTACCGCATCCCAACTTTTTTCCTTCTTAAAAATGTTATCACAGAGGCGTTACTACTATCACTGATTGGCTCGGCCTTGGCCGGCGGTGGGTCCGTCTTAGAGCCAGCTGGTATAGGCTCGCTCTCTCTCGAACACAGGGGAAGCTTCCAGCAGCTTCTTACAGGAGCCACCCCTGTAACCCCCCCCGCTACCAAAACCTTGCCACATAAAACCAATACATAAGCCCATTCTTCTAAATCATCCATCTTTAATGGTTCCTCTTATTTGGTTTCACACCAGTTTCTCATCTTCCTTCTGGTATTGATTATGGATACATTTCTTTGATATCTTGTGTTCCTTCACTTGGAATGACCTTCATTTCTTTCACACTCCATGGACAGGGAAACAAGAATAAATATGTGTTATAACCCCTGCACCCTTCAAGCCCCTCCCCTCATTGCAAAATCAGCTGAGCAAGCTCAAGACCATGAAATTTATTTTGTTGGAGGTTGAAAGAGGGAGAGGATGGATTTGGTTTGGGTGGTTTTTGCATCCTGTCTACCCCTTGGCTTCTAAACAAAAGGCATTCAGAAGACTGTTCTATAGAACTTGAATCCGCCCTGGATTAAGCTGAAGTGCAAACTTTCATTTTGGTTCAATGAAGCAAAACAAAACTGTGTGATTCAGAAACGTCAAAATATTATGTTTTTCTCTGAAGTATTTCAGAGCCAACGTATTTTCTCTCTTTTCCATGAAAAAGTTAAATATTTGCATATGGAGCATATTTCTGTGTAATCTCACATACAGGGGGAGCGAAAGTTTAAATTTCATCATAACAGAATTTCTTACAGGGCAGGAATTCCTGGGTCTGTCCCTGATTGAAATAAAACTTATTATTTCCTTAATAATTAATCACCTTTCTTTAAGACAGGGAAACATGGCCCTAGATGGGTGGACTGACTCACCTGAAGTTCTCAAGATCGGACCCACTTTTTGGCAGTGTCAGGTATCTTGGGGCTTTGGTACACAGGCAAAGCCTTTAGCAACTAATACAATTCAAATACATCAATAATAGCTAAAAGCGGTAGAATCCCAGAACATGTAATTGCATTCATCTTCTCAAGCCTCTAGTCCAAAGTGATGCAGAGCTTCGTTACGTGGGTCTCACCACCCGTCGCTGCTGATTGTGGACTTAAAGGTATTTGGATCCCCATCCAACAGCAAATGGCATCTCAACAGGACCGAAGGGTGTCATTAATGGGCCAAGTGTAGGATAGAGCTTTCAAAATTAGATTCTTCTGCACATTATCTTGAATATACATTCAGACAAGAATGACCAGTCTTTTCAATGCCATGAGTTGAGACTATCAGTTTGCAGTTACTTGCTTGGGTCATAGTAGTTCCCAGCAAATTAAGCTTCTATGCTGCCTCATGAGAAGGCCTATGAATAGTCTAGCTATTTTCCTTTCAAATGGGAACAGTGATGGCGCCTTGACCGTAATGCCTGGCCACGTGTTGGCAAAATAGGAAGCACTCAGCAGCTGTCAGATTTAGGGTTTTTTAATTTCCTGCCAGCAATGTTCATCTCTCCCTCCTCAGTTCGGTCCTGGAGCAAAGCCAGTGGAGAAGAGGGTGACATGTTGGATAGAAGCATTGTCATCTGGTGCTCTCAGGACCAAGAAGGAAGAATGCATAAATCTGAGGGGGCTATCAGAGACATGGGCATTCAAGATAACATAGCAGAGATGTGGGGGTTCACAACAACGTAGCAGAAGCAGGAGTATAAAGTGACAGTGGCCAGTTTTGTTGTATGGTTTTCTAAATAAGTTTTCGTGGTGTTAGATTGTTCTCCTTGTGAATGACTACATGTCTTGTTGTGTCTACGTGTTTTGGGCTCCTATTTCTAACCAGTGGCAGTTTTGGAACATTTTAGACTCAAATCTGGCTCCGTGCCCAGGATAGATAGAAACTATGACACCAGAATACAGCTGAGCCCCAGTGGAGTTGTCCTCCAAACAAGAGCAAACCATGACTTCATCTTGCATCTGTTGCCTTCTGTTTGAAAGCGACTCGGGCAGCCATCTCCTGCATATATAGGCCTTGCTCAAACCAGAAAAGACCATAAATTTGCTCCCTGATTTCCTACCGAGGCTTGGAGGAGTTTCATACCAGGGGTCATGGCCATTTGACCAGAAGAGAGTCCCCTCCTCCAGGTCAAAGTTATATCTTCTCTCCTGGCATACACCTGTTATAATATCAAGAATTTTCAGAGTTACATCATCATCTGTCATTTAGAAATCAAAGAAAAAATTTGTGTTGGAAGCCCCCTCTGGAGGTTGTCCAGTTCATTTTCCTGCTCAGAGCTGAACTAGCTTCAAAGTTAGAGCTGAAGATCTTGATCCATTTTGACCTACCATTTTTAAAAGCTCTACCTCTTTGGCAATGGTGAATTTAAAGGAGGTATGTCTAAACTGGACTACAAGCTACTGCTGTGGTCCCCATGGCTGCTTTAGACTAAACAACATAAGCAATAAGTATTTTATCTCTTGTCTGGTGGAACAGTTCAGAAAATGCTATGCATTTCGCTTCCCCCCCCCGTGAAATATTATTCCATCAGTCCCCTCAGCACAGTAATTCAAAACCATGTTTGTAATTAAACCAATGTAAATCAGTATTTTCTTCCTTTTTTTTTTTTTTTTCCCAAACAAAATATCTAACCAAGCATTTTACTCTAGGTCAAATACTGGAGCAATTGGCTTCAGTTTTGAATTTCTTTCAGTAAAATATCTGGGCAATTTAAAACAAAACAAACTTTAATGAAACTTTTGAAAGTCCATAATTCATCGCCAAAGCTTTCAAAGAAGTATTTTCAGCTAGGTTAACAAAAAAAAAGTACAAGAAGACTGAAATATGCTACATTTAATTAAATTGTCTTCTGATATTTTATATTATATATGCAGCTATATCAGTTGGGATCCTCTAACGCACATATCATTAGGCTGGCTTCAAAAAGCTTATTTCCTTCTGCTCCTCTGACTCCCTTCCTTATTTTGAGGCTATCTGTTGAAGCAGAAGTGATATTCTGTTGCTGTCATCACTGAATCCACATTGGCTCCTTTTCTAACACCCCCAAAAATCTAGGCTTGGCTTCATTTCACCTTGATTCATCCTACGTAACCATAGGCAGTTAGTGGAGGGTCTGACATAAGAAGCCTCACTGACCTCATCTCCTTTGCCCATGATGGAGGGAGATCTACAAAAGGCAGCTGAAACCTCTGTAAAGTCTGAATTGCCTTTTGTGGTCTTCTCTCGTTCTTCACTGAGAGGAAATGGTGCCTGAATTAAGATGGGCACTAGATACCTTGTTAAGTGTATCTGGACTTAAGACAAATGAATCTGGCTGAAATCCAGAAACTCTTCTTTAGGTTAAATTAGCTATGCCATATCCTTGCTAGTGTTATCTTGTCCTTTTCACTTGTTGCCAAGCTAGTTGGGATTCAACTCATTTATTGATACATTTAGCCAAGTAGTTTAATTTGTCCATTTAAAGTGCTTACAATGCATCCCATTGGTAGTTCTTAGGGTTCATTGATGAACAGCAGGAAATTAATCTCAAAGTAGGTCACAACACCTTCTCCATATAAGCATGTTTTATCCAAACATATGAAATTGGGAGAGTGGAGTATGGTGAGACTTGTGTCTGCACATGATGCTGGAAATACTTTAACTGGCATTTGACCTATGTAGTGACATGGCTGTGATTCCTCAAGATCTGTCTTGAAAGATATGGTGACATTTCCTGACAATGAAACGAGGTCAGGAAATGGAAGAGATGGGTGTATTTTTGGCCGTGTTCAGGACAGCAAGAAGAAAATGTAGTGATGGTAAATGATACACAGCTTCAGCACAGTTCCAGAGGGGTTGAATTGCCTGGGCTGTGTCCCAGCCCATACCAATTTTGTGTATGTTGCATTTATGCACTTGGAGACCACTGCCATAGTCTGGCACCTTGACAGGCTCTACCTCTGTCTCATGGAGTCAAGATGCAGATGAAATGCTGAGGCTATGCTTGACATCTTCTAAAAGGCTCCCTCTATGACCAAATTTATACTGCATTTTGTACATGTCAGTTAGAAGTCACAATGATAAACCTGACAATTCTACCATGTGCTCTGAATATGACCAACTGCTGTTTGTTCATTCTTTTGTGAAAGGATACCCCACTAATATCACAGTCATTATGCACGACTAAGCCACCGCAAATCTAATTTTGACATAGCGGATCATGTCTTTAGTCAGTGCATTACAATTCTTGCGTAGCATCCCTTGACTTCAACTGGCGAACTCTAAGCGTCTGTGAAATGCACTTCCCATACCTCTTCAGGACACAGCTGGATATTGTAATGTTCTCAGATATTTGTTGCTCCAGTCAGTGCTCAGTGCTACTGTCCCTGGCCGGCTCTACGTGTTTGCATGGTGCTGAGCTGCGCTCCGACGGCTGTTTTGCTCACCAGTCTCCCTCCTCACCTGTTCCTCTGCGTGCAGCTGGGACCCTTTACCAATGCACTTGGTTGGAGGCCAGAAGCCCGTTCAGTACAGAGCTACAGACTCCTGGGCACACTGGTTCCCAAGTGAGAGTTTTATTTGAAAAGCTCACGGCACTTCTGTGTTATTAGAAGCATTTTCCTGGCACGGTGCCCTTTATTCTTTATCCGCTAGTGCTACTGATGAGACGAACTGTTAGTATAATATTAGCAACAACTAACACCTATTTTTTTTTCACCACTGGGTCTCAAAACTGTTTCCAGATGATTTCGTCATTACCACTTTACAGTTTGGGAAACTGAGGCATGGAAAAGGGAGGGATTTGTCAAAGGTCCAACGGCCCTCCTTGTCCTTCTGTGCACTGTTCTTCCCTCCCAGTTGCGTTCATCTCCCTGCTTCATGGCTGTAGCTCTCATCAGTATCTAGGTAGGCCTCATTACTGTGGAAGGGGCTTGAAGAGAGGCCCAGAGGTTAATCTTTGTGTTCTTGTTAAACTGTACGAGCTGCTTCTGCTCCCATAAATTGACTGGGGCATGGCTAAGACAAAGCCTGACCCACAAGTGCTTTCTCTTCCCTGCTTTCTAGATAACTGTAGTATCTAAGAGATATGTTCAGGCTTCTTGTTATGGTATTTAAGGCAGATTTGGGGATCTTCTATGACAAATGGGTCAAAAGAAGCCATTAGCAATTCAGGGATTATTCTGCCAGGGCTCTAGCTCTTTCCCAAGTCAACAGAGAAGGACTGGGTTGCATCAGGAGCACTTTCTGTAGGCTGGGGATTCATCCCATCTCACCCAGTCCTTGTCTGTAGTGCTTATATTGGTACTTAGTTCTCCTAGACTCTCCTGATGGTCAGAACAGGGGCTTGGCACCTCCAGAGAACAATTCTGGTATTAGAAGACAGGGAGCACCCTGGGCTACCAGAAAGCTATTTTGGAACCTCATCCACCATCTTACACTTTTGCCAGAAGAAAGGTAGCCTGAATGTTTAGCTTCAGTTCAGCACAGGCCTGATCTAACCCCAGTACGCTACCATTTTCTGTTTCACCTGGGGAGAAATGTTAAGGGGCTACTCAAACCTTTAGCATGCTGTAGAAGGAGTTTGGGGACACTTTTTGTGCTTGTGCACAGACCCTGCCGTTGCCCTTCCTCAGGGCTGGATTGCATCCCGGCTAGCAGGCTGTGGTGAAAGAAAGGCACAGGAGGCAGAGCTTGTTCTCCTGGGTCCAGGAAAGCAGCGAGCAGAGTGCAGGAACACGCACGCTGTGTGTGGCCTCTGGCATCCTATCCTCCAGGAAGACCATGGCACAAGGTCCAAGCATGGGGCTCAGCACCAGGAAATTTGGAGTTCGCGTTGACCGTGCTTTGGCCTTGGGCGAGCAGCTACAACGTGATTCCTTTCCATTTCCCCATCTGCAAAAAAGTATGAAAAATACTTACCCCATATGGAGGATTAAATGTTTAGGAGGGAATCCAAACTCCACTGAAGTCAATGGCAAGTCTCCCAGCATTTCACCAGGAAAAAATTTTAAAGTGCTAAGTGTTCTGTAGCTTTGCATATGAAAGGGAAATTCTGGTTTGGAGAGTTTCAGCTACTGCCCAAAATACGAGACGCCTGGTCACATCAGTCTATCTCCTGCTATCTCGAGAGCAATCGCTCTTCATCTTTCGTTTTAAAGTCTGATGTGGACTGAAACCAAAACCACAAATCAGAACATTCCTGAATGTTAGGACTGTTTGAACTTCAATCTGGATCTGCATTTGCAAATGTGCTTTATCTTTATAACACAGGCCAAGCAAAATCCTCCATCTGGGTACTTTTGAAGCGGGGAGGGTCTGCACGTAAATTTTGCAGCGTGAGTCCTAATCTAATCTCATCTCATCGATGCATTCTCCTGTTTGGCTGCTTATCTCTCTATCTGCCCAGAACATCAGTTTTAAATGTGTGATCTTTGGTCCTCCACAGGGGGAGAGGCAGGAAAGGTCTGTGGCCTATTGCTAACTTTGAAAAATGTAACTGAGAATGTGAAATCTTGCTAGACAGAGGCCTGGATTTACTATATGTGGGTTTGTCCTTCTACTGGGAAATTTTGGGGGAGCAGCAAACAATAAAAATAAAGGTTAAAAGCCACATGCCTAGCACTTAAACATTTTGCTGGTATTTGATAGTATTTTAACTAGTCAACATCAGTAGCTTTCCCTAATTCCTGTCTTGTTCGTGGGCATATAGTATCACCCAGTGGTAGAAACCAGCTTGGTCAAAAATACTGCTGATGCTATTGTATAAAAGACCAGTGACAGACTCTGCCTGAGAAATTCTGAAACCTTCCAAGTCTCTCTTTCTGGCTGAAACAACTTTTTTTAAAAACTTTTTTTGAAAGTGGGGACAGGGGAGAGGGCAACAAAAGAGCGATTTGCTTTTCTGCCTCCTTAGGCCGCTGTATTTCCAGCTATAGCTACTTGTGTACCTCTCTCCCATCTGTACCCTTTTGCACTCTCAAAAGCACACTCACACGTTTGTGTGTATACCCGCATGCACAAACACAGAGGTTATATTGTGTAATACATGGGGTAGGTCAAGCAGGAGGATATTTTGGTAGCCAGGGATGGATGACAAGTTCTAACAAGCCCATCCACATGTGTTAAGATTAGAGTGCAGACATCAGCCATGACTCAACAGGATATGCTGGTCCAAAGCCAGGGCTAGAACGCTGTTACTGGCCTTCTGAATCATTAGTGGAAAAAAAAAAAAAAAAGACATCCCTCTGTCGCCAGCATACTCCATCTGTTTTTAACTTGGTGATGTCCTTTGGAAGGTAGGTGAACTATTTGGTTTGCTTTAACTACACAAACATCTTGGCAGACCGGCGTCTGAACATGCAAGGGGCTAGCGGTGCTGCCCTGATGGGGAAGCCGGACTGGTTCTGCCATTTGGGATGACTGGTGCAGGAGGACTGCCAGAATGAGGGCAGGAGGCTGCTGATGAGGTCAGTGACCCCGTGCCTGCTGGGATGTGCGGTGGCTGGGAAGCAGGCGCGGACAGACCGCTTGACACCAGCTAGACTTAAAGGTGGTGCTGGTGGGAGAATCTGTATTTTCTAGCGTGGTGCAGTAGGAGCTGTTGTACCTGGGAGGGCTCTGTCTGAAAGGAAAAAGATGTTTCCTTTCTAAGCTGGCAGCTTTTTCAAGTTCATCTTGGGAATGCACGAGTCAAACTGGGGTCATTTCTTCTCCTGGGTCTCCACCAGCAATAACGCTTTTCCAACTTATCCTGTGCAGGCCAGTTCCCTACATGTTTTGCCCTGGGTGACTTCATGCAACCCCCTAATCTTACATGGTATCATACAGGGGATCTCTTCAGCTTTTCCCTACCCACATCTGTTTATTTCCTGTACCCAGCCTAACGATTTGTAGCGGAGAACAGTTTGTCACCATGGATGTGCCTTTTGTTTGAAGCAGTGGTGATTTCTTGTAGGAAATTAGCCATTTGTTAGTGGTGGATGGAACATGCAGGAGTCGGAAAGCAAAGCTGTATTTATGTTTTTAGGGCAAAACCCATCCAGATACAGTGAAAGCAAGCTTGGTAATGATGATGTTATTCTGCCTGAAATATCAGTCCTTCACAGGGACTTGATCATTAAGCTCATTTTGACACATAGCAGTTTCTTTAGGAGAGGCCATTGAACCGGGCAAATCTGTGTGCTGCCATCATAGCCTGCAGTTCTGGCTCTCCTGGCCCAGGCAGCAAATTCATAGCCAAGCAGTAAAAGTCTAGATGTAAAAAGCAGACGATATTTAAAGGAGTCACGTGCAAGGACTATATTTGAGCAAGATTCATTGCCTGGATAAATGTCAAATGGAGAATAACTGTGCAGGTCTTAGTTCTGCAGAGAAGCTTTGAGGGAGCTATGATGGATTACAAACTGATCACAAATCAAGAAATTCCAGCTGTTGTAAAAATAAGATTAGTATTGCACTGAGTTGTACTAGCAGGAATATATCCTTCCAGTGGAATGAAACAGTTCTGCTGCAGTCAGTATTGGCTAATCCATTGCAAGAAAGATATGGATGATGTGGAGAGTCCATTTGGAGCATGAGGAGGATGATGAGAGAAATGACCTGGAAGTAAAGATAAATGAGCTTAGTCCAAAGAAAAGGGGGAAGGAAGAACCCAATTGCAAACTTGAAATATGTAAGAAACTACATGGAGAAAGGAAATAATTTATGTGCAAAGGTTGAATGTAAATTTAGGTTAGCCATTAGGACCACCTTCCTGAGGTTAAGGGTTGTGAAGCACAGTAATAGATTATTGGAAGAAGGGTTGGCATCTCCATCACTCCATCCTTTAAGAGGATGCTGGTGCCACATCTACCAAAAATGGCAGAGACAAAATGGCAGCAGAAGACAGACTGGAAGATCTCATAACATCCCTCCAGGACATCTGAGTCCTACCTCTAAAAAAGAATACTAGGGAAGGACTAAACAGAGAAAAAAATTACTTAAGAAAAGAAAAGGAATTAGAAATAGGAGTCACAGCATGAAATCAAGTAATGGAAAATGGGCAAAAGGAAAAGTGCCTTAACTTAAAGAGCTGTGGAACAGCTTGTGGAGGACAGCAGTGGAAGCCCTCAGACTTGAGTCATTCAGAAGAAAATCTGCAGGAATATATAGTAGGGAACAACTTTATGTTGGCCAAAGGTGAATAGACAAGATGATCTAATTAGTTGTTTCCAGATCTTCTTTTTATGACCTCAGAGAATGCCTTGATGAGGACAGTGGGATTTGGGCTTGCTATAGGAAGCCAAGTCAAACATTACAAGCCACCACATGACCACAGCAGTCAGCATGAGAAACGGCCACCTCCCTTGTCAACGGGTGCGCATTCCAAATAATCCCCTCAAATTCAGCTTTTTGCTGATGACTCCTGTAAAGAATTGGAAGAGCAGTCACACCACTTCTCTGAAAATCACTTGTAATACAGGAGACACAGGAGTTACTCCCTTGAATCACACCAGCCAACCAATTAGTTTCACTGAGTACCACTTACTGTAACAGCTACTTCAGCCAAAAGAGCCAGAGTGTGGTATTGGAAGATGGAGTATTGCTAGTAATAACTGCGCCTCTTTCTCAGAGACCGGCTTCAGTCATGAGTTGCAGTAGGGATGCTTCAGAAAATCAGCTTTGCTGCTGGCCGGTATTTTGACGTTTCTTGGTTCTGGTGTACCCAGTTCATCTGAAATCACAATGTGCAAGAATAAAATGAGAGAAACAGACTTTAATCTCTATGCCATTACTAGGAGCAGCCAACCCTGTTTATGTGAAAGAATGCCTGACAGTCAGCAATTAATAATGAACCCAGGTTTTTCAGGCCCCAACACAACATTTTTATGTATATTTCTTCTCAGTTTTCAGATAAAGGTGTCAAGCTGACTGAATTTTTGTAGTTTCATGGATTTTTATGGCTGAAGGGCAAAAGCCTCTTAGTCTTCATTTAAAGCCCCGACTGATAAAGCATCTGAAGTTCCAGAAATGCTCTATTACCTGCCCTCCTTTTTGCCAGGGATGATGGAGCTCTTGACACTTGGAAAATACAAAACTGTTTTACAGCTTCTGCAATGTGCATGGAATCCAAACATGTACAGCATCTGCTGGCAGACCCCAGGGCGAGTTTGACCCTAAGTCTAGGCTCATGCCAGAGATCTGCCATTCAACTTTTGGGTCCTGGCAAAGTCAGAGGAAGCCAGACATAATGTTAACTATGCTGTGTCCTGGTGGGACACCAGCTGTGGAAAATAGCATGCCTGGTTTACTACACTAACTCTGTATGTTCTCCATGCTAAAGCAGGCTTTGATTACATGCATAACTGTGGGGTTTGGGAGAAATTATGGCTCAGGGCATGGAGAAATTTTAATTTTAGGGGATGTGGGGGAAATGCACCAACATTAATCACCAATTCAGATTAACAGCCCCTCATAGCAGAGGTATGGTTCTTCTACATTTCTTCCAACTGTGGTTTCCTCTTGCCCATAGACCTCCGTGACTTTCTGGGCATGATAATGACAAATAGCGCAGAGATTCTTGAGTCCATCCAGAACACTAAAGTCAGAAAGACCAGCACACTGCTGTGCTGAGATACCTGCCTGGTGTGCCAAAGGAAGCTAGTTGCTCTTCCTGTGTGCGGTGTGGTGGGAGGACAGCTGTGCTGTTTCCAGCTGACACACATCTCAAGTACCAGGTAGAGTGTAGCGGCAACAAACAATAAAGTAATGTAAGTGCCAATATAATACACTTCTACAGCATTTTTATCTGTTTAGTCCTTCTTGCTCGGTGTAGCTGGTCCCAGATGCCAAGATGTTGGATCCAGGCCTTCACATAAAACAAAGTTTGCATTTCCAGCTAGGGAGAGATGGTCTTTTCCAGGCTTGGTGTGACTAAATAAAGATAAATTTGCTTTATTTATTTAAGAAAAACCCAAACTAGGATTGAATGTGCTCTAACTAATATGCATGCTAACTCCACAGCTCTGTTTGATTGATCTTCACTTTTCCTGAGTACTCCCATGTAGATATAGATTTATATAGATATAACTGAAGTGGTTTCAGAGCACAGCTCTCTTTCAGGTTGACTAGTAAGCCTATGTCACTTGAAGCTGTGTTTGACCTACCTCTTAAGAGACCACATTCATAAGAGTGAAGGGATTCAGACCACCTACTATCTGAGCCTAATTCTCTGTACAGCCAGTGGAGAGAGGTAAGGAATGAAAGCACCTCATTTATTACAGATGTTTCGAGCAAGGAACATGACCCTTTCTCTCCACTGACTGAACAGGCAGGGAGCCAGACTCTGGCAAACCTGAGCAGGAGGTGCTCTGCGCAGCTTATTCTTCTCTTGAGCTTGGATATATTGGTAGGCATCTGAGCAACATGGGCAACTATATTGTAACTCTCTACAGAGAACAAGGCACCCTGTGCTCCAACTAGTCAGTGGAGAAAAGTAGGCATTCCCAGTACAGGATCCTAAATTCTATCATCTGAATTTGGTGAAATGAACCATTTTTTTTAGAGCTACTTATTTCTCTCCATGTCCTAGATACAAAAGTTGTAGGTGACTGTCTGCTGAGATGTCTGGACTGTAGAAATCTGAACTTAGGTGAGCTGAGTCTCCCACACTTTAATCTAAATTCATTTTCAGTACTGGAATAAGCAGTCTACATATAGCCCTTAGGCACTTTCTTAAGGTCTACTTCAGACCCTTAGCACTCTCTTAAGGTCTACTTCAGGCCTCTTCCTGCTGCAAAATTAATGCAAATACATGGTTTTTTCAGGCAAACAGAAAGGGAGAAATGTGGTGTATGTACATCTTGTCTTATACAGGGCAAAAGTCTTTGTTTCCTACATGAAAAATGTCTCCTTTCCTAGTGACTGTCCCCCTCTCTCCTACAACAGGGCAAAGAACCAAACAAACCCTGCTCTGTTTTCTTTCTCACTGTGGATTGAATTTTTAGGGCTTGTGAGAGGTGCCAGAAAGACAGCCCTGCAGATTGAATTACTCTGTGTATCCACAGACCAGGTAATGTGCCAGCAGCCAGACCGTTAGCTTTCTTTTTTTACTTGCCTGCCAAAGGGGTTTGGTTTTGACCTGGAGAAACCAGCTGAGAGGGACAGAAGGTAGCTTATTCCACTTGATTCCTTGGCCTCTCTGTTGAGGCTGGAAAGCAAGTTGCCAATGAAAGGTAGCTGTAGGTTTCCTCCAGACAAGCTCTGGCAACTCACATGGGGGTGATTTAAGAGGTTACCACCTCACACTCTCTGCTGCCGGAGGTTACCGATTATTTAGCAGGGTTGGCAGAAGTGAAGCACCTTCTCAGTGGTGGTTCGAGTTATGCAGTTGCTCTGTGAGCTCTACAGCTAAGGAGGCTGCTGACCCTGCGACAGGCAGGTATAGCTTCTGCAGAGGGGTAGGGTGGGCAGCTGGTCTGTTGAATCACTGGAAGCACCTTCAGGTGTTGTTGTGGTGTTAGGAGAATAATACAGGGCAGGGATTATTACTGTTCAAACTCTGCTTTGTTCAGATAGCTTATGCATGTGTTCCCGCTTTCCTTGAATGGCTCTCCTCACATTTCCTCATCACAGTCTCTCAAAGCAACCCAAACTGTTTATTCACCAGCAAAAAATATGATCAGTGACACTGTCTCACTTGCCTGGAAACAGCAACTCAAGCAAATCCCCCTTGACATAGCCCATTGGTCTGCAGCTGCCACTGCAGCATAGGCTTCCCAGGAGCTTCCACTGTTCCTACCAGTCCTGTGTGGGTACCTGGGGTATCCCATGACTTCTTGGCTAACACTGGACACGGTACAGGCAATTGTATCACACCCCTCATTATCAGAACACCCACATCTCGACATATCTTCCCATGCATAAACACAGAGACAGTGATTCATTAATCAAGCCCTTTCTCATCTAGGCTGGGAAGAAAGGACAAAAGAAAGAGTACCAGTCACTTTCTAAAGTATAGTAGACATGGTTATGACCCAGCTGGTTTCCGTCTGAAAGTTTTGCAGGGTTGGCCCTGCTTTCTGATGTTGTGTGCTCAGAGGTGCTAAACTCACCACCCCAGTGAGTGGTGGTTGAGGAGGTGAAAACCACAGTCAGCATGATTCCTAGATAAGCTGCCCTTGGGTGACTTGCTGCTAACAGTACTGATTCACTGGTTTATGAAAGCAAAGTCTCGTCAGCTATCACAAACTTCTTCGTGTGGTCCCTTTTTTTCCTGCGCAGTCCCTGACTGATAAAAAGGTGCCTCTCCGTTGCTTTTTCATTCTCCTCCCATTCCCCCCAAGAGTACGGATCAAGGGTTGAGGGAATAAACCAGATCCCATTCAATCAATATTCTTATACTCCCCCTGTTCCTTACTTTGTGTCTTCTCATTGCTCCTGTACCAATATAGAGGTCGTGGCTTCTTCTGCATTGGTGGATGTGCTACACCAGGGAAAAACATACAGAGTGACCCAGAAGAGTTCTAGTAGATGCCCCTCATTCCCCAGGATTGTTTTCTGCTTCTGTGTTTGCTGCATGAGAAAGCATCTCTGGGTCTCTGACCTTTGAATAACTGTCTCTACAGATGCTGCAGCCAAGAAGGGTGTTCAGGGACATGATGACTCAAGCAGGTCCCAGGGCGCGTATGCATGAGTGTGTGCGCTTGTGTAGTTGTGTTGGGAGAATGAAGCAGGCACCACGTAGCTCCAGATGTTGGCTGAGAAAACTACATTTGGTGTCAGCCGTTGGAGGAAAAGACGAAAAGGTATGGTGCAGTGGCTGAGTCAACCTGGGTGTCAACCTAGAAAGAACATAAGTGTGCATCCAAGGCTGTGTGTTTTTGTTGTGATTGTATGTGCACGCACACCCTTGCTTGTACAAATGCATGGTAGTTCAACCCTTCAAATGGATGTAGTGTATCTTGGGAACTGCCTGTGGACATGGGCCTTTGGGCCAAAGCATATTGGTCAAGATGGTTGGTAACAACATTCCCTGGGTGTGCTGAGCTGGAAAAACTACAAACATTTCCTCCCTTTTGCTCCCACCCTCCAGTTTGTTCTGGGTGTGACTGGTTCAACCATGTTTCCTAAGCTCACCAGCGCCCTGTGCGTAAGGTATTTATAGCATGGATAGTTGCATGCCAAGGTGCCACTTTGCACTCATCTAGAGTTGCCAGCATGGACCTGTGTGACCGACATCTGTTCCATTCCCCCAGTTTAATATGGACTTACGGCAGAAGCATTCGCATTAAGCTATGGTCACCAGTTCTCTCACTAATGAGTGACTCTTCCTCTTCCATGTGGTCTAAGGCCAGATTCATCCAGCTGAAGTTCCAGCCAGGACCCTGAGCCTGGTGTTCCTTTGGGCTAGGTGCCTCTAAAGGCTTTGAGTGAGCCAGCAGGAAACTTTAGGCTCAAAGACCGAGGTGTGATTTAGTCCACTTGACTCTGGGCCCAGGGCTGGTGTAAGGAAGAGGCCAAAAAACTTTGCAAAGACAGACAACATGTAGTTTTTCTTTGATTTACTATATTTGCTCACAGAGCAGCCACATTTCTTGCCCTGCCTCCTGCCAGATTTTGCCTCTGAAAACACAGGCACAGGCATTGTACACATGCATTCTGAGATAATGATGGTCTGGAGCCTGCTGCCATTTTCTGTCCTGTTTCCCAACACCTTTCCCTTGCTCCACCCTTAAGCTGACTGCAAGGGCACCTACTCTTGGCACACCTTGGTCTTCCTTTCTTGGTCATCCTTCTCTAATCCTCAGTGCTATTATTGTGAAGCCAGCCAGACAACATAACGAAGCAGCGTAGGACTCAGTGTTCTAACTAGAGGCAATAAGTGTAGTTGATATAACTTCTCAACTGGCTCAGACACTGTAATTTTCTCTTGTCTGAGAGCTGCTAAGGACCTTTTAGAAGATAAGACAAAGAATGCTAAAGCAACATCAAACAAGTTCTGTCCAGTCTAATGAGTTTAACCAGCTAGTTACGTAGTGGTATCTCAGCTCCTCAAAGCTGTGTCTATGGAACTGCATTTCAATGACATAAAATTAGCCCAATTTTGCTCTTTGCAAATTAAGCACTAAGAAAGAGGAGTTAAGAGCCAAAATTAGTAATCTGTCCTTGTTCTTTAACTGTAGAGAGAGTCTAGGCACTGTTAGGGTATCAAACACAGCCTAGGTTATTAAATTCAGAAATTCCCTTGTATCTTGAGAACACATCACATATGGCCCTTAACAGTCGGTAAGAAGAAATAGAATTCTTTGCCATGTATTTGGCAGAGCAGGGTAACTGATCACAGTGGTCTATTTTGGCTTTGCAGCCTGCAAACATCGCCCATTGTCAACGTAAAGTGCCAGTTCAGAGATGTCTGAAAGGCTTAAATGAATCCCTGGTTGAAAGAATATGTGATGGAGCTAACGGATGAATCAGACAAGCCCTACACATCTCTTCCATTCTTATTTTCCACAGTTAAGTAAGTCATGTATTCTCTTCTGTAAATTCACTCCAGACAATTTTCCCTAAAATTATTTCAGTGTTTTTCTGACGTTAATTTTCAAGGCAGGTCTCAGATATAATTGTTAGCAAACTTCTACTCACCTTCACTGTGTATTAGTCTAGCTTATCCTCTTGATCTTCATTACAGTATCCCATTTTAACTAAATCTTGCTATAGCCTCAAAATTCCTGAAGGGGTGAGGCAGTTGGACTAGATGATCATTATAGGTCCATACCAGCTGAACTATTCTGTTCTGTTCTGTTCTGTTCTGTTCTATTCTATTCTATTCTTCAAGCAGCTCCCATATCCTCTTCTGCTTTTTCTCATCTGGCAGTGATGATGAGTTGGAAAGCAGTTTTTCAGATGATTTGATTTCTGTAGTGTAGTGTTTAGCTGTCTCTCAGCTCTTGGCTACAACACCTTTAACTCACTGAAGACCACTTGCTAAATAGAAATGATGCTGCTTAGCTTCCAATGGCCAGCACAAGCACCCACATATTGCAAAGAGGTATATGCTGAGGCATTTTCCCAGTACTTCTTTCCATGATGTTATGGGTAACCTCTCGAAGGGTAAGCGATGCTCTTCTGCCTTCCCCAAGGATATTGCTCTCCAGAGCTCTGGTAACAGGTTGTCCTCTCTTTAATATATTTTGCTGAGCAAGCCCACTGTCTAGGTTCCTTTGCTCCTGATTTCTAGCTGATTTCCCTGGTCCTTCAGAAGAGAAATTTTCCTCTACTCAGTTCCTAGGATTCAGATCTTACAGTACATCAGGATTTTACTCAGAAACTCATCTATGTCTTTCTTAAATGGTGCTGAACATCTGAGATTCAGGAGACTCATGGCAGGTGTTGCAACAATTTGGAAGAGAGCTTGGGATAAAATCCTTATTGTGAAGAGTTTAGCTCCTACATGGATCTCAACACTAAGGAAATGCTTATGCCTGAGTTCATTCAAGATACCCCCAAGTAGAAACTAGTGTTGGGAAGTTTTGCTATGATGCTGAACCAAATTCTAGTCTCTGAGGGTGCCAGGAACACAGTTTTTCTGTTGTTTTTGCATGAGTCACAGTGGATTCCTTTCACCATCCATTCTTGCCTGCAAGGCTGTGAAGAGTCAGGATGTTGGTTTTTGTCTCCACATCCCTCTGAGTTGGTTAGTCTAAGTGAGGCCGAGTCCCTGAGGTGAGAAAGTTGCTGGTTCACAGTCCATTTTGAGATATGGTGGAGGTATTGGCTAGTTCCTCTCATAAAGGGAGCATCCTTTCCTGGAGAAGATGCAAAAGTGAAAACCTATGGAAATAAATGGGAGCTAAGTGCTGACATTTCTTTGGGCATCTGGCCTCCTACCTCTCTATGGCTTTGCAGCTCTGCAAGGATAAAATTACAGGACAATTGTTTTGCCTTTTGACTTGTAAGATCTCTGGAGCCCATCCTGTCTTTCCCCGTGTCAGGCTGAGGATCACACCTTGGTCTAGGTTTCTTGGGGCTGCGCAACAGCAATGAAGTCTTAGGCGATTGTTCCTGAATGTCCTCTTGGAAGAGCAATTTGAATGTCAGAGTGCCAGCTGCCAGTTTAAAAATAGAGGCACAGGACGTATAGAAAACAGTTCATGACCCTGCTGGGAGGTTTCCAACACTGGGCAGGTTTACTGAAATTGCAGGGAACAGACTGATTTTTTACTAGTTTTTATTGGCGTAAATGCAGCAAGTTATATTTAAAAAGGGGAAAAAAAAAAAGAGGGAGGGAAAAGAAGAAAAAGAGAGAGATGTGGACCTTACTGACGTGTATTTGGTGGAATCTGTCAGTCACACGGTCACATACCGGCCCCATAGTGGCCCCGGGTGGCGAGGACAGGCTGTGCTGAGGCTGGCTGCCAAGGTCTCCTGGTGGAAATGTGCAGTTACCGGAGGTGGGAATAGCCAAGTCTCCAGGCTCTCGAATGCCTGCCAGGCAGTGCGGATCCCCATGTCCCCATGCTTCCAGATTCCCCTGCAGCAGTGGCAAACACCATTAACCACTCAATCCAAGAAGGACACACTCCTCTGATCAACCCTGCTGTCAAACCCATTTTGGTCTCTGCTCCTCCTAATCAGTCAACTGGGAAAACCTTGCCTCCCGGGTCCTAGATGGTGTTTGTCCTGGTCACCCACAAGAACTCTTGTCTCCTCTCAGCTGCCAGTGACTAGCCATGATGCCTGGGGTTGATTCAGTTGCCCCTACACAGGCATCCAGGGCTGCCTGTGATGCCCTGGGGTACAAAGGCATGGAGCAGAGCACCTGGTATATGCTTTAGGGTGAGGTGGGTCGCTCTTCAGGATCCACTTACTAGATTTCCATTGACTATAATGGGAGCTTAGATACCTTGTGCATGGGCAAAAACATATCCTTCAATTTCTGAGAGTGGGGGTGTCTGCAAGCTAAGCCCTACTCCAATGTAGGAAAATACTCCTTTCCACTGGTGTCTCTGCAGACACTTTCCAATCTCCCCATTTTGCTCCAGACCCTTTCCTGTTTCATAAGGCAGTGAAGACTCAGCTCTCCATTTTGCTGACAGAGAAGCAGAGGAACGACTTGTTTCTCTCGTGATCTTGTGACTTTCTGCAAAAATGGGAGGCAGCTCTACCACTCTGCTCTACATCTTGGGTACAGTCTTCCTCAAGAAATAACAAGAGCAGCCAAGGAGGACTCAACCATTCATGTGTTCCTGAAAGTGCAATTGTGAGCTAGCTGCTCTGCTCTGCACCAGAGCTGGCTGCATCCACTATGACCTGCCTTTGGCCCATGACTGTTTCTAGTGCCAGGCCAGCAAGAAGTTCATAAGATATTTGTCATTTCTTTCCATCTCTTTCAGCATTTGGTGGGATTTCCAGAGCCATGTGGCTCTGACTATGGAAAATGTTGCAGTGAGGAGCTGAGTTGTTTAGATGAAATGTTCTGCATCCTCTTGAGTCACTTGCAATTTCCTTGAGCTCCCTGTGTTATAGCCCTGATTGCCTATAGCCTCTCAAGCGAAACATTAAAAAAAAAAGAAGAAAAGAGAAAGAAAAATCTGAAAGAAATATTTCTCATCCTGAGCCAAAGAGAGAGAGAGAAATTCCCCTGGTGGGTGTCAGATTTTGGGTTGCAAAATTAACAGCAAATGAGCATGTTCCCTTCAGAGAGTGCACCTTGCCCTTATCATGACTTCTGCTTGGAAAATATCTCCTAGGCAGGGTGGCAAGGACACCCTGTGGCACTTGGTTGCCTGGGAGGTCAGGTCTCGTTTCACTCATGGGAGGTACACGCTGGGACTGACCCTCTGACTCAGCAGCACTAAGCATCCTCCTCCAGGGTTCTTAATGCCGAGAAGATATGACTAACAGCAACCTGCCCCACGAGGCATCGTTTCAAAGTGTCCACCACCTTGGGGAGCAGAGATTGCATTCCTGGTTTTGCTGGTGGCTCACTGGCAGACAATCATGCCAACCCCACCTGTGCCTCAGTTTGCCAATCACTAAACTGGAGACGTAAGCCCATATGGGTTCTCACTGTGCTGTGGACACTGGTGGTTTGAGATTTGATGGTGGCAGCAGGCAGAACGGAGAAGTTCCTTCCATGTAATCGGAAGGAAATTCCTTGCAGTGTCTTGAAATAGTGCCTGTAATGTCCTTTATGTGCCACTTCCTGATGAGAAATCCTGAGACTGTCCAACATAGCTCTGGGGACGAGATTGAGAGAAAAGGAGCGGGAAAAGGTGGCAACTCTTCCTTCTTTACTCCTCATGCTCCGATGAGTCACTGGAGTGAGTCACAGTAAATGGTTCAGCTGTAAAGACCATGGCATTATATCCCCATCCCTGGGACTTGTGCCATGAACTCCTCCAGGCTTCTTGGACTTGGTTTCAGTTTTACTGAGAGGAGGAAACGGTATCTCCAAATTCCACCCATTTTCAGAATCATGCGAGATGTCTTCTGGTAGTGAAGGGAACTCTGAGATAATATTGTGCATCCCTGTTGTCAAACTGGTTCCTTTCTCTTTTGCCCCAGTACCTTGTCCCCACACATCACCCACATCACATATTTTGCTCTGATATGGACTGAACTGCTTGGTTTCCTTTTTAAGGAAACCTGAGTGTGGAAAGGAAAATAGCTCGCTCCAGGGTTAACATACTTTAGATAGCATGTTAGATAGACCTGCCTGCAGCATGTGGACACAGGCTTAGGGCTCACTCCCTGAACTGCAGAAGAGGCAGCGTGGATGAAGAGCTGGAGTAACACAAGCAGAGTGGCCTTTGATATTAAAAGTGCAAGAGGAGCCAGCACTAAAAGTATATATTCCACAAAAGGGGGGGGGGGGGGTAGTTTCTTCATTTAGGTGATGGAGACAAAGATGCTGGGTATTACTTGACCCCAGGATGACTATCACCAACCAGTGGGACCTCAGCATGACCAAACTGTGCATGCTTAGAGTCAAAGACTTCCCATAGTTTTAGGAAAAGGCTGGGCCTATTTTGGCACAAGAAAAAAAGGTGTCTGCAAGTCCAAGTGTGTGTAAGATAACAGTGGAGACCAGGCAGCAGTTTTTCTAATCAAGGTAGCAGGGGTAGGATTGCAACAGGCTTGAGATGGAGCACAGTAACTTTTAAAGGGAGTTCTCTGCATGAAGGGCATCTTTAGCCTGGTGTTCCTATTAGTGGCATTGCACAAAGCTGCTGGACTCCAAGGTTCAATTTTAGTTCATCATGTTTAAGGAAGATGAATTCAACCTGGAACAGGTGCAGAGAAGGGCAATGGCAAGCATCAGAGGAAGGGAGTGCCCTGTTTAGGAGACTCAAAGAGCTCGACTTGTTTAGCTCAGCAAAACACAAGCTTGGAGAAGATAAGATCATGCTCTATAAATAGAATGGGAGCTAAACACCAGAGAGGGAGAAAAGCTATTTAAACTTAAAGACAGCGTTGGCATCGGAACAGATGGGGATAAACTGGTCATGAATAAATTTAGGTTGGAAAGTGGAAGATGTTTTTTAACCACTGGCACAATGAGATTCTGGACCAGTCTTCCAGGGGGAGCAAATAAACGAATTCCTGGAACTTGCTAAGTTTATGAGGTGGTGAGTGCAACAGCAGAGAGCTGGCCTTGAAGATCCTGGACTTTAAAATTACCATCACTGGAATGAATGGCCCACCCAGATCTATAGGCTATTGATCTGGGTTTTCTTACTGATATTCTTGTTCTGCTCCACTCTGCTTGCATTTTGAGGGATTCCTGACAATGCTAACAACAAACAATGCACTGTTTGCTTAGGAAGGAAACCCGAGTTGCTGGAAAGCATGGGGAGGTGGTCATTCTTACCTGTGGTAACTGAGGGTAAATAACATGAGGATACTTAGTCTTCTTGCAGTGAAGGGGACCTCACATATACAGCATGGTAAGAGCATGCAGACAAAACTTACTGTGGATAGCTGATGTGCTGTAAATCAGAATTTGGTTTACCCCTACACAATGAGACCACCTTGTTTTGGGGGAAAGTCTGCTTAGCTGAACGGACAGAAGCCATGCTGTGCCATGTTTCTTTAGGGACAGGCAGTGGTGTCTGGATTGCTTTGTTAGCTAGTATAGCTGTAAATCTTTCCCTTGGAGCATAGTCCTGAATTTTGGTGAGGACTTTGGTCCTGATTCACTGAAGAGCTCAGCTATGGGCTTCAACAGGCTTGAAGGTAGTCATGTCCTAGAATTTACTGGGGACATTTGGTAGGAGTGAATTCTGAAACCAAAGTGACAGAAAATGAATTCAGCTAAAAAAAAAAAAAATTAAAAAAAAAATAAAAAGGTCACCCTTCATTCCAGGATCTTTGTGAAATAAGTCTCTGTTCCCCTCTGGTGCAGATCACATCTCTCCCACAAACAGAGAAATGGAAGCATAGAGAATTTTTTCCTTCAAGATGCATGAGGACAACAGGACCAGGAATCCTGGCTATGCTCCAGTGGCTGAGAGCAGAGCAATATTCCTGACTTTTTTTCCTATGCCAAGTTGGTCAGTGAAACTACAGCCTAGCCAGCTGCGTGAGACTTGGAAAACAAGAAGGAAAGCAAGGAAGGATTGGATTCCCAGGAAGAGCTGGGCTCCTGTGATTCATGGTCCTGAGTTAGGCACCTAAATTTCTTGTACAGGTAATGAGCAGAATATGTCTCCCACCTGCAGAGTTTATAATATCTATTCCATACCTCTCTCCTGTCACTTAGGGCAGTTGTGCCCCATCTCTCCCAGGCAGTTGCAAAAATAAAATATGCTTCTAAAAATGGGTAGCTGTGGGTTTGATCTCCTTTGGATCAAGAAAAATCTTGAATCTACATCTTCTATTTCTTGGGCATAATGAGGTTGAGGTTATCATGCAAAGGGGACGTGTCGATGATTCTTTCATTCAGTGAGCATAAGTTAACATTTTCCATTTAACTCCTGTTTTGCTCCAGAGTCCCTGTCCACTGATTGTCCACACTGCAGGCAACTTGCTGATTCTCAGGCTCCCTTGTGAAGGAAGCTAGTCATTTCACAAAGAGAAGGAATACAGTAATTCACTCATGGGTCCACAGCAGACAGACAGTGTGGACGCCTATTGCACCAAGTTGCTTTCCTGCCCCAAGGCAATCCTCCAACACTATCCACCTGGACTAACTCAGCCTGCCTCCTACTTTTCAGCTTTCTCTATGTGTTTATAGCTTGTTCCAGGATATGCAACACCCACAACGCTACAGAAACACTCTTTGGTAGAGTGCAAGACAGCCTCATCATTATTTTGGACACTTTGAACCAAGTTGTCCCTCTCCCTCCAGGAAAACCACGAGTTATGAGTCAAGGTCACTAGGTTCCAGCAATGGCCCAGGCCAAGGTCTTTGCGGTGGAGATATTGTTGGTCCACCCCCAAGTGTGAGACCTGAGCACTGCGGTTATGGGCCAGTCTGCACCAGACAGTCCGGGGATGAGTCTTCTTCCCCTCCTGAAACCCACAAAGGCTCAACCCAAGTTTTGAGCTTCACTCCCAGAGCCAGTCACTGCTGAACTGCTAGGGCCACCACTGTGTGCAGCGAAAACTCATTTCTCTTGGTGAATCTTGCCTCTGTCACTTAGCCAGAGTTGCTCAACAAGCCTTTAGCAAGCGTGTGGCTTTAATCCAAGGTATCCATGTCCCACACCACCGTAAAAATGGCTGGACTAGATTTCCTCTTGCAGCTAGCCACTCCTCAGATATTTCACATCTGGGCCGGTGAATCTCACACTTGTCATGGAAGGTGAAACAAAGATGAGGCAACTTCAGTGAAAGAAAGTGTCTAGGGAGACACAAAGAAGCTCTTTCTGGGGTGGCTCATGTCATCCAAAGAGAGTCCAGGGTACAGGGGCCAAGCTGTCAGGAGTTAGCCCTAGAGCCAGCAATGCTGGTGCACAAAGTGTTCAGAAAACCAATATGGCCATGCTAATGCAGATCAGCCTTGGAAGCAAATGGGCCACACGTCAACAGTGCCGCACTCTCTCAACAAGCTTTGCTCTTCCTAGGCTCAGGTTGTTGCATGTGCTCAGGGCCGCACCACGTTTCTTGTCTGTGCTAGATCAGAAGAGTCAAACACACCTTGCACCGTGTGAGGGACCCAGGTCCGAAGGGAGAGGGCTCCCAGGCTCCGCTCTCTGGAGGCTGTTCCTCAGTTGATGGGCTTGCACAGGTAGGGAATACTTCCCACTTTTTGCGTGTTCTGTATTTTCTTTCCATGACACTATGCCTCTCTTCCCATGCCCTTAGATCAAGCTCCTTCACTGGTGTTTAAAACCCTCACATTCTTGTGGATAATTAGCATATCCCCATCTCTGCCATCTGATCCTCTCCTTAGGTCCGCTCAGGGCCTCTTCAATCAAGGGCCATCCTGGTAGTATTGTGTTGTCTCGAGCTGGCCTCTTAAGAACCCAATCCCTCAGTAAACACAGAACAAATGAGGTAATTAGGAAAATGTAAACAGGACGAGAGAGGCCCTTTCCCCCTCATGAGAGCAGGACTTGGAGAAATTAGCAGGAGTTTAGATTTACATTGTGTAGAGACGCAGATACCAGCGGTCCTCCTGTAAAGCTAAATTCCTCATCTAATTTCATTATGGAATAATTTCTTCTGTCAGGAATATAAGCCTGCCACCAAGCTGCTCCTGGGATACATCAAGTTTCATTTGATGACAGCAACTGGGACGGCAGCACAGCCTCTCTTCAATCTACCTTGGATAAGCTTCATAATTTAAAACACATAGGAAAGGGAGATAGGCAGACGGTCAGAGCTTCAGGATACATCACGCAATAACCTTCTGTCTCACTCTATATTCTCAAAATATGCTGCGTGTCCACCATAAGGTTGCCTCCTTTTTCTTTTCTCCGTTTCAGGCACTAAGGTTAAGTCGATGCTAATAAATTAAATGTAGCTGGGACCATTTGCTGGCCTGGATCCACTGTCACAGAATGATCACATCTGTGTGATTAAACTCTCTTACTTTCTAAGACTGGGTGGCTGCCTCCAGACTGCCTGACAGGCATGGCCCCTGGTCTGTGCTAGCTTCCAAAACGTGCCCAAGAACAGTCTGGGAATGAGCTGGTTGGCTTGGGCTGGAGGTGGCCGGGGACTCCTCGAGCGATGTAAGAGACCCAATGACCCAGTTCTTGTGCCCTGGCCCTGTTTAATTTACTATAATAGATGCAGCATAAGGGGTACAGAAAAATGAAGCTTTGTCCTCCCAGTGAAGAAAATAATTACATAAGAGGGAGTTCAGGGTAATTTGGTTTCATTTAGTTCCTATACTTGAGCCCTGGTCTTGAAAAAGTGATGATTTGATCAGCCTGCTGCTCTGGAAATGTCCAGCCTGCACGCCGAACTTGTTCTTTTCAAGAATTTACTTTCAGCAACTAAAATGCAGAACAAATTCTGTGCTGCCTGCCATAGCCTCTCTCTAAAGAATGCCGCACAACAAACTCTGGTGCAAAACAGTATTTCTTCGTCATAAAACCAAACCAAAACACAACCTGTGTGTGCTGGCCAAAATATCTTGCCCTGGTGAGCATGGGTAACATTGCCATCTAGTGATTCCTCCCATAACAGTTAATTAGCCATACTCTAGATGTACCCAAATTCAACAAAGGATTTCAATGGGAGCTGCGAGTAGGGATTGGAGACAAAGAATGGTTGAGACCAAGTTTTTCTAATATATCCCAATTGCCACAAGAATTCAGCACTGCATTTGTCCTTGGAAGTTGATGAGTTGCAAGCCCAGCCTTTCAGAAAATCGGACTGTCCATTTGGATGGCAGAATAAGAATGTGGGGATTTAAATTAATTATGTTTTTCAGGAAATCTTGGCTGATTTTCATGCTGTGCTTAACTCTGTGGTTCCTGGTTCAGAGAGCTGGAGAGGCATGCAGATTTTGAGAGCACAACTGAATCCCAAGCTGCAACATAAAGGGCAAATGGGATGCAGTCAGCAGACTTTCCACCTGCACTAAAAGCCTCTTCTCTGATGATGAGACTCCCCTTATAAGCATGACTGGTCCTCATGTCAGGTCTACGTGCGAGGGCCTCTTGTTCTAAACAAGTGCATCTGTCCTCCGCTGTGATGCTTTCTCTTATCTTTCATTCTGCTAGTAGTTTCTCTCATCAGTCTTTAACTTATTCCCTCTATTGTGCAAAGATTTTTGGGGTGCACTTGAAGTGATCAGTGAATCAGTCTCCTTTGAAAACAAAGATCACGCAGGGGTGTTATTTCTGTTGTCTTGGAAGCCCCTGCAAGATCGAAGTCTCCTATCTCTATTTTGCAAGTCAGCTAACACCATGTCAGAAGGTTTGGACTGCTGAGCCTCCCTTGTGCATTAGGGTGTTACCAGAGACGTTCACACAGCCAAGCTGCAAGACAGCTATATGCGTGCATTGGCAAGGATGACCGACAGATGCTGACATCTCTAAAGACTTACTCTTTCAGTACAATACAGATATAGTCAATATTATTCCTTTCCTATGGCTCCTTTGGAATAATTTCAGCTCTTCTCCCTCCAAGCTTCCCCAGCAACGGTGAACGGCTCCTGTTTTTCAGCCAAAATGAGCTGTGAGTAGTTAATAGAAGGACACGAATTAACAGAAATAGCTTAAGCAGTATTCTGTGTACTTGCTGAGTGCCGCATTCCTGAAGTCACAGTATCTGACAGGTCACACATTGTTTCCATCCCTTCCCATTTTTTCCAAAACAGGTAATTCACATTCAGACTCTATTTGTGCTTGGTGCTCCATTCCTGGTTGAAGCTGGCAAACCTCATCTTGGTTGCACCATGTGCCAAGAATGTAACTTAGACTTGGGTTATCTTTGGACAGTCCTTGAAATCTAATTATTATTAGTAAACAGGACGATCTGCTTGCATTCTGTTCTGTGTTTGGTTGCTGCCCTGAGAATAACCTTGCATGTAAATAGCAGCATTCATACAGGGACTTCAAATACGTTGGAAGAACAAGGATTCAGTCTCTAGTCCCCAATCAAGGTGGTAAGAGTCTGCCCTGCTCATTTACAGACACATATTTTGGGGGATGCTAATGTTCCCCTCACTTGCTCTCAGTGCCTTAGTCATTATTGCTGTGATGCTCAGGCCCACGGAAAGGGTGAGTGTCCCAAGCAATGTCTCAGAGACTGTGTTCAAACCATGGACTCAAGGTGGATAACCCAATGTCATGGCTCATCTCTTCCTTGATGGTACAAGGAGACAACTCTGGTGAACTGATGTTTTGAATTGGTCATAATCTGTTAGGGCATATGTGCTATGACTTAAATAAGAATGTCACAAATAGGTGGTCTTAGCAGTCAGGTCTGACTGTGACTCCAGCTAACTCTCCTAAATGCTCTTTGGGGGATAATTTAGACAACAATCACACTGGTTATATATTTGTTTTCTGGTCACCCTGTATTTATACAGCTGATCATCACAGAACACTATTATTTGATTTTAAGACCAGAAAAAAATCATTACCATCATGCTCAAATGGTGGACTCTGATGCATACCATAAGCCAATTTTCCCTGGATTTTGGGGAAGTCCAAGCAAAGAAGAAGGACACTGCTCACAGGTTGTGCTTTGCTACATAGCCTGATTCATTAACTTCAGCGGGAAGAACCTTGCTCTCCAGGGGCTGGGCATGAACCTCCCTCCCTCCTGCCCCATTCCCAAGAGCCCTGCTGCTACAGCAGCCCCTGGAATTAGAAGCCCACAGACCTGCACCCTTGCCCCATGCCCTCCCATCCCCTTTGTGCAGCAGAAGAGGGAAAGTAGAACTTGGCAGAAATTTGCCCGGCACTTAGCTGACCTGCCAGTCACCCTGGGAGAGTGGTCCCTCTCCTCTTCATCATGTACACCGTGCCCTCCACCATGCAGGTGATTCATCCCACAGAGCTTCAGATGCCTAGAATGAATCTGAAATTGGGACTTCTTTTCCCTATTTAAGAAAGGGGTTGGGGCTTGGGTTTTTTTCTATTTTATTTTATTTTACTTTCTCCTTTACTAGGTGTCAACATGTTTGGTTAAAAATGCCTCACAAAGGACTGTTTAGCATGGAGTGAGAATGTGGATGGGAGTACCAGGAAGAAAAATCTAAAGTTTCAGTGTACTGTCTGATTTTTGAGTGATGAGAGGAGGAAGCTCTACTTGCCACTATTTAAAGAAAGCCAGGCAGACAAACCAAAAGAAAGTTAATATCTGTCTATCACAGCAGTGTATGTTCATAGGATAATTCAGATTGGAATGAATGTCAGGAATACGACTGCTTTTCCAGGTAGGTGTGTATGGGGGTAGATAGACAAATGTGTGCATGCAGAAAAAGGAGAGAGAGAAGGTAACTTTGGTGGAAAGCATGGCCACTAGAACCTTGAAAATCAATGTGCTTTAGCTATGAGACTGCTAAATGGGTTGCCAATTGGCTTTTCACCAGGCTGCCTTCTGATACACTTCAATGTCTTGCAGACCTCTTCTCTAGTTACACATGATCACTGCAGAAACACCAGCCTTCAACAGCTTCCACCCAAAGCTCCCAACCGTGGTGGTAGAGCTCTCATCCTTCGTCTTCACATCCCATGACTGAATAGGTCTCTCTGGCCTGGGTGGTGAGACATGGACACAACATTCAGAGACCATGTCCAACCTCTGCAAGAAAATGAGTCTTGTTTCACCATGGGGTGGCTAAGATCCTACAAGCTGGGGTTACCCCTGCCTAAAGTCCCTTTTGGAACTGGGGAGAAAATCTCTCCCTGAGAAACCAAAGACTCAGACTGGTAGAGAGAGAAGCGATGTGGGGTAGGGGAGAGGGATGCAGCCAAGTCATTAGGACCCTGCAAAATAAATGGAAGCCACGTTGTACAGGGCTGCTAAATGGGGTCTGGCTCCCTGGTGCTCATTTTCACTAAAGAGAAACAATTGAAATGATTTTAAAAGATGCTCAGTCTTGCCAGAGACATTTCTCCTGCCCCTCCATAGCAGCATGGCTGTTTGAATAGTTAATTTGGCATTCATTACAAAATCAAGCAGGGAAGGGGGGGAGGAAGGAAAAACTGGGCAGAATCTGGCACTTCCAAAAGCAGGTGAGCTGCCAAGGGAAACCAACCGTCTCATCGGCAGCAGAGCAGATTCCCAGCGCCTGCTGTTCGTTCCCAGCTCCTGATGAAGGTCTCCATCTCTCCCTGTTACCCTAAATGCTGAATCATTTCTTTGTGTTGCTGTGTTGTGTAGGAAACCTCTGGTTCCCCCCCTTCTGGGGAAGGGTAACGGGAGAAAAGGGAAATAATTTTCAAAAATATTACCGGTTGCGTTTACAGGACTTAAAATCTTTGACTTGAATGGACTAAAACTGGCTACTTGATAGATCTCAGAAAATACCTGTGCTCAGGGACTCATAATCTGCCTGAAATACACCTAGAATGGCGTCCCACAGCAATCCACTCTGATCCAACGCTATCCAACACCTTTATCAACATCTTTTATTGATCCAAGAAAAGTGGAAAATTATTGCTGGCACAATCCACAAATGTTGCAGTCTACAGTAAAGTGATGAAAATCATCAGAAACAGGTCTGTTACACCCAAGCGGTCTGGATCGCTTGCTTGGGCAGCTCATTTGCGCAGCTTACGATTTTAATGCAGCCAAAGTCATGGCCAATAATTGGGAAACGAAGAATGCAAGTCACATGAGATTGGAGACAGCGTCCTGGAAAGCAGCAGCCCTGACCAGCTTGGGATTGTGGTGTTGGAACGGCTCTGCAGCACTGCGGGTGAGGGCTAATGAAGCCCTTGGATGTGTAAGCATGGACCTGATGGATACAGCACTCATATTCTCTCTGGTATTTCAGACACCACTGCTAAAATATTGGACCACAGTTGTGATGTCCACACATGAGATGTTAAAAACCTAAATGGATTGATTTTTGTCCCAGGGTGAACTTGTGGGCTGAAATCTTTTCCTCTAAAGTTGCTTTGAGCCAAACGGGGGAAGTTTGGTGTGAAGATTATTAGAGGAAATTCTTAGTTTTAACTGGGATTCCTGTAAAAGGGAGATGTTGTAACAGCAGGGGATTTTCACTCAGAAACGATGGGGCATGAGGTAATTTTCCCTCAATCAAGTAAAGGGTGACTAGGAGTTCGTTCGCTGCCAATTATATAGGGAAGGAAAAGTTAAAACAGTTTGCAAAAGTATTTACCTATGGCTTGCACACTCCATAGAAGGAAAGAGAGAACAAATTAACAAAAAAAATAAAAGTCAACCAATGTTCTGGGCTATCACTTCAGCGGTGGAAAGAGACATACTGGTTTAGGCTACAGGTCTCGGTTTTATCTCTTCCCTAGGGCTAAATAAAGGATTTCTAGGAAAGCAGACACTGGAACAAGGTCAAGTAGCTATGCCCAGCCTCAGAGAAATCATTGTCAGAATACATGGAATAGTCCTGGCACATGCTATATCTAAAAAGCCTTTAGAGAAGGTACCAGATCACTAATTCCCAAACTTTTTGGAAGAACCCTGCCAACCCTCAAATTTTCTTGCAAACCACTGCACACCCAATCAAGCTTAGGAAATGCAGACTTGGTAGCTCATATGTCTTTAGGCTTAATATGCTTCTATGGCCCAGATGCAGCCCACTCACCACAGGCACATGGACCACCAGCAGTTTTTAAACCACAGTTGGAGTCCTCCTGGGCTCAGAGGATAAAACTGAGCCCGCTGAGGTCAACGGGAGTCTTTTTACTAACTTCAACAGGCTTTAGATCATGGCCTTCCCACGCTAGCCGAGAAGCACTACTGCTGACAAGGTTTTAACAGAGGATTGCAAACAGCATCGGTCTGGTAGCCGGATGGATCCCAAGCTGTTTGCTTGGTTTTTTGGGTTATTTTTCCCCAGATGAATGCCTTCCTCTGCGTTTTTCAGCATCTCTGGAAATCCACATGCTAAGCTGGGTGACTATATTCAGGCATTCAAGGTTGCAGAGTTTGTCCTCAGCCTCTTTGTGGTAGGAGTGTTGGTTGGTACTTGTACAAGGAAAGCATCTTGAGGACTTCTGGAGCTTGTGGGGTGCAGTGTGGCAGCCAGCAGACCTGGTCATCATTTGCTTCTCTTTCTTCATTGCAAGAAGGAGCGATTTTATCATGTCTTTCCACTGATGAAAAGATAAAGAGAAGGGGATTACAACCATCCTCCAATGGAATGGACTGCCTCACTCTTCATCAAGGATCACTCTCTCCCACCAACCACCTTACAATTTAAAGCAAGCTAGTTTCTCTACATCAAAATACCCATTTTTAGATTTATCTCCCATCTTTAAGACTGTTTTATTGTCTGACTAAATGGAAATGTTTGCAGCACAGAGGTAGCATTGAGTCCTCATACATGTTGTTGTTTTAATTTGAATGTAAAGCTTACCCCTGCAGTTTGAGGAGATTAATTCCCCTTAGATAACCACAATGTAGACACATACGTTCAGCCTAGTCACCTCAAGCTCTCTTGACAAGGATGTGAGGGTTTGAGTCATCTGACCAAACATGAATATCTATTTTACAAGGAGATGAGTTATGTGCTAGAGAATCTGTTTTTCTCCATGGATATGGAGGAATCTGAAAAAACTATCTCAGAAGTTAAATATCTGGTTTGGACAAAAAAAAAAAAATGGCAGCAGTGCTGTCTCATCTTTGCATCTTGGTGTCCGATGTTCTATATGAAGATGAGGATCTTTACTTTATGCTGCCACTAGTAGCTTTGACTAAAGAGCCTTCTGGTTAAGGTATAAGGATGTGACCTGTTTTTCAAAATTTTCAATGTATCATTTTGCAAATATAGCTTCAATCTCCCATTGGGCTGTTCTTGCTGCAGAAGACTTTATGCTGGTTTTGCTTTCTTGGATGATTTGTAGCATTATATATACTGTGACTTCTGTGCTCTGGTGCCAGGCTTTTTCTGAAATTAATCTTAAACTTGACTCTGAAATCTGGGAGCTTTTTCAATGCCATGTTCTCATTTCTTGCACTAGGAATTTGAGATGAAATCTTCCCTGCTACCTTGCCATGGAGTGGAAAAATCTGTTCCTTACAGCCAGCAAAAGGAAGGCACCAAGGAGTCATCATATCAGCGATATCTGGTAGAACCCTTTTTCCTGGAAGCTGCTAATAGGAACGATCCATCAGCTGAATGGTAACAGCTGCCCCTATTGTTGCTCCTCTTGCCATTGCTTTTACAAGCATGTTTGCATTTACTCTATGTGTTCAAAATCCATGTTTGTTTTCTCTTATGATAAGAAAAATACTTCTGAGCTATAAAAAAAGATGAATAGCGCATCTGAAGGAGATCTACTTCTACTATTAAAAAAATCTGCCTTACAAATACTGCAGATTTCCACTAGTGTGAACAATAGTCTTTAGGTCAATATTTCCAAAGTTGTTTTTTTAGTCAGAATTTCCAGTCATAGGCAATAATGAAGGAAAGAATTTTATTTTCTTAGTCAGAATAAAAGCAAATTTCCAAATGCCAAAATTTCCCATGAATTAGAAATCCTGAAATTTGGCTGGTATAATTTCCTAGCCCCGGTATCTGCAGTTGTGCCAGAACTACAGAATAAATATGATTTCTACAGTCTGACTCACAGTAAATAAAGGAGCTAGTGTGTGCAAGCCAAAAGTGATGAGGTCTGGCCTTTACTGATAAATTGGTAAGGAAGATTACCTGGGAGGAGTTTGATTTTTCAATTCTTTTTGCTAAAGGTTGCTTTACAGTACCTTCCCTTTATATCTTGTATTCACACCTTCTAATGAGGTATTAATGAGCTGTTGGTGGTTTCTTTAATTTAGGGCAAGACCGTTAAGGGAACATGAAGTCTTTACTAGGTTCCAGATTCTTAATAAAAAGAAGTGATGCATTATTAGATAGGTCATGCCTGAAAGCTTCCAGCACAGAGCAGTTACTCTATCTTCGTTGGGGCTGTCGTGTAGCTGTGGGCTGTTGTTGGTGTTAAGATTTCCTGCACTAAGTTATACCTGTGGAGCAGCCTGGTTTGTTTTCTGGCTATTCAGAGCAAAATGCCTCTTTCTGAGTAGTTTTACTTGAGCTATTTTTCCTCTCAAGAGTAATGGTATAGGCATGGGTAGGAAAAGGGGAACTGGATAATGGCAAAATAGATATGTATTTAAATTACTAGCAGCAAGTGTGCAGCTTTTTACTCTGACCGCTCAGATTTGTTTCCTAGTTTCATTGGGATCCATGCATAGCCTTGAGAACACCATTTCATCTTCCCAAGCTCTAGCCTCCATCTGGGTAAAAAGGTGGTAGCATGACCTTCAGTCTCCTAAAATTTCTGCTTTGTCATTTCTCCAGGGCATCAACAACAATTTGGTAGCTCTATTAAATGGTTTACCAACAAGGGGGCTCGTTTGGAAATGCAGGACGGGAAAAAAAACAGTCTTTGAACTGATTTTGAATTTGGATCTGACTTCAAAGCTAGACCAGCTTTGAGTTGGGTGTGTGACCAGAGACCTCTGGAAATACCAGAAACACCTTCCAATCTTAATTATTCTGTGATTGGAACAAGCATGTCTATATGTAGCCATATAGTCCCAGTCACCAAAGTACCAAGCTCCATCCTGGAACCACATAGATTTCTAATAGCCACTCTGCCAGCTCCTTATCTTGGCAGAAATTTTGTGTGTATAAATAAGTAACAACAGTAAAAAAGATTTCACAGAGAGGTATAGTGTTGGGACTGCAAAAGACTAGCTGCCTTCCAGTTTTCTAGTTTAATCCCTATCATGTTTTGTATCTAGGCAGCTCCAGTCCTCTCTCACTCTACCAGCTGCTGTGGGGGCCCTTGGTCCCCCACAGTTTGTTTTTTCTGGTTTTAGCTTTGCCATGATCTTATTCGTATCAATAAAGTGTGAAAGCTTAATGCTGGTGAAAGACATGGACTTCTGTGTCTTGTACAACTTATCTAGCCTGGACTCCCTGCCTACATTTTCTCCCCACCAGCACCACTCATGATGTGAGGGAAGGCTGTGGCATCATCCAAACCAACAAACCATTCAAATGCAAAATCTCTATTGAAGGAACCAGGAAAAAAGACATCCTAGAAAAGCTTTTCACAGAGTTTTGCTGCTGTTTTGGGGTCCTAGAAGTATCTATGGAACAGGTAGACATACAGAGGGAGATAAAGTCTTTTCTCATGTTTCTGGCTTGAAGTTGACTTTGACTGATCATTTGATCAAATGAGAAAATAAATTGCATATACTGTTGGGTTTTACAGTAGAGACCTTCTTTGCAGTCTTGAGGTAGGATGTCTCAAGCTCTCTTGCCCACACTGTGAATGATATTAACCTCTTTAATCACTTTAAAGGGTCTAAATGGACTGAACTTCTGCTCAGAATGAGGTCACTGCCATTCCTTTTTATTTTTTCTTTGTAGTGAGTCCTTAAGAAAATGACAGACCAATGGGATTTTTCTCTCAAATTTACAGCTTTGGTTCCCTTGGTGCAGAGACTATGGGTATGCTTTGCTTTCCCATTTAACTGCTGCAAGGCAAACAGCAAGGCCACTAAGGTCTTGGCCTCTCTTACCTCTGTTTGCTCATGGAGAACCAGGCTTTAAATAACTGTAAAATAGAGATAATCATTGACTAGCAGTGGTTTACTCTGGGTTTGGACCGGTAACTTTGGGAAGAGCATTGACCCTGATCAGTCTAGAAGAAAGTCTACCAGCACATGTAGCAGACCAAGCCTTGGGAGCTTCTGCGTTAAGGACTGTGATGAGACACTTCACATTTCTGCCTCTACAAAACTGAGTGTCACAGCTGGCCTTTTGCAAATCCTGTAATGTTGTTCTTTTTCCTACTTCTCTGTGTCAGTCATGGAGCCAAGAAGCTGTGATAGCCAAAGATGATCCAATCCCAGATGAACTGCAGCCATTTAAACATGACCTGGTGTTTGCGTTGTTGATAAGCAATTTACAGTATTGGTGGATGGGACCAAAGGATAGAGACAAAATGGGGCTAAGCTACAGAAATTGAATATAAAGCACAAAAAGGACAAAAACCAGCCTTGAGGAGCCACAGAGAAAGGTGTGGTATCCAACATCTATAAAAATGCGGTTTTCCAGTGTAGGCAGCTAAATATAAAAACCCTACAGAGAACTATAAATTCCTAATAAATATGATTGAACTACTGGAGAAAATCAGGCAGGCTATGCTCAAGAAAACAGAAGCAAAGCTGAGAGAGAGCTGAGGCCAGGGACACGTCTATTTATGATGTGTATTTTACTTTACTCCGGAACTTGAGGATTTGTGACCCGGGTCAGGATCTGGTGAGTGCTGTTTGAGGGCACGCACCTCAGGGAGCCGTGAAAATTGAAGGTAGTTCTGTGGCACTGAGAGGTAACGGTGTCGACAGCACATCTCCCAGAGGGTAGCCAAGGCTTGTATGCCTCAGAGGGACATGCACCAACCGCCTTTCTCATCCAGTGCTATCTGGAATAAGTGTTTATAGCTGGCCTAGACCAGCTGAAAATGGATTTCAGCTAGGCTGGTCAATGAGTCATGGGTGTGAAAACCAGGTTTTGATTCTTCCTGCTTAGGTTTCAAGGGCAGGATAAACAGTTACACATCTAGTTCTCTCAATGCTCCTGAACTTGAGATTAAAGTTGTTATCAGCACAGCAGACAGAGAACTACCCTCATTTCAGGCTTTAGCGTATCATGCAAGACCAGATCCACAATTATCACAGCCTGTATCTTTCTCTTTTTTTTTTTTATTTGTAGTTTTTTCAAGAAGTGCTAATAGTTATTTGCCGAACAAGGAGATCTTCAGACCGTGTTGGAGAGTGTGGGTTGAACTCACACTTCAGTACAGATTGCCAAAACTTGCAGACATAATTGTCTCTGCAGAGGGGCTGGAAGCAGCAATCGGCTGCAGAGTGGACTGGCATGGAAAATGAGAGCTGGAATCAGCATGGTCTTCTCTTTACCTGAGTACGACACCAGGCGTCCAAGGCAGCTGGGTAGGTTTGCATTGAAGTCACATAGTAAACAGGAGTGACGATGGTGGGTGGAGGGAGGAGGGATGGTTCTACATCTTTTTTCTCCAACATGAAGCTTCAAAACGCTGAGGCCAAAGAAAACAAAGCAGGGAATATGCATGGTTGGAAACGCTAAGCTGCTGGAGAGAGTGCAGCCAAGGTGCTGAGGGCAACCTCAGCCCCTTTCCACTGCTGTAAAAGCATGTACAGGAAAGCTCTACACAAAACTGATAACAGGGAAGCTGTCTTTTATAGTACAGATTTTGGGGGTGGGTAACGGTGAGGTTCTTGCTTGAGTTTTGGGATGCTCTTAGTGCAGCTCACACTTACAGAGCAATTCAGGTCTGACCTCTGGGACTGGAGTTGAAAGTTTCCTCAAACCTTCTCCTGGCTCAGTTTTTTTTTGGACAACTCTTGTTCCTGCCAATGACTCAACAAACCCTTCCTTGTCTTTCCTGAACAGGATGGCTGTGTGGGAACAGCTCGGTTTTATATGGTAGGAAATGCCATGATTCTGAAATCTGGTTTTGTTCTGAAGTGGAAGAACACACAAACAAACACAAAATTATTTTGTGCCCAAAGTTTCCTGCAAATCACAATAAAAATTATCTGTTCTTTTAAAAACTGAGCCATTTCATCCTGACTGTGACCTTTCCAAATTTGATAGGAACATTTTTAAAGTTGGTAAACAGACGCTAATGCATGCCATTTGAACAAAGTCAAAATATTTTGTTCTGATTTTTTTTGTCTGCAAATAAGAAGGTGTCAAAATTGACAGTTGCCCAGGTCAAGTTTTGATGTTGAAAAAAAGGACACTTTGGGCTAAAAACCATTCTCTTTTTTCTTTTTTTATTTTCACTGTGCTTTATGGACAATTGTGAATCATCTTTGTATATACAGCATAGTTTATTTAAATGTTGTAGCACTGTTATCTCAAAACCTCCTAAAATGCCTCAGAGGACACAGGTAAAACATGAAATATTAGGCAACCTGGAGCCACATTTAACAGGTCATATGCAAAGCCCAGTACTACTTTGTGATGCCAGGGGAGACAGATTGCAGCAAGCTCTTCTGGATAACAGAAATTGCAGGGGAAGTTTAGGGGAGGAAGGAGAACGAGAGGGTGATTTGGCACATAAAAGACAAAGTTTAGCCTGCTGCTCTGCCAGGCCAGTGATTCAATGGCTGTTAATAAAATGCATTTCAACCCACCGAGTTACAACCACAGCTGGGCAACTTTGCCTAACGGTAAACCACTGTGCTAGGACTTGCAAGCCTTTGACTCTGCTCTGAGCTCTGCCCCTGGACTCCTGTGTTACACGGGGCGAGTCGTGCTGTGCCCTCAAGTCCTCTTTTTCTCTCCGTTGGCCTCTGTTAAGATGAAATGCTCTCTTGTACGTTCTACAGCGTATTGACTGCAGTTTCCCCTTTGGCTCTTGACTCAGCCCTGCCTGATCCACCAGTAGGATTTTAAGGATGCAGACAAGACTTTGTAGCCTTGCTGCCTTTCAGCTAATGGAGCCATTGAATTTCAAGTCTAAGCCCAGGCAGACCAGGCTCCCTTATCAGCTATCCCTGCTGATGAGCCTGTCTGCAGGACCTGGGTGAGAAGTGCTGGCTCCTTCTCCCTGTGCTTTCTGAAGTCACAGCAAGTAAACAAGGCTGAAGCAGGGAGCTGTGATTAACAGGGGTTTCTATCTGCCAAGAATTCATTAAAAAAATAATAATTGTTAGCTTCCCACCCTACTGCTACCCCAGCTTTGCGCAAACATGACCGGTATGGAAGAAAGGAAGGGGACAGCACGGCGAGTTTGTCACGTACATGCCCCCAGTTTTTGTAGGGCAGCTTTGTTGTTGGTGATGAGACCAGCCTGACTCCTCCTGAGGACAACTGCTCGGGTGCATTCAGCGAGACATGACATCATGTGCCCTGGCCATTACGAGGCTGAGGTTTTGTCCTTGTTTGACATCAAAATAGTAAGGGCAGCCACTGCCATGAGGGGGCAGGGGTCTAATGGACTCTCATTCCCATGTTTCCCAAAGGCAGGCTGGCAGTCCCACCACCCAAGACTCACACCACCTGGAAGTCTGCATCCCCAAAATCTGGATCAGAGATCCAAAAAAAGGGGAGAGCGGCTTGCTTAGCATCCCTGGGTGCACTTGGTCCTGCTATCTGTGGTCAGTCTTGCAAATATAGTGGGACTCCTTAACAGTCATTTTTTTAACATAATTTTTTAAATTGATTATTCATTTTCTTCTCTGGGGGAGAAACTCTACCATAGCTTGTTCTCCTTGCCATAAAGCAGCCCACAGTGCCCTGCTGGGGTACTCAGAGGTCTCTACTCAGAAATTCCTGGCTGGTGCAGAATCAGGACAGCAGGAGCAGATAGGGCTGGAGCAGCAATAGGCTGAGCTGGCTGGAGCTGCCCAGGGAGGGAGGGAAACTTCATTTGTAAGGGGAGGGAGGACCCTGATGATACTGAAGACAGGGTGAGGAATAACTCCAGGGTGGTGAGGTTGTTATATGCGATCGTGGGATTGTATCAATAGCTGCTTTTAGCCATTTTTCCTATTCAGTTACTGGTGTGGTCACGAGCCCTAATTAACAATTCATTCTACTAGCTTCTAGTGATCTAGTTTTCACTGCAGGTTATTGTAACCCTCTAAATATATATATATATATATATATATATGTGGCATATATTTCTGTCAGGCACATCAGAGAATGCCTGGAAAGCTACGAAGAGGAGAGAGTAAATGTCTTGGCACAGGTGCTAGCTCCATGCAACGTCTTGTAAGCGGCTCTGCAAATGTCTGTTCACAGCCTTTTTTTTTTTGTTTCCTATGGAGAATGGAGATAGATCAGCTAGTGAGATATATACCCTCGTGTGATGGGTATATATTCAGTTCTGCGAGGTGACTCAAGGTGTCTGTGCACACCCATTATGTAAAGCAATAAGCACCAAGTGCTCAGTACTAGCTCTCATGCTTTGCTTATGTGGGTGGGCAAGAGGGACAAACTCTAACTGTGACTCACTGTAACAACAGGTCTAAGGAAAGGTGAACATGAGCCCAAGTTGTGGGCTGAGTAATTTTTCCAGCATGCTAAACCCAATCCATGGGCTGTAGGTAAGATGTGCTGGGTCTGCACAATCGTCATCCACCATTGGCAGAGGAAAGCTGATGGGACCTGGGCTTGGAGCCCATGAAACCAAAGGGGGAGGTTGTAGGAGCTGCAAGCATCAGCAGTTGGCAGCTGGTCTGTGCAAAGACAGGGCCTGCCTCTCTGTTGGCAGTGATTTTTCAGGCTGGAGTGAATATAAATACCAACACAGCTGTTGTTCTTATGTGGGGCTGGAACGGGGCTTTGAGGTGGTGGGGGGGGCAAAGGGGAAGGTGGATGCAAGCAGGCACATCATCATTGGTTCATTTTCACAGCAAGCTAAGATCATGTCTGAGAGCCTGTGAAACTCGTATTTCCCCAGTTAATTGTAGCACTGATGCTGAGGACAAGAGCTCCCACTGACGTTTGTCACATTGGTTGAACTCTGCTGCTCTGTTTGAGCTGGGGAGATGAGGCTGGAGTTGATGAACATCGCAGAGTGGACTCTGGGGATGGGCTCTCTCTTCCTTTCTTCTTTTCCTATTTTCTATGTCTTCTCTTTCTTACTTCCTCTCCTGTCCTTCTTACTGCATGCGTTTCTTTCTCTGTCTTTTCTTTCTAGCCATCTCAATCGCTTGCTTGCTGTGGGTGATTAATTGCCGGCTTTGGAAGGTAGCTTGGCAATGCAGACCATTCAGTTGGTGACTTAGCAAGCTGTCTGGGTGGTATTTAGTGGAAACACAGCCCCATCAGTCACACACCCAAACCATGAGTGCTGATGCCTTGTGCTGATGGCCAGAGCTGGAAAGGGAGTGGAAGAAGAGGGGCAGGGTCAGTTCCAGAAAATGAGCAGCTACTGGGAGATTCATGGCCTGGTCTGTATTTCAGAAGATCAACAGTTACTCATCTCCCATTTCCACCTGTAAAATGAAGGCTATTTGCAGTAATTCCAGAGAGTTATATACTGCTAAGGGCTTGACACATCTTATTGCCCAATGCTAATGAGTACAATCTTGGGACGTGACCTCAAGGTCACAAGAATGAGCCATTTTGCTAGGAGTGGATCCTTTGATCACTAGGAGTGGAAAAAAAAGTCCATGTTTGGTGATATGGATATGGTCTGAGATGAAGCACTGCACCCATTGATCTTTGGAGGTCAAATGCCCTTAGAGTTTCACACAGGCTGCTGCTTTTTTAGCTTTCAAGGTCTTTGCTGAGCATCAATGAACTGCAGGTCTAACATACTGGTGCATCGATAAATTAGACATCAATTTGTGCAGTGCAGAGGGGCCTTAGACTGCAAACCCTCTGTGAGAATAGCAGGGAACCAGTCTGACTCTGCCACTGAATGGCAATGGGTTGGCTTTTGCTTTCTCCCCCTCTCCATATGAATGGGAAGCCATTAGATGAGAGTCTTTTCTGCTATTCTGCATGTGCCTGGCAACATGGACTCAGGTTTCAATGGAAGTTGTGGGCACTGCTGTTAAATAAGGGCAAGAAATATCCCCCTATGACCTGGAACTGTTCTTGCAGGGAAGACCAGAAACACAAGAGCAACAAGAGAAGAGGGACTCCGTTGTGCTCCTGCTCTGACACCTCTGGACTTCAGACATTCACTATCTGGGGCTGTAAATCCTCTGCTTTCAGTAGGCTCTGAATTTACTGGTGAAAAAAAATACTGTCTTCAAGATGTTATGGTAGAAAGCTAAAACATAAAAAACTCAGCTCAAGACATTAATAGAAAAGATAGTATTTGACTATATAAATGAGATTTACCTGAGTTATGGATTAGTGGAATATAACAGGCACTAATGGACACCACATTAAAGGCTACATCTCCTCTGCTACAGAGTCCAGGGACCAGTCACTGACCCCGAGGGAAAGTGGCCCAACTCAGTCCCTGTGGTCATGTCAAAATGCCTTCCACTCCCTCAGGCTGCCTGGTGGGAAGGGTCCTTCATACATCTCCCAGGCATTGCCTGCAATAGTGTTGCTGCCAAGGGCCAAAGCCATGCCAGGAAATGTCCTGACAACTAAACAGTCTGGATGACCAAGACTGGTGCTTGAATCTACATCCCAGCCTGTTAAGTTTAGTAGAGACATTGCTGCTCTACCTCCAGACCCTCAGGGACCTTCTGTCAGCTTAACCTTGAAAGCATTTTTTTTTAATGTAGTTCTTTTGGTGACTATTTCTCCATCCACCTTCTTCTGGTTTCTGGTTTCTCCTTTCCTGCTTTTCTGTAAGGTCATTAGTTCCCTTGTTCCCCTGTTAATGGCTCATCTTGGGCATCATAACTCTTAAGATGCCTAAGGCTCTGGGAGGTGAGTCTCACCAATGTCTTCAGGCCAAGCTGAAGTCCAGTACTTTTTACAACACGTTGTGTCAATGGCCAAGAAGCTGAAAACTGCATGATTTTTGCTCAATCACAGGACAAGCCCAGAGATGACACAGCTATTTCACAACTAGCCCCCTGGTTATGCTATAACTGACTCAGAAAGCCCAGTTACAACACAGTTACTTTTCTTGGGCTGGTGACAACATGAAGGGAATTGGCCCATGGGCAGAACTCACCCAGATCCCTTCGATTTCATAGCAGCATTGAAATATCAGTTGGAAGAGGTCTGGAGATAATCTAGTCCAGGCTATGCTTGAAGCAAGATGTTTGTCAGCACTACACCAGGTTAGCTGAGACTGTTTAGCCAAGTCTTGGAAACCCCAAGGATGGAGATGCCACCACCTTTCTCACCTTTCTGAGGAACCTGCCCCAGTGCTGCTCTATCCCCTGAGTGAAAAAAAACCTTTTTCTTTATGTCTAGGCTGAACATCTTCAGCCACAATTTGTGGCCTTTTCCATCTATTCCAGGTGATTAGGAAGATTACCTCCCAGACATGTTGAAAATTTAACAAGTGGTGACAATGCAGCTCAAAAGCTGGGGCAAAACCAGTAGCACTCTGGTGCTACTCTGGAGGTGACAGGAAGGTTAGGAGGAAGGGCTTTGAGATTATGAACAAACAAATTGAGCAACACAACTGATGCAACAGAAAAAGAAATACCAAGGGAAAGATGCACAGAGACAGGCAAGGGGAATGATCTTGTAGCAACAGCAGAGGAATTTCATAGTGGTCAAAGCCAGGGAGAAGGATCTAGTAAGAAGAGATATCCAAGATGATGAGAGTTTTAGAAACCTTATATTAATTTCCTGACTAAATTTATTCCCAGCTCATTTATACCCATTTGTTCTTGTTCTAGCACTGTCCTTTAATTTAAATAGCTCTTCTCTCTCTGTGATTTTTACCTCCCCAATGTATTTATAGAGAGCAACACATCTTTGTGCTAGGCTAAACATACCAAACTCTCCTAGTCTCCTCGCATTTGATTTCCACCTGATCACCGCAGGAGACCTTTACTATGTCTGCTCCAGTTCAAATTCACCTTTTTTGGACATGTAGTGCAAGAACAGACTAAGGTATGCCAAGGGAGATCTTCTCCCATGCTATTAACACTTCACTAACTTCACTGTAAATAGCTTTTGTACTGCGTACAGCTATTGCATTCTGCTTTTCCATAACTGCACCACACCAACAGTGTCTAATAGTGCTATGATGAACACATGCATCCACATCCTTCTACTGCAACTTTATTGTTTCCAGTGGATGAGCCCACAGCTTAAAGCAGCTATTCTTGTTATCAGTCTCTAAGTGCTTGACCTCATACTATTAAATTTCATTCTATTTCTATTACTCCTGGGCTTAAGGTCATCCAACTTTTCTTGTGTATTTATACCAAGGGCCTTATAAATATGCAGATTGATAGACTGAATAACTTTTAGCCTCTGGATTATGGGATAGTCTTGTTGTATCCCAGCTCCCTCCATCTAAGGCAGAGTTGTAGCAGAGTAAAGATCAGATGTGCAGCATGATTTTCCTCCCCTTCTTCGGAAATGTCTGGCATTAGCTGGTAGAGGATAAGAAACAACAGGTGAGGGGCCTTTTTGCTCAGAAGCAACAGTTCTCCCACTCCAAACTTGGATATAAGCAGGATGGAACAAATTCAGAAAGGCCTGTGGTGGCCACTGGATAAGGGCAGAACTAAGACCAGTCTCAATGGAAAGTACATATTTCTTAACTGGGACCCAAACACATCACATTGGGAAAATCACTAGATCTGCATCTAGCCATCCTGATAAATGTGCTTTCCACAGAGTAAACGTGGAGCCAAGCAAACCAGCAGTCTTTGCTCTTTTAAATCTAGTTCCCAATCTTAATTCTTTATCTTTTATTCTAGTGAGTTTTGGTTTATCCTTATTTTGCTGTCCTTCTCCTCATGTTCCCCCATTGCTTCAGTGTTCTTTAGCTTCTTTAGTTAAAGAAATCTACTGTTCTCCTACTTCACCATTTTGCCTGCCAGGCAGGGCTCAGACAAAGCATTTACACCCTATTTCAGTGGTTTCAGTGACCCCAGGACAGGATGATTTTCCTAGCTGATCAGTGACATCTGCCACTTAGAAAAATGGGACAGCTGGAGATACAGGCCCCTCTGTATCTCCAGTGGAGGCAATTATATCCCAGAGATGCTCAAAGTATGGAGTACGCCTAAGTTTGCCACCAGGAGATCCATGCAGGGGTGTTGAAGCTGTTCCCGGTGGCATTTCTGCAAACGGCCAAGTTGGTGCCCTTGGAATGCCATGGGATGGTAGGCTACTGCAGAAAGTAGACTTGAGGAGAGCTCTGTAGATGTGTATACATATCTGTATACAACCAGTGTGAAAAAATCTGTTTAATGTCCAAATTCCATCTTTTCTAAACTCTCCTGTGCATCAGCTGGAGCAATTATTCCACCTTACTTCCCCAGACTGACAATGCACCTGCACCTGATGCGAAATTGCTACCATATGCCTCTCCAGAGGTAGCTGCATTTCAGCTGTGGCAAATGATTGTTCTTCGTGATCTTTCAGAAGAAAAAAACCCCTCCTTCCAGCCACTTTTCTGACAGACTGTGTGAGTAACAAGTTAATGGGGTTGGGCGAAGCTGCTGGCAATTCTCAGCTCTGCAGCTTTCCACTTGAATGCTCTGCAGCTGAGCTAATAGTCAGCAAAGCCCTTTGATGGGTACAGAAACTATTTGCACTTTTGATGGGAAGAGAGAATGGAAAAGAGAATGCCACTGCTTTTTCTCCCCATTCTTTCTTTCTTTCTGTCCTGCTGCTGCTTTGCTGTTTTTAAAATAGGGGTTGGAATGTGGTGAGTCCTTCCTGTTGGTCTCTGCCACGTCCTGAGCATGCTTCAATCTTGGGAAAACTACCTTGCTTCTCTGTCTGCTTAGACTTCCCTCAAGAAAAAAATAAAAAAGAAGAAAAAGAGGCTCAATAAATTTTGTGAGCACTAACTATTTAGGGATTTTCAGGTGAAATAGTTTAAACAGAGAACACCCATTTTTTCTGCAGTGCAAGTATTTCAGTGATGAATATTTGGACAAGCTGCTGTTGAAACACTGGAAGAGGGTTTTCCACCTGATTTCCTACCAGTTCAACTCATGGTTGGTCCGATGGCAGAGCCTCCAAAACCTTGAGAGGCTCCACTGGGCTATTTAAACTGCCCTAATGCTCCAGAATCCAAGTTTTCCAGCCTCCAGGACATGCTGCTGAGATCCTGGAGCCTCTTGAGAGCACTGGCCTCCCTATAGCACTGGGGGTTCTCCATTTCCAGGTAAGGAGCCTGAGGTTTTCCTCTCAGAGATCTCTGAGACATTAGACTTCCCACCCCAGGGGGTCTCTATTTTGTTTATCTACCAAAATTCTGAAAGGAAAGCAACCCCAATATCAAATGAAAGTGTTTTGATTTTTTTTTTCTCCCCAGTGAAATATTTTCAGAGTGGAAAACTAAGTACTAATTTTTTATTTCATTTGGGAACAAAGAATTGTCATCGGGACATCCCATGTCCCGATGAATGGAAATTTGGAGCTCTGTTGCCTGCCTTAAGGTGCTGTTATTACACAGGTCTTTACTCTGTTGTTACATAAATTAGGGTAACACCAAGAAATTTTAGCTGAAAATGAGATTTTTAATATGTTAGATCAATAAAAATACAATAACGATGGACAGTCTTTTCCCCACAGAGCTTAAGATATAAACAGATTACATGTCTGAGTGGCTGCAGTGGTGCTGCAATTAAAAAAGCACCCTGAAAAACAGTTTCAAAGGTTAGGATCCTCTTACCTGATTACATGTACAACTGTAACAACAAAATAACAGTAGTTATTTGGAAAATACAGGTAGTAGTGATTGAATCACTGCACATCTGGCCTTGATCTCATTGACTGCCCACTTCAGGGCAGTTTTCCTGGTTTTAGTGAAAATAAACAAAACCAAAATTAAAGTAAATTGAGGCAGAGAAATATTTCCTGGTAGCTCTGTGAAGAAGAAGCTGTTGATCCTTTAAAAATTTTATGATGAGTGAGTCAAAATTGTCCCATCTCAGGGCAAGCTTATGCCATTTGCATCCCTGTCCCTGTCTATGGGTTATGATGGTGCTGGTATGATGGTGCTACTAGTTCGGGGTAAGGGACTTGGCTGTTTGCCAGAGGCAGGAGAGGCTTTAAGCAGCAAGACTCATGAGTTCAGTCTCCACCAGCTCAGCCAGTGGTGATATATGAATGTTTACAATGGCCATTGGACACGCGACTGGGGTTCTGGCCTGCCCTTTGGGTTGAGCTTTGATTACCTGTCAAACCAGGGCTTTCAACAAGTTATCAGCTAGTGTCAGTGAGAGGTTCAGCACATTCCCGCCGTGACAGTGACCCTGTGAGGTTACACGTGAAGTAGTGATGGACTCAAGATAAGACCCTGTTACTTTTTTCCACTGTTTTCTTAGAAGAAAGATATTAATATATTATGAAACGTTGACTTATTCCACTTTTTGCCGAGTTCTTTCCAACCACAAGATTTGCCTCAGTTCTCTTTGGTTTTGGTTTCTTCCCATCCAGCTCCTTTTTTTTTTTTTTTTTTAAATTTTAACTATCACTCTTCCTTGCTCCTCTCTCATTTCCTCTCCCAAACAGAAAGGGAATTTAAATTGCAACTGGTCGCAGATGTAAAACCGGCAAGAGCGTGCTCCAAAGACACTCTCTTTTATTGGGTTCATCCAGAGGTCAAAGAGGTTGGCTGCGGGACAAGACAGAGCAAAAAACCTACCCGAGCCCTACTGTGTCATCGTCATCCCACTTGGCTGGGAGCGGGATGGGACAGGAGAGGTGGAGCAATGCTGTCTCACAGCCGCACTTGCAAAGACTCGCGATGAAGAGGCACCTCCAAGCCTTGGCTTTGCCCGCTGCCGTTTTGGGGTGGGACAGGAGGAGAGGCTGGCAGCCAGGCTGGCGAGGGAATGGGAAGGGCAGCCGGGGAGGGTGGAAGGGGGGGACGTGGAGAAGACGCCAGCCAGCTCTCTTGCAGGCACTCAATGGTTGCAGCTGTGTTGGCTGCTGGGGTGGGAGAAGGGGGGAAAGCAGGACAGAGGGAGAGGTGAGACGGGGGCCAAGATGCTCTCTGGTCCCCAGGGTGGGATGGTGGAGGGGGACCTTGTGGGACTGAGACACTGATAGTCAGAAGTACATGCAGATCTAAGCAATTCCTCACCTGCTCCTATCAAAAGCAGCCCTGCCTGCCCCACAGCGCTATAAGCCATGGGTCAAAGACTGGGATGCCCCCAGTCTCCATCGGCTTACCCATGGCTTGAATAGGTAGGCAGCACAACTGCAGCTCAGCAAGGAGCCTGGTACCCTCACTGAGGAGCAGAAAACACAGAGAGATGATCTGGAAAAAGTCAACTGCTCATGCAAGGTTTGCAATGTCTCACCCAAAAGCAGCACTCATGAAATACAAACACCCAGTCACAAAGTCACATCTGGAAATGAAGACGAGGATGGTCACCTGCCTGAGCAGCTTGGTGACACCAAGGAAAGATGGCAGCAGGGTTGGGAGGAGCATCTCCACCACTCACTTATTGCAAGAGTATCAGATATACATGAGGAAGAACATCCAGCTCAGATTTGTTCTCAGTGCTCGCTTAAGAGAGCAGGAGAGCTTGCAGAGCATCATGTGGGAAATTAATACCCTTGGGAACAGATGCCTACGGGGGATCTTGGGCTTTCAGTGGAAATACACTGTCACCAGGGAAAAATGGAAAACCACTCCCTGGCAACCTGTCTTCAGTCTGGAAGACTTCCCCAGTGAGGCCATCAGATAAAAACTGACTGGGGCGAGGCAGTGCTAGTGTCCACGTGGAACCCAGGGAAAGCAGAGGAGGCTGGAACAAGGGAACCGCAGAGCAATAAAATTAGAAGTCAGGAAGAATCAGAAGCAAGAGAAATGACTCAGAAGAGAAGTGATGGTACACCAGTGTTGGCACACAAAGAGTGAAAGAATAAAGGTCATAACTAGAGCCCATCATAAAGAGGAAGTTATTAGTCTGTAAATCTCATGGTCAGACCCTCAGATTGCTCTATAAAACTGATAAAAGCTCATGAATGCTGTCTGATCACTGCGCTTGTCATGCTGTCACCTCTTAAATTCAGAAAACATCCTAAACCATCTGCCCAGGCTGACAAAAAACTGTGGTGCTGCCCCTGCAATTCAATGACACTTTCTCTTTCAGTATTTCCAGGAAAAGCAAAGCACCATGGTGCTCCTGGGGTGCTCCTCACAGAGGGATCTCAGCTCAGTTCCTGCTTCTTTTCATTAAATGAACAGATCAGAAAAATCTGCTCTCAGCAGACAAACCCCAGCAACCTTCAATGTCATCAAATCAATTCCTCCATCTCCAGATGGTTCCAAAGCAAGTGTTGACTGCCTTGCCCAAGCTAGCCTTGAAGAGCTCACCTCTTGGAGCTTCCTTTGAAAAGACTGTCCTACAGGCTGGTGGTACTTGGTTGTGAGATACTTGCCTTCATAATCACATTTTCCACAACCTCCTCATTTACAAAAAATAAAGCTATCTAACTTTCATGAAAGTTAATCTATGGCAAGAGTCTATGAAAGTCAGTGAAATAGGACTCCAAGACCCAAGGTCTATTGAGACCTCCAGGGTAAGGACACTGGCTTTTGCTGTTTGTGTAGCACTGAGATATTTGTGTTAGGTAAGATCACCATACAAGCAATAAATGATAATATGTCTCTTCTGGAAACAAAGCATTTATTAGAACTGCATGGAATTTGTTTAATTTGAAATAAAATGGAATTAACAGTTCAAACAATATTAACAATTTTGAAAGGCTCATACAGTTTTTGAAAGCTATCTCTCTGTTTTGCTAGCTGAAGTTCTGCTTGGAATTTTCTTGTTTAAAAAAAACACCACCAAAATACGTTGTTCTTCCCACTCTTCAAAAATCAAGTGTCAATTACAGAATATTTTTTCTGAAATTTGTTACTGTGTTTTCAATGCGTTCTCATTGTACCCCAATTCTTTTGTTAGCCTGAATACAAATTTATTTTTTACAGAATCTTTTGCACAGAGCCGTGATTCCCAGGCTGGGTGATCTATCCCCAGCTAGTGGTGATAAGAAGTGAGCTACTCCCATCAGAACTCAGCTTTGCATATTTTTGGTAAAACAAGTGTCTTAGATTTCCAGAAAGTAGTAAGCAGTAGTGAGAAACTTAGAAACCAAAACAGGCTACACCTAGCCAAGCAGTTCTTCCATAAGCTAAATCATTTAAAAGAGGATGTTTATGTGACATAAAGAACACATGAAGGAGGTAAGGTAATGGTATTCGCTATGGGAAATAGCAGTGCCACATAGGGAAACATGAATAGGTGCTGATCTCAAGCCACTAAATAAAACAGGTTTCTATATGCACAAAAAGCCATGAGGGGAAAGGAATTCAGTTTAACTGAAGGTGTAAATGAAGACTGGGTTTTATCAAGCTCCAAAATGAATAAAGCTAACTTAGACTAAGGCATGTGCAATCCTGAACAAGAGCCTCTTCACTGAGATTTCATGGACTTTGGATAATCCATTTTGAAAATTAACTTGGATGGTTTTGCTTGATTGTCCTCCAAATTGACAAGCCCTGTGTGAGTCAAGGGAAGACAGAAGAGGTGGTTTTCAAGAGAAAGAAGACTAAAAATATCTGCACCAGATACTGCAAAGAAAAATGCAAAAACCCTTCAGTAGGCAACAACAATGTCAAAGCAGTGAGGCACATGTGTGTAGGATAAACTGTCCCACACTGTTGAATCTGGGGCTGGGAACTAAAGTCAAGCAGAGAGACAAGTTTTCTGTGGAGATGACCCTCTGATACAGATGTTGCCAAAGGGTTTGCCAACATTTTGGTCCTGCAGAAAGCATGGAGCAAACCTTTTTCCTGATTCAGAGGAATCAAGTGAAATAGAGGTGTCAGACCCTGGTATTGGGAGAGTGGTGTTGGAGTGGGAACACATCCCGATGGAGGCACTCTGGGTTTTCTATGTGATGTCATATCTCAATGTATGTGCCTGGGCAAAATGATGCTGTTGACCTCCAGGCAATTACTATTGCCATTATTGCAATTTTTCTTCTTCAGGTAAGGTATCTCCTTCCTCGGTTCACCATCATGATGCACGAGGCATATCAGGCCCAAAGGCATGAGAGGAGAAAAGAAAAAAATCATGCATAAAGCAGCACACTTCCCAGATACTCCAAGGTGCAGTGTCTGTATTAGTAAGCCTGGAATTGCAACCACAAGGTCTGCAATCTGTGAGCCCTTCACAGTCTTCCAGAAATGAGGTTGTGGAGAAACTGGGATTCACCCCTGCTAGATGTATCTGCTCCTCCTGATGACATCTCAAACGCTGCTGAGCAGCAATATCCAAAATATGCCTCATCACGCCTGCTCTGAGAAAGGACAGTGACTGATGGATAATGAAATCCCAGAACTGCTCATCCTGGCTGCCAGGAGGGAGACACTGGGTTTGAGGGAAGAAAGCTGTGTCCTTTCGGTGGCCTTCTGGTGGCCTTTGCTCTGCGGCAGGATGCAGGGGTTTCAGCAGAGCTGGGCTGAGGAGTCACTGCTGGGACACAGCTTGGGTGGATGGCTGTGTGCTTGACGCATTAAAGAGGTCAAGAGGAGGAAGAAGGAGGAAATGTTGAAGGGGGGGACAACTTCTAGGAAATGCTCATGTCATCCATCATGCTGCTTTCCAGCCCAAAGAGCCAAAGAACAGATACAGGAGGGTCTTTTCTATCTATTTTTCCTGTTGTTGATTTTCCATAGTGCAGGTGCAGAGGAGGCAGAAGCATTGCTCTTCAAGACAAACTATCCGGGTCCTTCTCCCCTTGCTTGGCCTCACTTCCCCAATTTCCGTGTAAAAGGAACAAAAACGAGCACAGAAACACCAGCTTGTCTCCTTGTTCCCTCGCTGTACAGCAGCAACAGCACAAAACCCTGATTCAGAAAAGATTAGCCAGCAATCCACGCCCTTGGTTTGCAATGGGACTTTGATTCCTAAGTGCTTATCCTGCCTCTGCAGAAGATGAACATTATTTCCACTTTAGAGAAGAGGCCACTGCTCCACAGAAAAGGGGACTTATTCCCTCAAAGGTTTTGGCAGAGCAGGAAGAGCCAAGGCAATTGTGCCTCCCACTCCAGATCTGTTTTTCTTTATTTGAACATCCTTTTTTCAGCCTGTGAACTTTTTTCTGTTTGGCTAGATTAGGCCAGTATTAGCCTGGGTGACAGCCTATAAACCTATAATTTTCCTATCCTCTGCTACCCAGCATTCACCCATCATCCATCCCCTGACTTGTTCTCTGGCTGAGAAAAGTGGAGTCAGCATCAGATGCTGAAAGGACTTGGCTTTGAGGAAGATTTTGAAAGAAGAGATATATCTTGCACAAAAAAAAAAAAAAAAGACAGAAAGATAATTCCAGGCATTCTTATCAGCACTGGGGAGGCCTACAAAGGGACTACAAATGGAAGAAGAACAACCAGGGTGCAGGGCCAGGGAGAGGGCTGGGATTTCTCTTCTCTGTCCCCTCTGGAGGTGGTGTGCAGCACAAAACATGTCTTCCACACATCCACCCCTCCCTCATATTCTAGCAGAAAGTACACAGCCACTTCTCTTCTTCCCCCAAAGCATCGCTTTCCATAGAAAGCCATAAAGAACAGAGCATTACTGGAGGTGGAGAACCATAGATGGTCCTAACAGGGGGACCTGAGACATCTCGTTGTGTTCTTTGGTACTCAAGTGGATGCAGGAAAACTTTCAGTTCCTCTACACAAAAGACAGAGTGGTGAATGCCTCTCACATTAAACATTCATTCTTGGGACAGACTGCACTTTGGCCGTGAAACAAACCCCTGCTCTCCAGTGGCTTTGATATCTCCCCCACTACTCTAAGTTCAGATGACAACAGTATACCCTGAACACAATCAATAAGCAAAATTCACCTTGACAGCATTGTGTGTCCGATGTGCAGCCCAGCTTCTTAATACCACTCTGCTCCTTGTTGCCTCAGCTGCAGCCAAGTCATCTGACTGGTTTCCCCACTTCTTGTCCTTTTGATACACTCGTTTCTGTGCTTTCTTTCACAATGACTCTCCCATCTGATATCCTCTGTTGGCTCCATCTAATGAAATTTCAGACTGTGTTTTTTAAAAGACATTGCCATTGATGTAGACATAGGCTTATATATACATATACACCTACAGGTGCATCTGCATAGGTGCACACGTGTAGAGATGACTCCACAGACAAATTCACCCACCCTGGTGATCCAAACTGGTCTTGTTATCTCCTGACTCCCCAGTTTCTCTCCCTCTCACAACATTTCCTCCCATACTTCTTGTTGTAATATATGGCTCATTCTACCCTTGCCTCTGTACAATGCCACTCATACCTGGTTAGTACCATATCCAAGGAAAATATCACTTTTTCATATTGTCTCTTCTTTCAAACTCATTGCACTTTATATTTGTGGATGACATGAGCTATTCCTTATTTATCCAAGAGCATGCATTCTCTTTACAGACACTCTCTTCCCCAACTGCTAATTTAAACAAGACGATCTACGTGGCCATCACATCTAGCACTCTAAGCTCTGCTAACAATTTCTCTGTGTTTTTCCATCCAGATTTTTCATGGTTGCTCAGGACACCTGTTAGTTTCATCAAGAGATGTTTGTCTGGCTGACAATGCTCATCCTCCTAAAACGCCAGCTTGAGGACACTCTTTTGAAAGTTCAGACTGTTTATCTTTCAAGGGAACTGCTTATTCAGAGCAAGCTAAGAGAGGTGATCCAAACTTGGGTCTGGTATGAATTTAGTAAAGCAGGATGCCTAGTTTGGGCTATCTGAAATTGAAGATCTGCTCAGTCTTGAACCTATGACTGTTTGTCATCCAGAAGTAGATTTAAGTCTAGACTGCTTGATCACCTCAGAATGATAGGTGATCACATCACTGGTTTTTTGATCTGATCCTCGTTGAAGAGGTCTGCACATGGGAACAGCAGCTTATAAATCAAGAACAAACAGGGATAATGAGACGCACACACTTTGTCATTCCTCCCCGAATCCACTCTCCTTATTAAGCATGGAAAAGTTCTTGGACTTCTCGCAACACATGAGGGAAGCTCCGTGGAGACTCTTGGATTTGTACTGAAAGAGCAAGAAGGGAAAGTCCTGAAGTTTTGGAATTTTTCTGCATGCTATTAATAATAATAATTCATAAATCAACAACGGCCGAAGGGTCACGCAGAAAGAGTCTGCTGCCTGGCTATATAAGAGACTCCTGTGTGGGTGTGAGAACCTCTTGAAATGGCAAAGGACTCTGGAAACAATGAAGGAGAAATGAATTACATTTTTTTGGCAGAAACAAATCAACAGTTCCATCCCCCCCCCCCCCCTTTTTTTTTTTAAACAGAAATAGATACTTGAAAAAAATAAAACCAACAACATTTTTCTCTTGACTCCAAAAATAAAGCATCTGAATATCCAGAACTTGCTTTTAAAATTTTTTTCCCCCCCCCAGCCCCCCCCCCCCCCCCATTTAAACATCAGAGTTCTGGCAGTTCTCGTTAAAAAAATGTCCTGCTTTGTCCAAGCACACTCATGTTAAAATGCAGACAGAAGACTAGATGACTCCAGGGATTGGTAATGGGATATACAGCCTTTCACCTCAACATCATCACCTCAGCTAGCCCAGCTCAGTAGTGGCTTCACACAGCTACTGGCCGCTGGTGGCCGGTTGGTGGGGTGGTCCCAGCATGTGTCCCTCAGAAAGATTCCCCTGGAAAGACCTTGGACAGGATCATTGACCTGCAAGAAAGTGGGCAGCTTCACTCCAGCTGTGCCCGGCAGAACCGTTTGTGGATCATTCGTTCTTCTGGTGCTTTGGCCCCGCATCTGAAAACTGAGACTGTTTCCTTTCCCCCTACAATTTTGTTGTGGTGAGTAGTTGGAGTACAAGCAGCAGGGCAGAACTTCTCTTGCTGGGCTTGTACACCTCTTTCTACAACCATAGTTCAGTTGAATAACAAGGTTCAGAGGCTCTCCAGTGGTCAAAGAGTTCATCCTACAAAATTAGCGGAGATCAATTCAAACAGATCTCTGTGCTTAAAACCCCTCAGCGATGCAGACTCTGCAAGCGGTCCCTGCCAGGATATCATCGCTCTTGCTTTGGGACCCTTTTCACACATCCAGCCTGAGTCTTCCTCATTTGAATTTAAGCTCATCCGACAGGACCCTGTCTCTGTAAACGCCTCCAGAGGTCACTTCTGCAATAAACCTTTTCTACATTTGTCTGCGTTATTCAGCAGTGACTTTTTGTGGTGAAAAACTCATTTGATTACAGATGAGCATGTACTACTCAATGAGGATCGAAAGCCCAGCCAGTGAGAGTTTATGTAAGTACCAGTGAGGTTTATTCCCAAGCAAGGCAGCCCTTCTCCTTTCAAAAGTGCAAAATAGCGACTTTGCCAGCATCTGGTTCGTGCAGACTGAGTCTCACCCTTGGCTGTTAATACTAGCAGGCAGCACTCTGGAAAAAGCTGTCCTCACTAGCCACCAAGAGCTTAATAAATGTACACCCCCATTTCTTCTGCAGGGCTATCCACCAAAAATGTGTACTGTTTTACACTGTCAGTCACTTGGATGCTGGCCCATACAAACAGATAACCCTCCTGCTACCAGGGTAACACCACCCATGTGCAGGTCAAAGTCCTAAAGAACTTTTTTTTTTTTTTTTTTTTTTAAGGAGCAGGAGGAAGGAATGTGACATTCAAATAAAACTACAGGGGGGAAATTTTCAGATAGACAAAGTGTAAGTGATTACACAAGTTAGGAATTTTTGCTGGGGCTCAACAGTCTTGCCAGCGATGGTGAGGACCCTCTGAGGGCCAAGATCAGCTGAGGTGCTGACTGCACGTGCAAGGCCAGATTTTTCGGTGGGTGTAAAGGGAACCTGTTTCTTTTGAGTACAGTTGAGTGATACCAAATTAAACTGCTTTCATGCCAAACCCAAATCATGCTGCACCAGTGGTTTAAAAGTGGCTTTAAAGGAAGACTGCAACCTAAAAGGCATTCCTTGGTGGGCTCCTTCTGCTCTGCCCGCTCCTGCTGCAGTTCTGTTTATAAAAGTTGAGGCCACAGTGTCAGGACCAACATGCCTACATCTCACTTTCCTTGGAAAAGCAAAAAGATATGCCGGTAGAAAGGGATTGCTCAAATGCAGCATCGTTTTCCCATATGTACCTGAGAGCTCACTAAGTAATGTTTCATGCTATGCTTCCACATCTGTATTGGTCTCTTTTTTCTCTTGTTCTCAGGGGTACAATCTGCATTTACTTCCATCTGCCTGCCTACACCAGCAGAGGACCTGGTAGGAGACCTCCTTCTTCTCCCTAAGGTGGAAGGATTGATTCAAGGCATTTGGGAATCCTTTTAACTCTTGTACAGACTCCTGATGCCCTTAGGCATTCACGATTTCCTATTTACTGAACTTGATTTAGCTGCAAAGGCATAGATGCCCAGAGCCATTTGGGATACAGGGTGGTATCTGAGACACCTGCCTGGGGCTGGCAGTATGGCATTGGACCTATGGGAGCAGGAGTCTGAGTGGGATACCTGTGCTCAGGCAACTGAATTCAACCTATTTATTTATTTTGTAGGCTCACGCTGGATGCTGGTTCTTGAGTTCAGCTCATTTTGCACTGATGAGCCATAGGATAAGTTTATAGAGTTGGGAGCAGGGGGTAAGAAGTTTGGGTGGTATCTGAGCACCAGCCTCCTGAGCCAGGACTGCGATTCCCTGGTGGGATCTCCCTGAGCGTGGACTGGAGCAGGAGGAGACATGGACTGAAGTGGTGGTTCAGTCTACTGAGATGGTGGCTCCTCTGGCAAGTCACAATAGTGGAAACCAGTCAAAGTTGTGTATCCAAAACTAATGCACATATGAATGTGCCTTAAGTAGGTAGATGGGGATTTTATGAACTGTTTCTTTAGGGGTCCAAAGTCTGTCTTAAATGAAATATAAGTGTCTAAGTCCTTTTGTGAGCCTGGGCCTCTCTGGTCCTTTTCTGCTTCTGTAATCTGAGGATCAGCACACTTGCCTGCCTTAGAGGATGTGGTAAAGATAAATATATTAAAGACAGTGGGGTGCTTGATATTGTAACGATTGAGGCCAGATATCTGTAGCAGAAGCAGAAGTAAAAAGAAATAAGATAATAATTGACGAGGAACCTTGCCAGCGTATGTCTTGGCAGCCACTTCCACAGTAACCTATCATTTAAGATGGCGGGGTTCCCCTCACCTTCTAAAATCTAGTGGCACTAGGGGATTTGTGAATGTGAAACAAGCTCTCTCCAGTTCTCCGACTCTTTTATATTTCCTCATGCTGCTCCTGAGTCGTTCTTAGGCTTGCTTCCCGATGGCTTGGAAATCTCCGGGCACGCATTGAAGCTTCTATATTTGCTCTCAGCCTCTGCCAAGATTAGCATTACCACTCTATGGAAAAATATCCGTCAACCGGATATAAAAGAATGGTGCGAGGAAGTAGAGCTATGTCAAGGCAGCACAAATATAGCTTATACGTTGTAGGGGAAGCTGGCATATTTTATTTTTCCATCTGGCACTCTTTTTTTCAGATTATCGTAGCTACAGCATAATGCTCAGCATCCTTCTAAGACTCCTGATTTCGGTTCAAATTATTTCCACAGGCTGCTTTTGATAGGGATGGGCCAACTTCAAAAAGATACGCAGTTTGTGTTCACTCCAGATAAACTTCTAAGGGTTCAGATGCTTATCTGTTCGTCTCCATCTGATCCAAGCTCCTAGGACTATACCCTGGGTGGGTAGGGAAGGTTATTTTGCTCGTGATGACATAAGGCCTGACCCTGTGGAGCGCTGAGCACTGGAACAACTTGGTACCTTGGATGGAGCTGAAGGAACACAGAACATTTCAGTGAATGCCTTTAATTCCTCTTACATCAAGCTGTCTTTCTACCTGCTTGCTGATACAGGAGAGCGAACTAGTGCAACTTGCATTCCAAGAAGCTGTAAAAAGGTTTTAAGGTTTTAAGGAAGAGTTAGTTAAAGCAGGAGATTAAAACATGTTCCTCTGCTCTGGCCCCTCTGAAAGCAGCTTAGATTCCCTTAGAGTCAGCAGGACAAGTAAGCAGTGCCACGTAAAAGTGAGGGATACAAGATTAGGTGGTCTGAGTCTACCTGCAAGCCATGCTGGTGTGACACGCATATCAAAGGGACAAAGATGTTAACTCCCCCAGGTTAGGCTCTCCCAAAGCTCACTGGGGCTATAGGTTCATTATGGGGACACTTTGCAGTGGGTCAGCACTGTTGCAATCACTGTCTTCACTTAGTGTCCCACAGTAATTGCGAAGAAGCCCACCTTTCTCCCTGTCACATCCTTGTTTAGACTTTCCTCTTAACTTGGCCCCTATTCTCACACAAAATGGCCTAGTAAATACATGTGGCTTCTGATATTCCAACCACTTATCTTTGATACCTGGTTAATTCCTGCTGTGGGTCATGGAGAGCCACGTACTTCCAGGAAGTGAGCTAGAGATAGGAGATTAAGATTTCAGGTGGAAAAAATTGCCCCCATCGCTGCTGCCAATATAGGCAGCCTTGTGTAAGTACATCCCTGGCACAGAGATTTGGTTCAGTGACCTTGGACCAAGCTATTATTCCCAATCCCTTCTTGACTATGTGGAAACCACATGCAAGGGAGGAGACCTCTCTGAGCCCATTGTAGATGGATTTGTTTTTATTTCTGCAGTCATATGAAGAAAAGGATTAGTAGAGGAAAGACTGTTATTTCCTCCAACTCCCTCATTCTCATGGGCTTCCTTCTGCAATGATAGGAGCAACAAGTCTCATGTTTGAAGATTTTGCTTTGTTTTCCCCTGATCCCATGCCCAAAGTGATAAATCCACCACCTTTGAAAGTTCTTTGGGGATTTCTTCATCTAATTCTTGAACTAGTGCAGTTCCCAATTGAAACTGTCACACAATCGCTTCCAAGAATTTGTTTTACACTGAGATTTGATGAAGGATTTGGATTAAGCCAAACAGTAAACACTGATGAGGTTTAGCACCACTGCCATTGCCTAAGAACTGGCATTTTGAAAAAGTGAAGTCATTATTATTATGGCATTAGTAGGATGTGATCGAGATTCCTCTGTGCTCAGTGCTGTACAAATACACTGAACAAGCTATAGAGCACTCACAGCACTGATCTAAGGCAGAGAAACCTAAGTTAAGTTTCAGATTAGCAAGCCTGGTTGCTTACTTCTTGGATAGCTTTTGTGGTCTTGCTGCTTCTTGCAAAGTGACAGCAAAACGGCTGCAAGTCTTGGAGCTGCTTGTGTATCTGTGTGCTACACTTAGTCCCTTCTGTATGCAAACCTACTTTAAATTAGTATAACCAAAGGAAGGAAAAAAAAAGTAAAAACAATGAGAAGGGAAACAGACTACCAAACCCCACAGTTTCTTAGACACAGAAGTTCTGGAGGTTCCTGCTCTCCTGAGGAGCGTGTCTTCCATAAGGACACACAACCCGTGGTAATACATCAGATAAGCCAGAAACGGCCTGTGAGATTGTATGTTTGAACTCTGAATGAAGGCAGGCTTGGCTTCCTTGGTAACTTCATGAAAAGTAAAGCAAGGAGGTGAACTGAGGATCTGGGAGAAGAAGAAGCATCTAGGTAGACTTGCTGTTTCATCCTCCCTGGAAAAGGGGAATGAGTAGTCCCATATGCTGAGCCAGTGGTCTGAGCCAATCCATCTAACCGTGAGCATTGACCCAGGGCTGCTGTACAGAAGCACTCTCCTGAAAACCTGGCCCGGCTACTAAGTAAGCTATTTTCTTTCTTTCTGGGAGAATCTTAATGGGCAAAGATGTTCCAGATGGCAGGCAGCCACCTGCCACCAGGATTAACAGTCAACACAGAATGCAAAGCCTTGGGAAGAGTGCGCAGTGATTGTTCCTGCACGCACGGAAACAAACAGACTCAGAGCAGTGTTCGGTGTAGCTAAATCTTCACCTTATTACCTTACTGGGAATTTGGATAGTATTACCCAGAATCCTCCTTGCTGCAACTCTGCCTTGAAAAACAATCTGTTTTGGAGCTCAGTGTACCCTAAAGTGACTGTATTATTAGGATTTAACTTTGAACTGCAACATTTGGAACCCATTATTCAATCATTAATTTCCTCTGGTTTTCCCCCAGCTTTAATGCTTCATGCTGGATCCCTGGGCTCTGCGGTCCAAGCAACACTTCAGTACAACAGTTTGTAGTTCAGCGAATGCCGTGCTCCATCATTCTTTCCTACTACAGAAGCCTGTGTTTGTTTTAACCACTGATCCAACAGTGTGCCCTGGCTTGAAAGTGCAAGAACAAGACATGATCCTCATACCCTAGGCTGGCCTCTGCCTCTGATTATTCATGGTCAAAACCCCTGGACACTTCTAAGAAAGATACTACCAGAAGAGTATAGAGGGGTGCTGCAGCCCTTAAAAGGCTTGTCCCCTTCAGAAGGAGAGAGCGGATTTATTTCTAGTGTTTCTCGATCACCCATCAGTGTGGAAACCAACCTGGGGGCTGAGAATCAAGTTGCGTTCACGCAGGCTGTGGTGGTCATCAAGATAACGTGCTCAGGTTTGATCTCTCAGTTTGGTTTGGAGACCTAAGGTTCTTCTAATTGAATAAACTCCAAAACTTTAAGGAGAATAAAAACGTGCTTTCTCCATAAAGTAAGCAGTTGGAACTTACAGCTATCAAGGGAACAGTATTATATAAGAAGGTGACAGTTTAACATAGTGGCTTTAAGAACATAACTCTTTCTCCAGGGCTAGGGTAGGCAACCGATCCAAACATGGTATCACCCCATATTCCAGGAGCGGTTGCACTAAAGTCAGTAAGCTGGAACCTCAGCTAGTGCAAATTGGTGTAGATTCACTGAAAGCCATTATTATGGTGTTGTACAAAATCTGAAAATAGATAGGGGTTATAGCCATTTATATCCGCAGAGGGTCTGGCACAATAAGGCCACTTGTGGATTATGTGTGCTCAGTCTAGGCTCAGATAGCAAAATTTGGCCCTAAGAAGAGGTAGCACAGAAATATTAACTCTTAATGGCCCTGTTTATAGACATGTAATGCTGCACAAATGCTGTTCTTAAAGGAGATAGCTTATGAAAAAGAGGGAAGGAGTATGAATGGTAACCCAGTTCTGGAAGCCAACTGAATGGGATTTTCGGGAAAGCACGCTTCATCCAACAAATCCACATCAATAGCATGGTGGATTTGAAGAGAGAATGCAGAAGCTAAACTGCTTCCCAGGTGAAACAAAGAGAAGAGGAGATGGACGTAGAGAAAATATAACCATCTCTACATAGCTATTAAACCAGACTTGCAGACCATAGATGAAGTACCTTAGGAACTTCAGTTAAATCTCATCCAAAGTCTGTTGAGACGTATGGACGAATTTTCCCCATTTAAAATTAGCAAAGATTTTGACATGACGGCTCTTGGAAGTTTAACTGAGATGCAAATCTTAACTTGGTCTGAACTTTATGAGGCATTGACAGCTTCTGCATTTTGAGGAACAGAAAGCAAAGGCATCATGATTTTATGGTAAAAATGGGAGTGTGGGATGCAGGTGACTTGAGTTCTCTTCTTGGCTCTGCTACAGGGTTGCTGCAAAGCCTTTGACTGGTTCCTTCCCCTTGCAGAACATCTGTGAAAGAAGAATATTATGTCTTCTTTTATCTCAGTGCCGCAAAAGAGAGTGGCAAAGGATTTGTTAATTTTTCTCCTCTTTGTTGTTCTATGACTGAGGTGTTAGGATATTTGGACTGCAAAATTTTGGAGAATTTCTGGTTGGTGGGATGAATGGGGAGAAGTCCTATGGAATTATGTGTCCCTGGGCTGTGTGGTGACCACTTGGAGAGGTAGACTGAAAGTCTGAAAGGGAAGACACTGAAGCTAAAAAAGTTTTCCACTTCCAACGTCATGCAAGGGGATCTGCACAACCTCCTTCAGGACCTGCCCTCTCCCAGAGCATTTGTCACACATACAGTAATTGCCTTGCCTAGAGTGCCTGAGCAAAGCAACAACAATTATCCACACACAATATCTCATAATAACGTGATGAGACATCTCTCCAGGCAAAGTTAAAATGAGCAGGAGTAGAAGCTACCTTTTGCTGCTCAGGCAAATGGTGTAGCTATAACAAAACTGAATGTCAAAGTTTTAGGGCCACTGGAAATTAAGCTTTAAATGCATGGAGAAAGTACATCTGAGAGGTCATGAAATAAAGGTTTGATATACTACTGTCAGTAGGTAAATAGTACAGATGAATTTAAATCATGTTTAGATTAAAGAAGACTGAGCATAAAAAATATTTTCATTTGAGCTTTACAGTACAATTAAGAACAGTTTAAGCTTTCAATTCTAGTGGCTCTCACTCAGGTCTGTGGTTAACCAAATGCTGAAGATATATTCCTATTAACTTCTACTGGGAATGCCATCTCTGTTTAGATGTAGAATTATACCTTCCTCTAAACAGCCCCCTTATCTTACAATCTGCAAATTGCAGGGTCTCCCACAGAAGGAAATCTTTTATTAAGCATTTTATTTTTCTTTGCTGCAGGCAGGCAGACTAAATAAACTCCAGCTTAGACTTTGCACGGTGTCTCTACGTTGGCCATATCCAAGAAACACAGACAATGCTGGTTTGCAAGAATGAAAGAATTTTAATAAAAACAAGCCATTCAAAACCCTTGTCAACTCCTTCTGCTGGATTGTTATAAAGAATTTATTTCATTACTATAAGTGCTGTTGACTTAGTGTTAGTTTCAGCACTTGAATTCTTGGATAGCCTGAATAAAATTATGTTTTCCAAGATAAATATATTATGCAAAGTATGACCTTCATTCTTTCACTGATATGTCTGCTGACTCCAACTGCTTCCTCCTTCAGAGGGGCTTTCTGCGTTATGATGGGGAGAAGCTTTATTTTGGTTTTACTTGCTTAAAGCACTGCAAACAAGGAAGACCATGTGAAAAATAAAAATAGAAAAGCTGGAGCCCATTTCTGTTGAAGTCAGAGACAGTGAAATGTCAGCTCTGATGGAGTGGAAGTGGTGAACTGCTTCCATGTATGCGAATGGACATTCATGTCTCCAAACGGCAAAGGTTTTCCCCTCTCATGGGGAAGTTTGCTGCACAGTAACCAGGCTCCACTCTGCTAATTCCTTCAGAATGGAGCAGTTATGACCTACCAGGGAGGTGATAATTTCAAGAGGATTATCCTTTCTGCTGAATTAGCAGAGGGCAGGAGCGAGAGAAGAGGGGGAGCTGCCATTTCTGCATGCAGGGAAATGAAAGAAAGAATCTGGCCTTCTGATTCTGCCCTTGGGGGGACCAAAGATAACGTTGTGTTGGGTGTCTTCTCAACCCTGGAACTGCTTTTCACAGCTGGAGTCATTGCATATGCATAGCACTGGACATTATAGGGCCACAAAGATCTGTGGTCTGCCCCATGTGATATGACATAAGGCCAGGAAATTACAGCTGTTGTCTTACCACTTCTGCTGGGACAAAACTATGCCTTCTATCAGGAACATTCTTGGATTTTTCTTAGCAAATACTACCCTTGCCTGATACAAACCACTGCCTATTCCTGATTTGCTTGCAATTTCTTTCATCACAGCCTTCTTCTGCTTAGTACTAAGAACTTCTAAGCAATCCGGTGGCAGCTTCTGTCATCATACCCAGTCTGTTGCAGGTTCAGGCAAACTCCAAGAGGTTTGGTTTCTCCTAATGAGCCTAAGGTTCAACGAACCTCTAACTTGATATTAGTGTTAAATAAAAGAAGATGGCAAGGAGATGGCGGAAAAGAAGGAAAGAATTAGGAGTGTTTCTCAGTATGCCATGTTTAAAAGGAGGAACTTGAGTCCCAGAATTTCTTAGAGTTTCCAACAGTGACCACTTTTGATCCTTTTTGTTAAGGTCAAGCAGCTGAGAGATGTGACTCCAGATGACTTGCCCAAATCCTTGTGAGGAGGTCCAGGACTGGAACATAGCCTGTTGGAGCATGACAGTCTTTCCTCCTACTTATCTTCACGTCCCTGATCCTCTGTGACTCACTGCTTCCACCTGCCCACTCCATCCCATCAAATGGCTCTTTCTCATCAGTACTTGCTCTTTCAAAACCAACTTTCTTTATTTCCCAGAAAACAGAGTCTATTCTCTAGATTTTTGTCTCTCACCATCAGCTGAGCTCAGCTTCTGGAACCTCAGCTTATTACAGCCAGGACACAGCTTAAGGAAGGAATAGTCAAGTTAGCCTCACAGAAGCCTCCTTTCCCTGAGTTAATTTCTAGACAGAAATTCAAATTATGTTGCCTCCTTTGGGTGTTTCCCATGAAGAAGAGAAAGATTAATAGATCTTTTCAGAGGTGATTGTTGCTTAGTCCTGCATGTTAGCTCTACACGTTTCCTGCACATAGTGTTCTCCATGCTATTGTTTCTGAACTCATAGTATACACCGAACATAAGAGTTACATTACCCCACTTTAAAATGCAGCTGCCTCTAAGCTGGAAAGTTCGCAACCCTAACCGAGCATCATTTTAGCACAGGAAGGGAAGAGGATGATTGTATCAAACAGAAGAACTGTGTCCAGTTAAAATTACAGTAAAAATAAGTGTGGGTAGGCAGAATATGAATCAGAATTTGGCCTGGAAACCAGCTTACACCTAATTTTACTTACGGAAAGAGAGACTTTGGAGAACTTGGATAACTGGGAGTGGCCACTGAGATTTTGGTTTATGTGTCACCAAAAGAAAGACCCTCAAATTAATTCTGGTGAACAAATGTAGTACAAGCGGAGAAGAGAAGTTTGTATTGCATCACTTACACCACTTTCTGCAAAAGTTAATTTGTGCATAGAGCTTTTCCACCCTAAAATACCACCCATTTGATACTCCTTTGCTTAATTCCTCTGAATTAAGAGCAATAGATGATCGTTCTGGTAGCCATTTTTTTTCGGTAAAATTTTTCAAGGAGTGGGTTAGTGTCATCCGAGCTTGGAAGACCTTCCATTTCTTTGAACTCCTCACCTACTTGGTACTGCTCTCTTAGGTTATATGCAACTACTGTCACAACAGGATGTCAAGAGAGGAAAACATGGTGCAGAAAGGCCACAAAGACAGTTTTCATGTAGTAACAGTGAAGAGCAACATAATTGGCTCTGAAAAAGCGTGCAAAATCAGATGACTGAGTGAACCATTTCTCCATCCCATGAGCAGCGCTAATGACCTCCAATGGAGGATAATGACGGTGTACTTTGTTGATGTCTCATGCTCCAAAGTTTGGCAGATCATTGTCATTGGTGCCAGCCTAAAACTAGTGCTAGGGACAGTTATTTCCCATGAGCGATGCAGGTCTGTATAGCGTGCTTTTAAAGAAACCGTGCAGTAGGTCACCCATCGCTTTCTGTCAGAATATATTCTATTGCCTAGTAGTGTTGAAATATTTCTCTCATCTTTCCATTACAAAGTTTAATCCCTCTAATCCTGGATTTAACCTCCTTGGACCATGCTAAGAAATTCCATCCTGAGAGTGTTTTAAAACTCTGTATATGACTATTACTTTGACACATCCAGGGCTCATTTCTGTCTGGGCAATTATTCCTTCCTCTGCCAATCTTGACGCATTTTCTGAACTGAGTGAATCGTGCAGAAGCAGATGTCTCAAGCAGCCAGGCTGTGCCCAAAGCTCTTGCCACTGTGTTCATTCTGAGGGAAACTTATTTTGAGAAGTGATATGCAGGGCTGACAAAGATATTCAGAAATGATCAACAGTTTTTAGGTACTTTTGATTACAAATTCCCAGTTCCCTTCAATTTGAAAGATTCATCTCAAACACACATGAAAACTTAGGGCCTTTTCTATGCAGTTTGGCTCCCCAAAATTACAACATCTAAACCACTAGAAACTTTTGAAAATATTGACTAAGCTTGACATGGGATGGCCAAAACCAAGAAGCCTTAAAAAACTCTAATCTTAGCAGATCAGGCTTACTTTATAGTAGGTCTCTGCCTGCTATAAAGGAGCCTTGTGCCTGCTGGAATTATCATTATGTGGATGGGATGTAAAATCAAAACTGTATCAACTTGTCATTTCAGTCTTATGGCACTTAGATTTCCTCATGAGAGCAACAAACAAATCCTGTTATGAACAGTACTTTTCCAACACTGAGTCCTCAGCTATTTTCACACCTTTGCTCCACTAAATACTTTTCAGTTTCCAAAGGAATTTGCCCAAGTCTCCACTAAAAAGAACAGCAGAAGAGAAGGTAAAATAAGTTTGTTGTTCACACCCATTACACTAAAATCCTGCCATTGTTGCATGAAGCATGCCATGAATATGCACAATAGCCAAACAGACTTGTCTCCACTGTAAGGAAGGTGGGGATGGAGACCATTCTGCATTCAGATATGAAATGAACCAGGTATGGAATTTTTATTACTGTTTCTCTTCACACTTTACAGTTTGATCTGCCCTAGCACAATAGCAGAAATGTCTGGATTAGGACTTACATTTAGAGCTCTTAAAGCCACCAAAGAAGATGCTGGAGGGAATCCCAGGTCCATTGGTTAGCTCTGCCAAAGGGACCAAAGGTCTGGCAATGACATTAACATCTTGGTATGTGAGCTATATTCATGGGTCTTTGGTTTCATGGTTCCCACTAAGTCTTAAGGGTTCTCAGAGACTCACTGGAATCAGGGATGGAAAAGACCTATTACACTAGGTCATTTGGTCCATCCGCTGACCCTAGACACGGCAGGATTTTCCATACTGTGTAGTCTCAAGGGCTTTGTCCTGTCCACTTTGAAATAACTCAAGTCAAGGGGCTTCCACCCTTCCACCACTCCCACTGGGAGACCATTCCACAGCTCGACACATATTCACTTACAAATATTTTCCTGAGAGCACATCCAAATTTTTCTTCACTTCATTTCATATTGTGACCCTCCTCCTGAAAATCCTTCTGCTCCCTCTTCCATTGGCCTGAGCGTAGAATGTGTATATGTATGTGTGAATGTCTATATATGGTTTCATCACATCCCTCATTATCAACGACCTTGGGGCAGCCAAAGGGTGCAGAGGGACTTCCTTGCCTACAAGATGCCTTGCAGCTCCTGCGGACAGCTGGTCACAGTTACTAAAAACAGTGGCTTCCACGAAGAAGGGCTCTTTGGGACTGGTTCACGTGAGTGGTATGGTCTCCAAGAGAGATCATACCAAAAGGACCACAGTCCTATTCGCCTCTTTGTCCAGCAAAGCCCTATGGCCAGAAAGGGCATAAAACCCAGGACATGGAGGGAACTACATTACAGTGGTGACATTTTGTTGCCTTTGAGCAATCTGAATTTAACCTTTAACTATCCTACGTGCTTCTAGCATGGCTTTAGCAACCTGCATGTCTTTCTGTGCCTCATTTCCTTGTGGTAAAAAGACGGTAATGGTAATTACCTTGACACCTCTTTCCACTAGACTCTGCAGGAAAGGGTTTGCTGCTATCTGGATATGCTGGGACAAAGAAGCATCTTAGCTCGAACACCATACTGTTTCCAGCAGGTTGTCAGGAGAGCAATACTTTCCCTTACAGGGCTGGGAGAGGAAGAGTCTATTGAAAAATGTTATCAGTGGAAATATTCAGAGCCATCAGAGATATGTGTACACCTAATTTCGAAGTATTTCCTTGGGAGCTGAGGAACCAAATTCCTTTGGCATCTTTGAAAGCAATCTTAGCTTCGGTATGTAAAATTGCTATCCAAGAAAGACTTGGGACACGGAGTGGGGACTTTCAGGCTGAGGCAGGGGACTGTGGAATAGCCTGACATGGCTGTTTTCTTTTCAAATAAAAGTCATCTCCTGCAGTTTTCGGATAACGATGCAGAGTCCTGGGGTGCTAAGGGACTGCATGGAGCCCTGGCCTGTGTGTTTGTTAGCTGTGCATATGAGTGGGCTGAAACAAAAATACACAAGTGCTCAGGAGGAGTAAACTATAAACAATGCTTAAAAAAACACTCCAAACAGAGCCATCCCCATGCTTTCCCCAGGCCAGGCCGCTGCAGGGAGCTGGATGAGAAGGAACCTGCTGCGACTCAGCCCGGAGAAGGCAGGAGTGACACTGGTTAGCAGGGAGAAAGAACTTGAGGAATGGGCAAAAACTGTGACTGATGCATCCATCGAAAGAGAATGTCATTCTCCAGCCAAGTTCACTGCCAGGGCTGGCTGCACAGCTTCAAACAAAGTATCTCCCTCTTGGAGAAGGAGGATTTTTTTTTTTAATGGAATTTTTCTCCCTGGCTTATTGACCTAATGAATTCCCCACAGCTGGAGCATCTCTGGCATGGCTCTGGATGCCAGTTGTGTCCTACCTGTTCCACATTTTACCTTGTGAGGCTGCTGATATTTTGGAGCCAGGGTTGTACGTGCAACGGAGGAGCATCCAGGGGTCTGGCATGTGAGAGCTGCACCCTAGACAACGTATGGGCATAGTTTCTGGCCTGAGTGCTGACCACAAGGGACCAGCTTTGTCTTCCTCTCCGACCAGCATCAAAGACAGTCTTCATCTCCCTCTCTGTCTTCCAGAGCTCCCTTTTCCTCAATAGCTCTGCTACTTTCTGAGATTTTCCCTCCCGTGATGTACCATCCCCTCCCCTGTAGGTAAGCCACTGCTATGCCCATGGGAGTTTCCTTTCTATTTGCTGTCTTTTCTCACTCTGGGATCTGCTCCTCAGCTTTCTTTCCCCATCAACATTGAGCTCATGTGCGGACGCATCATGTTAGAGGAAAGAGGAGGCTGAGCTGGGGCAGGACATCAGGGAGCAGAGTTTGAGATATGGACCTTTGTGGTTTCTACCAGAGCACAGAAAGACAGAGAGACACGTATCAATAGGAAGGGATACAATAAAATATTCCTGACTCAGTTCTTTTAGAAAGCTTGTTGCAAAAATAAAGAAAAATGGAGGTTACTATTTCAATTGCCCTCAAAATGCAGGAACTATCTGGATTGTCTGGAGATACATCAGCACTCCAATTTGCAATGTTCTTATTTTCTAAGTGTGCATTCCTTCAAGACAGCAATAATGCATTTTTGCTATCTAGAAGAGCTGCAGTCATCCAGGCTGTCTCCTTCCCAGTTCAGGCCTCTTCCTTGCATTTCTGCTCTACATCGCATGTAGATGTAAATATTCCCAGGTAAGAGGATGTCACATCTTCTTTATGAGATGGTTTTTCCATAGGTTAACATTTCTTATTTCCAGGAAGATTTTCTTGATGCTCAGCCTCAGTTTTCAGGCTCCACCTTCAGGATCACTCCCAAGTCCTTTCCCCTCATACTTATTCAATCATTGTACTTCAGTCAGAGGTTACATTACCAGAATGGTAATTACCAGGAGAGCAATTCTTTTGATTGTTTGAAGGTCTGGCACAACCTTCACTTTTTCCAGGTCTTCTGCTCTTAACTTGTTTCTGCAGGGTGGTAGATAAAATTTACTAACTTGTAACTACAGTATTCCCAGATTCATACCACCTGACACTGGCTAGTTTGCTTCTTATCCAATTTTCCACATATTTCTCTACTTCTTTTGTACCAAGAGCTATTTTTACAGGTTGATTCCCAATTGTTCAAACATATTTTCCTTTTTTTTTTCCTTCTTGTTGTTGTTTGATTCTTTTCCTTGCTGATGGAAGATTATAAAAAGGACATGGTATTTCAGCTGTCTGAGTCACTTGTGCCCTGTCCCTCCTTTTCTCCTAATACATGGGTAAAAGCACATTTTTATGCTGCTTATCCATTAATTCAGACTGGGTTTTGGCTGCCCTTATCTTTTCCCTCAAAGCCTCAGCTTCCTCTGAGTGTTTTTATTTGTTTGCTTCTCACTTACACTGCTTCCCACCTTCTTTTTCCTCCCTGACCTACAGTGTTCTGGCATCACCTTTTGGTACCCTGTCAGCTACTTTAGCCTGAGGAAAGTCGCTGCCTGTGCCCCCTCAAGAATGGATTCTCCCAGTGTTTTACCACATCAGTCCTCATTACCATATCTCTGTCTAGCACTTCACTTGCTAGATTTCCTCCTATGCCAAACTGCTTGCTTTCAGTTGATTATTGCTATATTCTGCGAACCTGCTATGCTGAAATCCTGCCAGGTTGCTTGATATTTCATCTTTTTTGACCATGTCTTTTTTATTACACAGTGCCTTGCTTCTTTCTTTTTCCTTCTCTCACCTTCTGTTTTTACAATGCCGTGTATCACATTCTCCTAGCTGGATGTCTTCCAAACTATAGAAATTAAACCATAAATGTTCCATTGCCTGATTTTCCGTCTTTTTATCCCCAAGGAGATTAGCAGGGAATGGGGAAGTTTGGTCAGTTTTCCCAAGGTTCCTCTAGATGTTTTCCACCAAATACTGATGGCAGCTGTTACGCGATGATTACTCCTGACTACTACTGCAGCAGCTAAAAGCCAGACATGAAGAGGACTCACCTAACCCCATAGAAACACAGAGAAATAGATGTTTATCTACCTGAAAAGATTAACACTGAACTGCTTATGATAGAATTTGTCAAAGGTATTAATGAGGTTATACAATGTTGGTTGCAACAGTGCAGAAGTGAGCACCATTATTAGTGGCATTATTATAATACTGTTAGTTAAGAAGGATGGAAGAAGATCCAAGAAAGATTTTATTTCTTTTTTTTTTTTTTTCCTTTAGGAGATCAGAGAAAAGAAAAGAGAGAAAAGAAAAGAAAAGAAAAGAAAAGAAAAGAAAAGAAAAGAAAAGAAAAGAAAAGAAAAAAGAAAAAAGAAAAGCCATTGAACAGGAGTGGAGTTGAGAGCAGGAAGCTAAGAGGGCAGACATGGCACAGGAGGGGTTGAGGAGTGAAGGGAGCGCAGTGAGACTGTTGGTGCAAACCTCTCAAGCTGCTCCTGCCACTGCCCAGGTTTGCTCTGCCCTCCCCTGAAATCTCCTCTCTGTCCTGTATTGGGGAGGCTCCTGCTGTTCCTCCCCAACATGTCTGATATCAGTAGACCTTAATCCTGGACTTGTCAGGAGCTATATTGGCCTGTGCCCAAAACATTTGAGGAGCAGTGGCTGTGGGATGGACAAAGGAGTCTATAACCACAGATTTCACAGTGCCTTTGCATTTCATAGTGATAGTGGTTGAGCAAGGGACTCCTGTTTCCTCTGACTTTTGGGCTGAATTATACCATATTCACATCTGGTCTGCTACACCAGACAAATCAGGACATCAGAGCTGAATGCATCAGTCTCAGAGCAAATGCTGTGGTGGCACTGCAGAAGCAGATCTTCTGGGTGTGCCACTTCCCTTGTTGCCAAAGAACTGATATCAAATCCAGATCATCCATACATTTCTGCCTCACACGCCCCACTATGGTAGAGCATGCTTCCCTACACAACCTTCACACCGTAGGTCAAAGCTGAAATCTAAAAAGGTGACGTGGCAGCAGCAGAGATGCAGCAGCTCCTGGGACGTGGACTCCTGCAGCTGCCATGAACCACAGAGGTGACCTTCTTAGGCCAGAGGGGGCTAGGAGAACATTTCTAATCACAACCCAGGCGGTGTATGCATGTGCAAGGCTGGAGGTTTGCCTCGCCTCATGTTTTAATCCAGCAAATGTCGTGTGAAGTGATCCCAAAGAACTGCCTGTTCTCACCATCATTCCCTGCTTCACTGGAGGCTGTGGTTTGTTCCCCAAGTATGAACATAAGTATGAACAGAGCTGCCTGTGAGAGGAGCAGAGCGTGCATGCAGACGCAATCAGGAATGTTCTCAAAATTACCACGCTGCTCTGTTTGCTTCCTCTCATGAGCTCTGGAGGAGACTCCAGAGAATTGCTTCTTGTTCATTCATTGAAGTCTAAAGAGGTTATGGCACACATAAAGAGCCCGCAACATGCACACATGTATACCCAACACAACACTAACTGGTCATTGAAAACAGGAAAGGTCAACATGTTTTCGCACAGAAAATTTTAGCACCAAGGTAAACCATTGCACCCAGAAATGTTTACAGCAGTTGAAGTTCCATAAACAAAAAGAACCTGTGGTTGCAGCAAAGGCCCCTGGCATGAACTCGAAAGTCTTCACTGTGCAAGTAGAATGACTAGTGTTTCCACAAGGCCAACTCAGGAGAAATAACCAGGGTTGCACAACGACCACTGCAGGACTTCACCTCGCAGTCACCCCGCCTGCAAATAGCTGTTCTTAATTGCTCCTATTGAACTCTGTCCAGCTTCAGTCTTTGTTGCCTTTATTTCCCTTAAAGTACTTGTATGTGGCTCACTATTAATTTCCTCCTTTTCCAAAATCAAAGGGTTATTTGCAGCAGTGAAGAATTAATTTGGCAATAAATTTATGCCCCATTAGGAATGCCTTTTACCTTTGCTGGGCAGAACAGCATGGTCTGTGAAAGACCAAGGGTCTACAGTCAAAACTAACAATAGAGGATGGAGTGCAGTCTGCTGGTCATGGATTAGGGGACAGCAGCCCTGAAGCTAATTCCTATTTCTGCTGCTTGACCCGTTGTATGGTTTTGGCTCAGTCACTTCTTCCTCGTACACCTCAGAGGGGTCTTTTTAGCGCGTAAATCCTTTGGGGTAGTTATTACCTCTTCAGTGTCTGCATTACTTCTTCCACAAGGGAACCTGACCTGTCGGTGGTTCTGCAGGAAGGAATATGAACCCAAATAATTAAAGAGAAAAAAGGCCCGGAAGGGTCCTCAGGGGTTATCTTGTTCACGCACCTTGCCCTGAGGTAGGATTGACTTTTTCTGACCCACACTAGCAGATAACTGTGGCTAATCTGCCTCCTTCCTAAAATCCTCCACTGAGAGACTTCACAGCTTTGCCAGGCAGCGAATTGTGTTACTTTCTCTTCTTCTTGTTAGAAAGTGTTTCCTAATGTCCAGCTCAAGCACTCTTCACAGTAGTCCAACTCACAACCTTCTGACCTGTTCCTAGTAGGGAGAACAATTTAATCCCTTCCTCTTGGCCTTTTGGAGATGACCAAGCAATTTGATTCCACACAGTTAAGGGCAGTTGTAAGCATACATAGAAATTGCCTGACGGTGTCATTTAGCTCTCGGAGTAAAGCAAATACGACTTGATTCCCAAAACACAGACATTGAGCGTTACTTTAGATACCCTGGGGCATCCTGTGTGACCTCCAGCTCCCACTCCATGGTTGCTCTGCAAGTCTTATCTCTGCCAGCTGTCTGCAGGCATCTCCTGGGCACTGGGGCACTTCACTGTCTGCAACACTCATTTGAAGGTAATTGGGTCGCAAGTTAATGACCACTCATACCGTCATGGGAACATTTCTGCAAAAAGCTCCCATCCGAGTGTCAGGTCTAGAGCTGGCATCCTACATAGGACATGATGGGGAGACCATCCTTCCTCCCTGCCTCCTCCCCAAAATGGGGCCTGATTCCTCGCACCTCCAGCCTTGAGGGGCAATGCTGTTACACACAGCTGCTCAGCAAAGATCACGAAAGCAACAGCAGCTGGAAGCCAGCCATGATTTACAACTGGTGCCGTTCCCAGCGTTCGCTGTGTGTTGTGCTGTTACGCAGACCAGAAGATGTGGATTTATGTCTTCTCTGCAGAGAACAAGTGCAGTCATAGCATGCCTCCGCTTTCCCGCTGCTCAAATTACTGCTGTAACAAGAGTCATTATTTATAAGCAATACACAGTCCTATAGTTCAGTTTTCAATGGATTTATGCCTGGAGGGTGAACTCCTCTGTGGACTCTCTGGTGACGAATAAGGGGCATGTTTACATTGCAGCCCTTCCTTCAAGGGTACTTTGCCTCCATCTGGCTGCCTATTTGCTCAACATTTGATAAACTCATGTAAGTTTTTGAGATGTCGTCCTCCTTAGCAAGTCAGATTGACTTTGGTTAATAAGTAAGGGAATTATTAGGAAATACACAGAATTAGGGAATAAAGAGAAAGATGCTCTCAGCATGCCTATGCAGACACCCACCTGGTATAATCTCTTGTCCTTGCACACAGAAGGGTTTACCCTCCCACCATTTATGCTTCAATGTCAATACAGGAGACAGAGAAATAGACCTTTCCCACTGCTGACCATGCCTTAACCCTCCTCCTTACCCTCCTCCTCCCACGGCTCCTTCCCTCATGATACAGGCATGGTGTGGTCAATTCCTTCTCCAAAGATGAACTGTGAATCCACCTGATCCCTCACTGAGCTACACTCATTTTTTTTTACATTCTCTATCTGATCTATCATCTCTGGTTAAAGGCTGGAGGATAAGTTGTCCTAAACCACAGACAGAGACCAGTGCAGGGTTTGCCCTTGGACCTCCATAGGGCGACCGAGCCGGTGAAGTGTGTACGTGCACCCCAAATCAGCCAAGTCCTGGTTTCTTTCTGGAAACTTTCAATTATGAGCTGGAAACCGCCTCAGAAAACTTAGCAGATCAGATCATGAGAGGCTCCAAATGACTGAAAGCAGTTGGTTCAAATGCTCTCGTCAGATGTTTGTTTTGACAAAGCAGTGATTTTCATCACAGCGAAAATTTCCACCAACACATTAAACTTTGACAGTTTTTTAAGATTCCATTGAAAAATTATAGATGCAAAAAGCTGACTTTTTTACTGTTACTGAAAGTTTTAGTTTTCTCCCCCCTAACATTTTTCTGTTGCCAAAAATGGGAAAGGTTTGTTTTTCTTTTTTTCACCAAAACCTCTCAAACACTTGAAGTTTTGACATAAACTAAATATTTTGATGAAAACTGAAATTCTTTGCTTTTAATGACATTCATGGGATAAAAGACATGTCCCAACCAGCTCAACTGCTCTGTAAGAAAGGTTTATCTTATATCATCACTATTCTGATCAAAAGCATATTTCTAGAATGTGTCTACTTAACGTGTTTAACATGCCAGTAACAACAAAGAGGAATCTTTCCATAGAAATGAATGATTCTCATTCTGCTAGGTTGCGAGTCAACAAGTGGGTGTTTTTTATCTGCATTTTAAAAAATACTATTACTTCAGCTATGTTCAGAATCCAAAAAGGTTTTGCAGATTGTTCATGGAGAGAATAATTAATCATTTAAAATTGCTTCTTGAGGGATATGCCGCCTTCTCTGTAAGCTGCTGTCTTTACATTAAAGTTTGATGTATTTCTAAAATACATGATAAACAAAGATATGGAAAAGATCCAGTATCATCTGTGCTATGATAAGGTCATCCCATCTGGCCTTAATCTACAGGGACAATGGATGAAACATTTATATATCTATTAATGGGTTAGTAAATAAATAAAGGGAAAATGCCTAAATAAAATAAAAATAAATAAATAAATAGAGGCACTTAGAATGATAGTATTACTTGGCTAACTACCAAGTACTAAATCTTGAGGAACATTGCAAATGCAATTCATAATAATAGCTCCCTCTGAAGACAGCAGAATGTTGGAAAGGTAGAATAATGAATGAAGGATCCTGTTTTCCTCCACGGTTCCTCTCTGCGTGGCGGGGGGAACCCTTAAACACCCACAAAGCTGCTGCCTTTGAACACCTTTCTGCTACAACACCCACAGCAGTCCTTACCTGTGGTCCGGGCAGCTGGTGTGGACGACCACTGGCTCTCATGCTGGGTGGGTCAGTCTCATCCTTTGATTCTGCTGCCCTGTCTGCTACAGGCACTTGTGGTCTAGACCTGGGCACCGAAATCGTCAGCTGCTTGGGTGGGCTTTCTGCAGTCTCTCGCAATGCTGCCCTGATTTCGTGTTTCACTATTATGAGAGTCAGAGTTCACAAGAAGAGCATTAGTGATTCCCCCATGGGCTCACAGAGAATGTCCACAGCAAGAAGTGAAGTCCATCTCCAGACTTCATTCACTCACCTGCAAATCACGATCCTTTGGCTCTTTGGGCAGAAGACATCTTTCTTGAACCACAGTTAACGCTGAAAGGATCTGCCAAGAGCAATATGAGCCAAACAGCATAACTCACCAGCATTGTGCATGGTGAGTTATTGTCTGCATCTCTGCAAACTAGAAATAAAACATGGCTTTCCAGGCCCAGGATGGGTCAGAATAACAACTGAAATAAATCCATCGTTATTTTGGGTGTAGGACTGATGCTGCAATCCAGAACAAAAACAGTTAAGTGCTTTGCAATGGTATAAACCATTTTGTGTTGCAAAGTTGGAGAGACAGTTTGAAGCTGGAAACCTGTAATTTACCCATTCTGTTGAGAGAAGAAATGAAACCTGGAGAGGTGAAGTGTTGACTCAAGGGCATGCTCAAAGGCTTTTCAGTGGCTAAGGCAGATGCAGACCTTGGGTCCTGGTCACTCACTGCACCCTGTAAAGCAGAAGATGTGCCTTCCCTCCAGCACAGGGCACAGGGTACTTGCTCAGAATTTGAAAGAAAATCTGTGTCTTTCTGTTCCTTCTTTCCCCTATCATCCCCACCAAAATCTCTTGCTCTGAAATAGTCCTCCACTATTATCGTCAAATTTAACATCTCTGATAGCATCAAATTTAACATCTTTGATAAAGGACCCAAAGCCAACAAGTGTCTCAGAAGACCTGTATTTGATGGCACAGAAGAAAGGGAATAGAAATATGAGCACCTGGTGTGGCTGCTGGGGGAGGTCGTATTTGGGGAGAGATGTTTTCAGAAAGCAAGGGGTGATTTGTGGGGGGACAGTAAGAATAGAAGCCACGTTTTCTTGATGTCTAATTCCAGACAGCAGCACCCTTAGGAAGAGTAAATCAAGGGCTGGAAAACAATAGCACCTTGTATGTTAGGAATGTGAGCGGTGACGAGGCGAGGAGGGAGAGAAAGCCTTGCCCCGTGTGGTAACGTCTTTTTTGCCGAGTGTTGCTAGATTTTGGACCTGTGGGCTACCTCCATCTGTTTGCGGACCAGCTTTTTCTCCTGGACACATTCCTTCCTTACTGTCATCATGCTCCCAGCGCTGGAGTGACCACAGCCCAGCTCATGTATCTCTGTAAATACATGTCAGGGAGACGTCCCCAACGCCTCTTCCTTTAGCATCGCCGTCAGATTGGACCGGCAGGCACCGTTGCGATGGGAAGAGTCTGAGCAGAATAGTTTGTGGGGAGGATATAGGAGCGACTTCACCAGTCAGCCCAGTCCCGGGGGCTGAATTCACGACAGCTCTTGAATTTGGGCCAAGCTGTGAAGGTGATGGTCTTTGACAGGAGAGCATCTAATCTCCCCCAGCTTTATTTTTCTCCTCCACATAACTGGATGATGTTCATAACCTGCTCTGAAAATGTTAGAGCCTAAATGTTAACATGGACTATCTCAAGTAGGAGCTGACAAATAATAAAAAGAAACATTTCCTCCTGCGCTTATCTGAACTGCTTTATTAGTTCAGCTAATTCACTTTGCCCCTATGCTGTTCACTTTCAGCAGGAGATCCAGAGTGAAGACCAGAGCAGGATGAATGAAAAATACCATTTGTGCATGTGAGCACGAGAGCTTGAAAACTGAACTTTGTTTTTTCTCCAGTAAAAATTTCCAGCGAAATGTTTCAGGCTTCTCGTAAAATAACAGCTATGTCACACATCAAAAACTGTATAAAAAAATAGTCTTTTGAATAAGGAATGTGGTGTTTCAACACATCCAAATTAAAAATTCTTGCTGAAAACAAGGAAAAATATATATACTGAAAGATTTTATTTTGGGGGGGTTCTTTTATTTTTCTCTTTTAAACATTATAAAGTTTTGCCCAAAATTGAAAGGAAAAAATTATTCTAGCATTTTCTCTTTGGTCAAAAGGTCATTTTTAAAGCAATTGTAAAGAAATCGCGACATTAAAAAAACATCAAAACAGCTTCAGTGAACGTATATTTTAAAATATAATTCTACTATTAAACGTGAAGGCAGTCCAGTATTAATATTGGCAGTGATCCAAATACCAGGAATTAATCTGAAAATACATTAGTAAATGCTTTTAAATAATGAATATTTGGGGATATATGTTCAGTTATACAAATGTTAAAATATATTTATATTTGTACCTGAATATATGTGCCCTTTGTTAACGGCCAATTGAGAGAAAGGAATTCATGAAATAAACTGTTCATCAGAAATGTGACCTAAACCCAGCCAAGATGTTAGGCAGATGCTTAGCTTTAAGCAGACCAACATCCCTGCTATATGTGGGTGATTCACAGTCTGAGTGAACGCAGATTTTCTCAATCCAAAGCTGTCCTTTGCTTTTCATGCCTGGTATAAGCTTGCAACACATGATGCTACTGGCAGGCTGCTAATGAGCATCGTCAGATTTAGGGAAAACAAACTTTGTGTCATTAAAAGAACAGAAGAGGGTCAGATAACATCTCACCACTGACATTCAGTTGCCAGAATATCTAGGAATTGCCCCAAAGATCTAGCAATGGGTAGGGCTCTAGGTGCTCCAGCTCTTGAACATCTCTGAAAGGTTTTGTAGTACTTATTCATATGATACCAAGACTGCGTGGCAGTCAGCACACCTGAGAGGCCCAGGACTAACCGTGTCAAGAGGATGAATGAGTTCTGGGTTGGTCATTCAAGCGCAGGGGGAGCTGCTGCACCTGCTGGGAGTTATGGTCTTGCTCCTCAGCCATCAGTGGTTGCCAGTTCATCCTCACCAGCACCAGAGGGGCCTCAGGGCAGGGACCTTACACAGGAACATCCAGTTGCCTCCCAATTCTGCAGGCTGTCTGGATGTAGGGTTTCTGCTGAAAGGAGCTCAGAGATGCACCGGAGGGTATTTCAAGTAATTATCATTACAATCCCACTCTTAGGCTCTTTCCTTGGCATGTACTGTGGGTTAGAGTCACAGACAGAATGCTGGGATAGATGAGCAATTGGTCTGATCCAGTATAACCAGACTTAAGCTCTTAAACTCATGTTCTTTTATCAATGAAAGAAGTATCAGGGCCTTATTTCCACTTCACAGTTTCACTACCTGCTTTGCTAGTTTAGAAATCTCCTAGGTTAATTACAGAGCTCGCTCTCTAACTGAGTCTTTGGTGAGTGTCCCTGCTTGGGGGCGGGGGGCAGCATACAAAGGACGTGTGCTGCCTTGCAAAAATTTGGCAAGATACTGACCCTGCTCTTGAGAACCTGCAGCTTCAGGCTTGAACTATTCATTTTAGTGAGGTGATGCCTGAAGGGAAAGGTCAAACATACCCTTCAAGATTTCCAGAATCAGAACCAAAGTGAAAACACGTTTGCTGTTTGGAAGCTATCTAGCACCAGTACTTTCTCATCCACCTCTGAGGTGAAAATCTGGCAATGACAGGAGTGGGAGGGGGGTGCATGCTTTTTTTCTTTTGTTCCTCCAGGAAAGGGTTTTGCAGAAGAAGCGGATTCTACAAAGTGGAGGAATAGGAAGTGATTTGAGCTCAGTCATTATTTTGAAAGGAATTCAGACTTTTCCTTTTGCCCAGGAGATTTCCAAAACGCTTTAGAACCTGGAGGAGAGAGACAGATGTTATCCACTCTCCAAGGCAACCAAGACCAATAAGAACACAGTTGCTGTCAAGCAACCTGCCCTAACACGATATACTTATTTAGAAGACAAAGCATCACAGAGCTCCATAATCCACTAAAGGAAGAAGGAGAATTGCAGTTGAGAGGAATTAGGCTCCATGAGCAAAGGGAGCATTTTCTTCTTTAATAGTAACTATTCCCTAAATCCACGACCCTGGGTTTAAGTACCTCTAATCCATAAATGTCAAGGAATATCTTTCTAAAAGGAAAAGAAGGATGGCATCTTTGATTCCTGTGTTTGTCCACCTCACGAGGGTACAGCAAAATGCCCAGCTGGTTTTGGATGAGTTACAGGCAGAGAGCTACTGAAACTCTTGCTACAGGCAAGAGCAGAAAGCCTCTGTGGTCCTGGCAGCATGTCCCAGCAGCATGCTGCATCACTGCAGGATATTATGGGACCTCTCAGTGTACTCAGTATTTCTGAGAAAAGCCTGCTGGCCTCAGGCTCCTGCTTGCCTTGCTCCTTCCCGCAGGCCACAGAAATGTGCCATCTGGTATCTTCTGCCTGACCCAGCCTGGAGATGACCGCTGCTGTCCAGCATAAATTCACATCCTCCTAAGGCAGTCTCTCATCTTACCACCCTGGCTCTAGCACCAGTGCTCAGGGCACAGGCACACAGAGAGCTGTTTGCCACAGTGTCTGGGACCCCTCTGCCAGCAGGTGAGATATTTCAGTTCCTACCAGAGACCACCAGCACCACGAAACGGGAGCTCTGACTTTGCCCTAGTTGCCTTGATGCATGAAATCTTGCTGCAAACATGACCCGCCCTGCCTCCACCCCCTTCCCGAAGCATCTCTTCTCCCCACTCCTGCCTCATCCAGAGCTGACCATGAGGTCTGAAGCCATTCCCTGGCATCAGGAAAAGCCCTTGACCTGAAGTTTTATCCCTACTTTTCCTGGCAAACACCCCAGGCTGGGATGTCCTCTCTGTCCTTTACCCAAGCTGGTTGTCTTTCCTCCCAGTCAGAGATCTTGGGAATGGATTTGCCCCAATCATATGTCATGAAGTTGTCCAGGTGACACCATTTCTAGAACTCTAGCTGTTTCCAAACCACCCTCCAGCCAGGCCTGTGCTTTGCATAACCTCCAGCAATGATCATGATCGAGAGGGGTATAGCTGGTAGGAGAGAAAGCAATATCTTAGTACACAATGCATGATGGTTTATTGCTTTGGACAGAGATCAGTAACGTTTTCAACCTGCTTTGCCCCTTTTAACTCTGTGCTTAATTTATTCTGTATTATTTATAGGCAGGTAGGTTTGCACATTCATAAAACGTTCAGTTTCCTGTTATGTCTAGAGAACTGGTAGGAGGTATGGCAAATATATTCGTAGCAACTCAAATCCCCTGTGTAGTTTCCATTGAGTGAAATATTCATCACTTCCTGTCCTAAACTCAGTGAAGCACTGCCAATGTTTTAACAAGAGGCTCCCACAGAAATGTCTCCCTCTTCTCTCTTTTTACCTCTGCATGTACCTTTCTTTCTTTCCTTCCATCCATCCATCCACCCATCCATTCATCCATCCATCCATAAATCTCTGAAAAGGTTAGTCAGCACTTATCCCCACTAAACCCAGGTAAGTCAGGTTACTCAAGAGAGATCCATGCACTTGCAGGTGGAAGAAAGGGAAAGCGAGTCGCCTCTCTTCAGGAGAATCTTAGCAAGAAACTCACTTTCAACTGCCTCCTTATGCACTTGTTGACACTGCAGAGGAACATTGCTGGGATGTGCTCAAGAGAGCTGCCGTGTGCTTTGGAGGTACCTTCAGACCCAAAAGGTCCAGGAGCTGGGAGCGGTCCCAGCTAGCAGGTTGGCCCTCAAGAAGGTCATCACTGGAGGGGTCAGGACTAGATGCTGGTTTTACCAAGCTTTCACAGTGCCTAACCTGTTGGGCTGCATGGCCTCCTGTGACACTCTCTGTAATTGAATCCTACTTGAGCTATTTTCTCTGCTCAGTGTGGGAAAATTCCGTACCATAATGAGGGTTAATAATAGAAAGTTCTTATTTTATTTGAGAGTTTGCCGAAGAACAACAGAACCATTTCCGATCCTCTTCTCTGAGAATACGATTCCCTCAATCATGTATTATTATTCTGGGAGGGGGAGGCAGTGGGGGAACAGGAGGGGGGGCATGGGCCTTCTGAAATGAATGGTTGGGCTTCTGAAATAAATGATTGTCACCTCCTTGTTCATATGTATGAATCAGCGGTGCCTGTCCAGATGCGAATGGGAGCCAACGCACCCCACACGCCATCCCTTGCAGAGCTTCGAGCTGCTTAAATTTAATTTAGTTTCCTTTTCCTTGCACAGTTGAACTAAGAAGCCACAAAAGAAGCAGAGAGGAAATCAAATCTGGAAAATATGCATTCATCTTGAAAGGGATCAGAAATGTGTTGACATTACAATAAAACATGTATGTGAAAAAGCAACATTGATAGACCTCCTCAAATTCTTCTGCTTGGTAGTCCCAGCTTAGGTCAGATTGTCTTGCAACCTTTTTGAAGGTCATAATACTTCCCCCATGAATACAATTATAGGGCATGGTTTAGATGCCAGTTCCCTGCATGGTGAGATTTCCTTCTTTTTCTTCTTGATTTCAAACAGAATTGTGGTGCTCTGTTTATGGAACTGGATACCTAAGGCTGAGAAAGTAGTTGAAACTCTTTAAGATTTGACTAATGCAAAGAGGAATGGACAGGTGGAATGACACATCAATATTGTGAAGGCATGGATGACTTAGTGATTAGATGAAGTATACACATTGAAGAGAAATGGATGCTCTGGCTGGAAGAACAGTTGGCTAGAATGAAAGGGGGAAGGAGAGCTCTATAAATCTGTCTGTGTAGAAAGCTGTGGGCAGATGAAATTTCTGGTAGAGAAGTGCTGTGTCTTGGAATCAATAAGACAATAATAACAGAAAAGCTTGCATCAGTGTATTTTCTGTCCCCACAGTCAGGTGGCTCCTCACAAAATACTTTCTATGTTGACTTCAACTTTATCCATATATTTTTGACCTACTCAGTGTCCTCATAAATAACATGAGGTAAAGAAAATGCATTTGCACAAAACTTTGAGCTTACCAAGCCTCCCTAGTGTCTAGTCTGGTAGGTACTCTCCATTAATATTGTTTTTATTATTAGTTAGTATTTCTTCCCATGCTGTTCCAAGGAAGTTGCTGAGATATGGAAATAGTCACTTTTGTTCTGAAATGGATTTGAAGGTGTCCCCTTTATCAATTCCAGGGTTGAAGAAAGAATGAGGATTACCTCGGGTATCTTTAAGCAGAGGATAAGCAAGGGAATTTAATTCTGCAAAATTCATCATGGAGCTTGAATTGGACTGGAACATTTGGCTTTCAAGCTGCAGTTTAAAGACCTGTGGTGATCCATGGACTTTTCCTACTTGATCTGTGAAAAACAACTAAGAAAAGCCAATTCAGACATGTGCTGTCTCCAGAATGTGTGTCAGAGTGATGCTGTGTTTTCTACATTCTCAACTGGTTGACATTTCTGTGGGAGTGTTCGTAGAAACCTGAAATGGCAAAAGGCTGAAAAGCACGGACCTAGAGCATACTCTAAGCCAGCATCTACGGTAGAAGTTAGGGTTAGTGTCAGCTTCCTCCAGCCCAGACCATTTACCCCACCAATCTTCATGCCAGGAGAATGCCTACTGCCTAGCTCAGACCTAGGGAACTTGTGAGGCAGGTAAGCTCCTCTTGTTCTCTTCTTCACCACAGAAAGGATAAATGAAGACATTTCTCCTGAATGCAGCAGTCAGGAGTTAAAGGTCCTCTGCCTTAGGACTCCTGCTAGGAGGGGACAACTGAACAACCTTAGAGAAGCCAGGTCTTACAGACTCACAGAGAAACACTGAAGAGTTGACTTTGGAGGGACCTCTAGAGGTTACCTTGATCAATCTTCCTGCTCAGGCAGGACCACCTAGATCAGGTTGCTCACGTCCATATGGCTTTTGAATATCTCCAGGGATAAGGACTCCAAAAATCTCTCTAGGCAACCTCTTCCAATGTTTGATCACTCTCAGTGCACACTTTTCCCCCCTTGTGTTCAGATGGAATTTTATGTACTTTAATTTGTGCCCTTTGCCTCTTGTCTTGCCACTGGGTACCACTGAGAAGAGTCGTGCTCCCTCTTCATTTCCTGACTTGCTGACAATGCCTGTCCTACTTCAGCCCAGGACACCATCAGCCTTCTTAGTTGCAAGGGAACGTGACTGGGTCATGGTCAGTTTGCTGGCCAGTAGGACCCCCAGGTGCTTTCAGCAAAGTAGCTGGCCAGGCAGTTGGCCACCAGCATGTAGTGGTGCATGGGGCTGTTCCTCCCCAGGGACAGGACTTTACACTTTCCTGTGACAAACTTCATGACGTTCCTGTTGGTCCATTTCTCTACACTGCCTAGATTCCTCTGAATGGCAGAGCAACTATCTGGTGCAGCAAGCACTCATCCCAGGTTTGTATCATCTGTAAACTTGCTGAGGATGCACTTTTCATATGTTTGGAATGGGTTTCTGGGAGGAATTGCTCCATCACCTTCCTGGAGTCAATGAGAAGCTCACAAGTTTGTTGGTCCCCAAATCCTCCTTCTTGCCATTCTTGAGGAGTGATATCTGCTTCCTTCAATCCCTCAGGAACCTCTCCCTGTTACCATGACTTTTTAAAGATAATCAAGAGTGGCTTTGCAATGCCACCAGCCAGCTCCCTCAGCAGGCATGGCTGCAGCCTATCAGGTCCCACAGACTTGCATCTGTCTAGTTTAAGCATTCCCTAACCTGATCCTTCTCCACTGAAGGTAAGTCTTCTTTGCTCCAGGTTTCCCCTCTGCTGATGTACCTCTAGAAGCCCATCCTGTTGCCCTTCATGTCCCTCACTGGATTCAACTCCAAGCGGGCTTTGGCTTTCCTAACCCAATCACTGCATTCTCAGACAGCATCTTTACATTTCTCTTGGAGCAGTTGTCTCTGCTTCTACTTCTTGCATACTTCCTTTTTACATTTGAGTTTTGTTAGGAGCTCCTTGTTGATCCATGCAGGCTTTTTGCCTCTCTTGGGGTAAGCCCTCTTCAGGTGTGTTTTGTTATTAGGAGGTCCCTTTTGCTCACAACACCCTTTGCTTGCCAAACTAGTCCACCACTTCCTCACCTGATTGTATTTTCATTGCCTTCCATCATTATTTCTAGTTCAAAGCTCTCCTCACCAGGTTGGCCTTTTTGCTAAGATGCTTTTGCCCCCCTTGGTCACGTGTATCTCATCATTCCCTAGCAGCCCTCCATCCTCAAAGAGGGTCCTATGGTCATAAAAGCCTAATCCCTGTTGTCAACACCAGCTGCACAGTCAGTTGTTGACCTGCAGAATCTTTCCACTCCTTAAGCCCTTCTTCTTCACCTGGCCCCCATGCCCTTGACCATCGCCCATGGAGCTGGGTAGTCCAACTTGATCTGCTTCACGTTTCCATGACCATATTGTTGTTGCTTATGTGGAAAAGCATCAGGGAGTAACAGTCCAAGAGCCAGACAAGCCTCAGCAGTCTCCCTGCAAAGTCCCAGATCGAAGCCCTGGCAGTAAGCTAACCTCCCTAGACAACAGGGCGGGTGGGCAGGTGGGACCCTCCATCCCCTGCAGCAGGGAGTCCCATCACTGTCACTTCCCCCAGTGCTCCTGTGTGGCTCAAGCTACCAGCTCGGATGCTATTTTGGGCAGAGCTCCCAGCCCCTTGTCTGCTACCAGGGCACTGAACCTATTCTCTAGTTGCACATCTGCAGGCAGAGCAGGGAGAACAAGGTTCACCACTGGACTGGGATGTATTTCCGTTATCCTCTTCCTTTCACCTCTTCAGATCTCAGCTATGGGCAGAAGGAATTGCAAAGCAAGGAAAGAGGAGCCCCTGGCAGTAACTGTGCTGCAGGAGTAACAGGCAAAAATTTGCTTTTTGCTGGTGTTTGGCCAGCTGCAGCATGATCTGATGGCTCACAGCATAGGCAAGTGACTTGGAGAGAAGACTTATGTGACAAAAAACCCACAGGCTCTTTGAGAGCTGGTACATCGTGATCTCACTCTTTCCCAGCCTTGCCTAACATCCCATGCTTTCTCAGCAAAACCTCAGCACCCCACTTTTAACTCTTTCCCTACTGCTGTATCCTTCAGTCCCTAGGACAGAGCTCGGACATTTCCCTGGCACTGATACCCCAATTTCAGATGTGTATATTCCCAGGAGCTGCTGGAAGTGACCTTGTACTGTTCCCCTTCCACGCTGCACTTCTCATGTGCCAGGAACAGTCAAAGAGTGGTGGTGGCCCTTGCACAATATGAGCAGCTTGGTGTCTGCTTTACAGCTGTCCCCAGGCTGTCTGTGAGAAGAAAATGTCATCTTCTTCAGCAGTTCTTGAATCCAAGTGGAGCTAAACCAGCACTGACCCATTTGTTCAGGCTGCCTGATGTCACTCCAGAGAGCAGCGCAGAGCTGAATACATCATGACCACTGTGACAGGATCTCACAAGTATTGTTTCCTATCCCAAAAATGGGGTAAAAACAGATGAGGAAAGGCTATCAGATGGCCCAGAAAAGAATGTCCACATGGAAGACTGTCCTGGCAGTATCTCTAAACTAAAAGAATCCATCCAGAGTGTTATCTCTGGCTTTCCCCCCACCCATGCAGTTCCCATGGGAAAAGGTGTAGTTGCATTCCCAGCTTGGTTTCCTATTGCCTTGCATTCTGGCAGTCATTTATACTGGTGCATTCAGCACTTTGCATTGGTACCTACAGCCCAACTCTCTGTGTTGTGAAGAATCAGCTCCGAAGCCCTGTCTGAATGCCAACAGCATTATGCCTTCCAGGCAATATACCCTGAGTAGCTGTAGGCTCTGTGGCAGCCTTGGGGTGGATTCCTAAGGCTGCCTTCTTTCTTGCGACCACAGCTTTGCCAGGAGCATTAGGATGGAGAGCCTAAATATAATCCAGCTTCTCTAAAGCCATGGAGTTGGTGGCAAGGAGGTGGTTTAGTTCTGATTTCATCCAAGCTAGTAAATCTTTCCCTGGGCTGTATTTAATTTAAAGCCCTCCAGGGAAGCAACAAGGTCACCAGGATTCTTGTTGCAATTGATGGCTGTGAGTACTTGCTCCGTTGCAATGACTGTAATGCCACATCCCCTTTCCTTGCAGTCTCCCTTCTTGCTCTCCTCCCGCTATTTTGGATGTTAATGAAATCAGTCACTGCAAAAATAAAGGAAAGCCCTGACCTTAGATCTTATTATAGTGGAGCTAGGGGGTTTTTTCTTTCATTTTGTTTTTTTCACTTTTTTTTTTAGGCACATTGCACATAGATATTTTTTCCAAATCCAATTGTAATTAAGTAGCTATTGTGTGTGTGTCATTGCTGCCCTCTACTGCAGGGAATCAGAAGTTATCAGCTCCACATCATAAACCCCGGGGGTGAGTGCAGGGGTCCTCCCTCCGCTGGTCCAGGACTTCTAGTCTCTGCTATGAAGATCTTTAGCACATGAAGCATCTCAGTGAGGTTTGTGTTAGGCTAAGGGTAATGAAAAGCCTGGGCTAATAGGACTGGCAGAGGTTGCCTATTTCAGGGTTTTTCAATCTTTTTTCACCTTGTGGATCCCCCAAGATGTTCCAGTGGAGGTGTGACTCCCTGCAGGAGTTTTGCATGTGAAGATGTCTGAGTAGCACAGACAAACTTGTTCCTCTCAGACCAAAGTCTGATTCAGAGCCACCTTAGAAATAAACCACCAGCCCCAGGTGTCCATGGCCCACAGGTTGAAATCCAGAGATCTAGTCCTTGGCCCACACACCTCCAATCTCAACTCACCTTTAAAGCATCCCTGCCAGATCTTTCTAGAATGTATTTCTAGAAACTGCTGGTTTTTTCCTGCTATCTCAACTAAATTGTGAAAGCCTTTTGTAAGAGCTCATGAGTTGGCATAACCAATCCTGTTGGAGACCTACGTACAAGATAACTTACATGATTTATTGCTCAGGTTTGTTAAAATATTTTGGTGCCTTCAGAAGATGCCGTATTCCAGGTTTGCCTGAAATCTTCTAGATCATCTTGAAACAAGAGACTTTTTACAGAGCTCCGTGCATCACTGTTATGAGCAGCCAAACGCAGATCAGCATCCTTTTTTACAATGAACTGTGCTACCCTGCTGCAAGGATAAAAGGGGTATGATGTCCCTGGATTAGGTCAGAAAAGCAGATCAGGAAATGACACATGCTCCTAACAGGAAGAAATCCAGGAGTAAAAGTAAACGATAATCAGAATAATCCAAACAAAGGAAAACTCACATAGGCATCAACATCCAGTGTGTGAGCTGTAAAGCTTCCACTCATCAAGGGCAGCTGGAGGGTAGTAGAGAAAAGAACTCGGAGGAGTTACTTTATACATGTATTTATTTAATTGTTTTAAGCAGCCTTTCAATTAAAGTCCAGAACTGGAGAGAAGCCATCAGCCAAATGGCAGCCAAGGAAAAGTTTTGATTTTTAACAAACAGATAAGCTTCTCGGAGATGCTACCTAAATCAGTTTTAGTTACTGGACACAGATGTGTGTTCAGGCTGGGGAGAATGCAGCCTGATCCTTGACTATGTCACTTGCTACAGCTGCTTGGTGCCTCAGTTTCCTTCTCTCTGAACGACAGAGAGTCTAAGCCCCGGGGAAATAAAGCCTAGTCCTAGTGATGTCTGGGCCTCACTTAAGAGCTGGGGTTTGGTGAGTGCTCCTTTGCAGGGTCTGATTACTTTCCGGGGGCAAAAAGAGGTCATTCGACATGACAATGTTTGTCATATTGAATGGCTAAGTACTATTCAGTTCAAAGGAATTTCCTAAGTAACAATGCAGATGTTTATATGAATGAACTTTTCAGAATGTTTATCTAATAGCAATAAGCACTTATTCGCGGTCAAAGTCTTTTACGCATGTTGTCTTAACTCTGCCGACACTCCTGCAAGCTCAGCCGCCAGACGTGATCAGCTGCACTTTGCAGTTAGGAAAGGTGAAGCAGGGAGAGATTTCTCAAAATTCAGGGTCATCATTTCAACCTGGCACACATCCTCGTGTGCCTTTCCCACCGATTGCCTGGAGCTCTTCAGCAGCATGTGGGGTCAGTATGGGAGGGGAGGCAGCATAAAATTCCTTTATCGAGGTAAATTTACAGGTAGCACATGCTGCATCACAAATCTTTGTCTTTCTATCTCTAGCAGGCTTGGCTGGAAATTGTTACTGCCCTCTGAAAACATTTTGGAGTTTTTTTATTACTAGTATTTCCTGCTTTAATCGATCTCTTTCACTTTTGTACCAAATAGAAAAAAGATGTGGCCTCCTACAGAAAAATTGTGACTCCAAGTAAAATATTTTTCAGTGTAGTAGTAGGGGGTGGAGAAAGAAAGGAGAGAACAATATTTGATTTTTAGTTGCTTTTAGAGGAAATCCACCATATTTTCAACTAGAGTGGACAAATGGAATATTTTTTCTCAAAACTGATCAGTTCGTTAGAAGCTCTCTTAATTAATAAAAAGGCTCTGATTGGCTTTAGCAGCATGTTCCTTTTATGCCTATAAAAGTAACTTGCATGTGAGATGGATGACGAAGTTACGGTAATAAACCAAGATGCAGAAGTCCAGAGTTAGGAGTTTAAGGGCAGGCAGCCTCTCCTGAATTACTGAGCCGATCCCTTGCTCTGCAGACATGTGCTGCCACAGCGAACCCTTTGCATGCTGCTCTTTCACCTGCTCAGGCTGATTGCCCTCCTTCCTCTCTGCACCGAGGCCGTTGCAGACTTTCCCTGCTCTGGCAGACAGGGATCTGCTGCTCCCTTCCAGCCCACGTTGACTCACGCTGAGTTACTCCCATCTGTTCTTATGCACAACATCTCCCTCAGCATGAACAGGTCTTTTCCTTCCTTGCTGTTTACCCCTTAACTTATTTATAGAGAGCAATTTGGTCCTCATCGGCTTCTGTTTTGCTAGGCTGGAAGAGAAACCCTTTTTCTCCAGCTGTGGCAATACCAATGAGCCATTTTCTAGCACCCTAATACCCCTCTTTTTGGGTGACTCCATTTGGACTCCATCATTTTGGATGTGGCTCACCAGACCTCTGCACCACAGAACCACGGTCACATTGCCGGAGGGTTTTCACCTCTACCTTGTGCAGCAGCATTAACTTTACCCTCTCTCTGCTGCAGATATCTCATCTGGAAACAGCCTGGGATCACCGATACGTTTTTAACAGCACTGATGTTTGTTCTCAAGGTGAACAAAGGTGGTGTTGTTTCCAAACGTGTTTTATTCTCAAAATGTTGTTGTTTTCAAGGGTGAAACCCCTTATCCCCACCAGATGAACCATTTCCTTCACCTTGTCACCTAAAGAAAAGTCCTTGTCCGCAAGCTAGACCAAGAAAAGCCTGGCAGCTTCAAAGGAGGCCTTGAAACAGAGAGGCTACACCTTTCCTCATAAATAAAATGGTCAACAGAGCATTCACAAGCCATGAAGGCAAGGGAGACATGATGGGTTGCATCCATCTGGTTGCACTTTCGATTCATTTCTCTTAACGACGGCATGGCCCCATCCCAACCGCCTGCTGGAGCTGGTTTGAGCTAACTCTTGACCCGGGGTTGGACATTGCTATACCAAAAACTACTTCAGGGAATGAACAAACAATTAAACAGCCTGGCTGCTCACAGTCCAGTGCCCAGGCCTGCAGGCTCCTTACTTCAGTGGTAGTTATAAAACAGGACATTTGGTTGGCATGCTCCACCACAGCATGTCTTTTGTATTTGCACTTGAAGGATGGGTAGGAACAGATCTTTATTTTGAAATATTATGGTTGCTTTTCCTACTCCCAACTGCAAGTCTGTGAGACACTGTGCCCACAATATTGATGTCAGCTTTGTCGTGAGCTCAGGCTGACCTCTTCTACAGGCAAGATGAACAAGCAACTCTGTGTTTTCAGAAGAAAAAAAAAAAAAGCTCTAGGACTACACAGCAAAAAGAGGGATGGTTTATTTGGGTCTCGCCACTCCTCATCACTCACCACTTCATAGCAACACTGCTGTGTGATGCTGATTTGGAAGAGGAGAGAGATAACAACTCTGACAAGGAGCTTCTGTGTCAATATCGACAATGTGGAAAAGTGGGGAAGAAGGGATTTAAGATGTTGCAATAGTCAAAATCCCTAAAACAAGAGGTATACAGTATACTCTTCTATTTTGGCTGTACAAAGATACGGAGATGATACAAGAAGGTCACATTTCTCTCTTTCTGAATGTATGAACCTATTTCAGGACACCTGAAATATCTCAATTTCTTTTTTTTGCCATTCATTTGACAATATTGCTACATTGAGACTTACTTGCAATGTGGTTATAAAAAACAGCTTTCAAAAGGGATAAGGATTGTATCTGGTCAGCAAAGCTGGAAATAACTAGGAAAATCAAGTGTTCCCTGCACTGTTCTGTTGTTCAAAGAAAATGCTGACAGCACTGGCCTGCTGGTTCAGGAAAAAAAGTCATACAGACCCCAGTTTGCTGGGAAAAAATAATAGTTTCCTCTAAGAAAGTTGAGTCAGAAGTTAGTGGCTGTTACCCCAGCACATATACTTTTGCCTTCTGAAGGAGCATTTCCCAACCATAGAAGGAATACCACAAACGTGTCCAGAACAATTACTTTGAAGATATAGTATTTTAACTAGGCAGGCATGTGTGAAGCATCACCACCAAGTCTGTGTGTAATTTTCCAGCCCACTCCCTGTGGTTCCTCTTTATGTTGGGTCATCAGGCTGTTCCTTCCCTGCAGCAGGGACAGTCTTTTCTGGCTATAAGTCTGCAAAACAGCTAAACCACTTTTGTTACTCTATCAACAGCAGGGATAATAACTGCATGAAGATAGAAGAAGGCAGGACTTCTGGTTTTGCTCAAATGACCTCTCAGGCTAGTTGTGGTCCTCAGGGAGAGGAAGAACAAAGGCATCTCTACATAGTTGAGAGATTTCTCCTTTTGCAGCAGGAGCTAGGGTAAGATCTGCATGTGGCGTATGTGGCACAGAGCACCAGTAAGCCCCCTGGAACAAGAGTAAATCTGCAGCACAGTCTGGACATACCAACGAGGCTTGGTGCTGTCTTGGGGACTTAGGTGCACTGTTTCTCTGTGCTGTGTAGACATGACCAAAATGGTCCAGACTGTGGAAGGCTGGTTCCATCATGTCTAGTTTCAACAAAGCAAAAATGTTATTAGGCAAAAGGGTTCAGCGTGGCACTTATTCAGAGCCCTTTAGGCAAGATCTCAGGTTCCAAAACTCACAATCCATAATGGCTGGCTCAAGACAAATGGAAAGTGAAGTGCTCTCTGGAGATGTGGTGACTCTGTGTCTGATCCTAGAAGACTGCAGTAATACCAGAGCATGTGAAAATGGAGAGGGTGGAGGAAGAAACACCACCAGAATAAATGTCTACTCAGTGTTTTCATAACTCAAAAGGGGTTTCTTCAGGATTCAGCCTGGGTTTTAGGTCTAGCAAATGGAGCTGTTCCCTCCCTCCTTCACCTCCCTAGTTCAGTTCATAAACATGATTTGTCTTGTGTCATTTGGGGATATCAGAGAGCTCTCTTTTCATGGTTATTTTTCTTTCTGTAATGTCTCACATTTTCTGCTGTGCTTGGCAGTTTCCAGGAGCTGGATGAATATTCAGAGAGGACTACGGTGACTCCATTTAAATTGGCATGATAAGAAGAAATGCCAAACAAACAGGGTGAGTTTCTCGCTCCAAGACTTTGCAATCCATAATGAATAGAATCTGAAAAAAGACTTCTCCATATGATGCACTCCACGAGACCATTTTAGTCTTTCCCTTTAAATGTTCTTAAGTATTTATTCTAGACTTTGCCTGAGCATAAATTACAGAGCATGCAATTGCCTCCAACGTGGTAGGACTCTGTGTGCACATAAGTAGCAAGACACAAACCGCACCTGGCTGCCACTGCAGAGGTTCACTAGTGTTGCAAGCCTTAAGCACAGAGACTTGTGGTATTACTGAAATTGGTTGATCTGGTTTCGTTTTGATTAGAAACTTTGCTCCCTAGAATCACCTGGGCTGAAGGTATCATCTCAGCCATGCATGAAGCTCATGTTGAAATGGGATAGTCCAAGAGCTAGTTCTGCAGGAAAAGGACGAGGTAAAGCATGCCTTTATTGGGGGGAGCCTTCAAAGTTATACTTGCTAGCAACATGCCAGAATAAGAGCACAGGATGATCAATGTAAATGTAGATTACTGTTTATCTCCAACAGCTTTGGGCTGTTGCTGCACTGAAACCAGAAGTGAAGCTTGATTATTAAATAATAGTCCCTCCAAAGAGCTGCAATCTATGAGACTTTTTGCACCCTTAAGTGACAATGTGAAGGTGTTCCCTCGGACTGTCAGACAGAGTTTCTATCAAGCCATAGGAAACCTGCATGGCTTGCTGAGGCAGACTGATTCAGTGGTGTCTTTTGAGCTTTATCAGAACTTTTAGAGCCAGTTTGTCCTTAAAAGTATATAACCTCTTGCTCAGTGCCAGGAGGATGCTGAGGTTTTTGTTCTTCCTGTTGCATCAGAGATGACTCTGTCATAGCAAGAAGACTGGAAACACCACAGCTGAGCAGTGTGCCATGGGGATTTATCAGTTTGCTCCTGGAGGTGGTCCAAGAGTCTTGGGACTGTACCCTGATGCTGGTTTCTAAGACCCAGATGGATTCCCCCCTACTTCTGAGATCCTACCAAAAGTACTTACATTGGTAACCTACTCCAAATTAGTTCTCCATGGGGAAAGAACAACATGTAACTTGCACCCCCCCTAACTGTGGTAAGCACCAAGGTGTGATTTACACCACCATATATCCAAGTCTGTCTTTGGAGCCACTCAGCCCCTCTCCACTGATCACATGAAGAATCTAGCCAACCATCCTGCCTAGTCATCTCACTTCTTGACAGCTCAGAAGAGTTGTTGCAAATCTCATCTTTGGCTCTTAACTTAAGCAGTTCATCGAGGTGGAAAAACCCGCTAAGACCACACACAGAGTTTATGGACAAGACACTGAAGGCAGCTCTGCCGTGATCCAGGCTGCACACTGAACTATCTCTGACTTCCAAATCTTCTAAAAACTTAGGATTCATGTTTTTAACCTTTTTCTCATGCTCAGGTAGCACACTAACAGGGAGGGAATAGAAGAGAGAAAAAAATTAATAAAGCATGCCAAGATCTGTGTGTTATCTCCTATCTTCACAACCTGAGGAATTAATTACCCCCAGCAATAAATCTCAGGGGCTGGAGATGCTTTTGACAGGGATTCGTAGCACAAGACGAGGTCTGTATTGTCTGATGCTGTGTCATGGTGACCTGACGCCAGGCTCACGTCTCTTCTAACCCCACCATGAACCTCCCTGTGCTCCAAAGGGAAGAATTCAGCCTGCAGGGAGGGGACTTACCCTCACAACCCGGTGGCCTTGAGTCAGGAAGACATGTGATAGAGCCATCCAGGATGTGCTATAAACAAATGAGCCAATGGACAAAAAATTAGTTGTTATGTCCTGGGGATGAGGACACACACACACACACTCACTCACAAGGTTGGGGGGGTTTCTTGGTGTAGAAGTTCCTGAACAGCATCATTCTCAGAGGGGTTGGAGTGATCCATGTACTGAAACTAAACTGCCCCTGACTCACCCTGGATTCATGTTTCTGTTGCTGTCAGCTTGCTGTCCTCTATGGGATATGAGTTGCAAAACACGATTTTATAAAAAAAATACACTGTACAGGCATCTATTTTAAACACAATGTCTATTTTTCATTGCATATTGTAAACCACTTGAGCATTTCTAAAGTGATTCATTCCTTTATCTTCTAAACAAAGAGCTTGTGGCTGTGCAGGGCTGGGAATTTATGTTTAGCAAGTAAAATGATTTCCAAGTTAGGATTGAAACAGGGATGTAAAGAGGTCACTTGAAAGCAATGTATTGCTAGAATATAATAGCGTTATTGTCTTTTAGGATAATTCACATATGATTGAGCTATGCAATCCTAAATCAGTATATGCCTGCAAGAAGTACATTAGACATGACAAGGAAAGAGGGAAAAACCTTCTCAACAAAGTTTTCTCACCTCTTTCAACTGTACCTTGGCTATCTGCGTACAGCATTTTCTTGCAAGTAGTGAACATACTCAACGACGTTTTAGTGATTAAACCTTTAGGCTATCACACCTAGCAATGAGGTTCCTGAACATATAGCTAAGTAGGTAGATGGAGAGAGATGAAGCTAAATCTTCTCATAACAGCATGACTCTGTAGGTTTTCTTTGTCTTATAATCCTGTAGAGTTTGCTGTCTTTATCCAAGTCTACACTTCACTGTCTACAGAGAACTCCTGGCTCTGCCCCTCGTTCTGCGCTTCCTGTGAAGTTACTTTGACAAAAAAAAAAAAAATCAATGTTTCTTTCCTTCCAGTCTATCACACCATGAATGTACATTATAAATATTTCCCTTTTTGCTTTATTTCTGTCCTTTCTTAGGAATGGACTTTCCTATTTTTTCTACCAAGCTTCTTTTTATCATTTTAATGTCTGATTTCATATCCTGAACTCATAGTTCCAGGTCTCCCATTTTGTTCCCCAACTCCTTCATTAGCACACAAACCTTTGCACAGTTTTTGACTGACCATAGTGAGTGCTCTGCAAAGATAAGAAACAACAGGGGAAGACTGGAACTTTTTGAATGTGAAAAATCTGAATCTCATGGAAAAAGGAACATGAAACCAGATCAAAATTCCTGCAGAAGAAAATAGAAATAAGCAGGGAATCTTGAAATAACAAGAAAGATAAAAAAATGCAACAACAATAAGGTAGACTGACTAGACGAGAAAGCTCTACCGGGGAGACTAGCAGGCTTTTGGGATTAAGTGTGCATTGTCAGGAAGGGTTTGATCTGGTCCATGATGAGAGGTATTAAAATAGAGAGCTGAGAGGTTTTCAGCTATGCCAATAAAAAGACAATGTAGGAATAAGAAATGCAACCATTACTCATTGAGTATAGTTTAGAGAAAAAAGGTGCTCTGAGTATGGCATAAAAAATAAAGGAAAAGTGTCTGAGTTTTCCTTAAAAATGGTGATGCTGTACACAGGAATGAATGAGGGAGTTGTCATACCTGAAGATATTCAAAACCCTAATGGACAATGTCTTGAGCAACCTGCTCTAGCTGACCCTGCTTTGTGCAGGGGGCTTGGTCTAGATGATTTCCAGAGGTCCCTTCCAAACTCAATCATTTTGAGATTCGGTGAAGGTACAGTATGAGGTGGAGGTGAAGCAAGATCTAGGCAACTATTAGAGCTGGAGAGGGGAAGAATGGAGACGGGCCCTCCATCTCTGAATACAAACAGAACTGGCACATGAACATGGCAAATCTGCTAGCATGGATTTTAGAAACCTTTATCAAGGTGGGACTAGAACTGTTTGCACTATATCAAAGGTGATTTCTAGCTTTAAAAACAGGAAAACTCATTTTCTAGGAAATTTAAGTGTCTACTATTCTTATCTCAGCAAGACAAAAGTGAAATATTTTATAGATAAAGGAAATGAAGCTGACCTTGTACGTCCAGAGTTCAGTAAAGACTTTGAAAGGGTGCCACATGGGATGTCTTTAGTTAAGAAGAAGACAGAGATTTAAATAGTAAATGGAAATCACATCAAAACTGTCTAAAAAGGAGATGAGAATAGGTATTGTTAAAAGAGACTCTGTAAGACCTGAAAGAGTTTAGTGTAATAGAGCAGTTTGAGGACAATTTTGGGAACCAAATTTATTGAATATAACCTCCCTCAGAAAAGTGGGTGTGCTCTGATGAAATCTGCTACTGAGAGAGAGGTGGGAAGCACTTCCATTACAGAGAAAGTCTGCAATATTGGATAGGAAGTAAGAAACACATGGCCTTGGCAAGTGGCATAATGACAACAGCAACGTAAAGCCTTATAATTCAGGATTTATAGCCAAAACTTCTGCTTATTCAGTTGGACATAATGCAAAAAAGATCTCTGCATACTAATTAATTTTGAAAAAGCAATGCCTTTTTAGCAAAATTCAGTTATTCAAGAGGGACATATCAAGCAAGGTACTTCCAACAGCAATGAGGCAGTCTTCATGCCTTTCTTGGAGGTATGCTCAGACCTTGCACTGATTCCTGGAGATTTTTGATTGTCCAAACAGGAGGAACTAACACTAGGTGGAGGATCAGAAAAAAGAGAAATTGTCTTCCAAGAAGAGACTACATAACATTGATTTATCTGACTTAGCAAAATAAGAGCTGAGAAAGTTGTGATTGTTTTCTAGTCATAGACATGGATGATGAAACAGTGAAGAGAGAAGCAGCGCTGGCAAAGTGGCTATAAACTGGCTGTGGATAAATTTAGGTTGGACATGAAGGTTTGTGACCGCGGGAGCAAGGAGATTCTGCTGTTATCCTCCGAGAAGGCTATTTGGAGCAAATAACCTCAACATTTTAAATACAGGCTTGATAACTTCAGGAAAGCAATGATATGTTGTGGTTGCCTGGGGTGGATTCACTGGCTCATAAAGGACTTTCTGGTTCTGTGTTTTTCTATTCAGTTCTATTTTATTTTTTTTCTGTACGTGTCAACTAACATCTTAGTGTTTCCCTTCCGCATTTCCCTCTCCAAACAAAGATCTGGTTTCTGGTGAGCTTAAATTTTTGTAAATGGATCCAGGGAGTTACGAACTGAGGAACATTTTTTTGGTCTGGCATATTGTTTATTTAATTTTAGCAATCTTTCCAACCTAAAATCAACAGCCCCCCAGCCTCTATGAGTCAGTGTTAGGTGTTGATGTGTTCATTCTCTCTCAAGGGACTTGGGAGGGGAGGGAAGGAGGTGTCAAACACATTATGCTAATACCCTCTATTCAAAGGCTGAAGAAAAGAGAAAGGTAAATACACAACAGCTGGGGTCAGAGTGAACTCAGGTGAACTACAATTTGAGAGGACATGGTCAGAAGAGAGAGATTCACCCGCAGGAGCGTGATCTTGTCTGGCTCTGCAGTGTGGTGACAGATAGGAGCCTGTATCAAAACTTTCAAAGCTCTCCTCTTTTCCTTTCAAGAAGTACAAGATAAGCTCGGAGCCAGCATGCACCTAACACACCCTCTTGTTCCGGTGAGGATATCACCAGTGCAAGAGTCTGCAGCAGATTCAGGTGCAGAAGGAGAGGTCAGGGAAGAGCAGGGGACGTGGCCAAAGGCAGCAAACTTAGGAAATACATACATGGAAGGTATTTTGGAAGATCAAAGCCAATGTTCACACAGGTGAAATAGTTTTTGGCTAAAGACAGCAGCAGCGTCTGCATTCAACAGAGCAGAGATCTCATCTGGGATGGCCGCATTCATAGAGCGGCATGTGGCCTATGTTTGTGTGCATCTGAAGAACAGAGGCAATCCTCTGCACAGTTAAAGTATTCGATTCCCAATTTCTCTGCCTGGTCCTGTTCCACTGATCATGCACACTGCACTCGTTATTCCTTCACTCCGTTGCACTTAACGAGGTAATTTTCTCCAAGACAGATTCTGGTGCACGACTAAAGGTGTTTCTAACCACAGACATCTTCCTCCAGGCAGCAGGTATGAGACGGTGGCATTTCTGGATCTGCATGCCATCTTCTTCCTGCACTTTGCATGGTCAGCCACAAGCCCTCGTGCCGTGTCATAGGACAGGCAATACAGCCCTCCGATGTGTCTACAGATGAAAACACCATGCTGGTCAGCCGGACCCACCTCATCTCAGGCACTCTGAACTGCAGAAAACATCAATGTGTTAGTATTGCACCCTAGGCATATGGTCTTTGCATTGTAGGCAAAGCTTGTTTTAACCCACACCTCTGCCCCAGAGCCAAAGGAAGATTCTGGCTTTGAAGCAACATTGCTCTTAAATCATGTTGGTTTGGTTCTTTCCATTGTACAGCTGGGAGTTACTTGTAATGCTTTGCTACCATTGACGAGACTGGCCCCGTATTTGGGAGGCTGGTTTCAAGGGTTTGTTTGTCTATGGTTTGCAAGTGTCAAGGCATGAAATTCAGACTTACATCCACGCCCTGCAATCCCTCGAACCCAGAGAGAGCAAAGTTACAGAAGGAAGAAAAGGGTATTTAGGGAACTGTCACGCTTCTTTAGAAGTCAGTACTTCTAAGAAGTCTCCAGTCTTAGGGCTGTTATTCTTACAAAGAACAAAGGCAAAAGCCAGGGGCAAAAAGAGGTGAATTACACGATAATCATTCAGAGGCACACGAGTACATGTATGGGAGTGAGCTGTGTCCAGAGCATGGACGAGAGAGGAGGCTTATCCATAGACAATCAACAAAATGTTCAGACCTGGCTTATCTTGGTATCTTTTGGTACCCTCAAAATTTTCATGCAAAATTGCCTGCTTCAGGACACGTGCCAGCTTCTAACAAATGTGAGCTGGGAAGTAATTTTCCAAAGCAGGGCAAAGGAAGAAAGATATATTATCCTACAGCTGTAGGCCTTCTTACATTTTCCTATGGATTTCCCAAGAAGGGAAGGACACAGTGAGGAAAATGAATGAACTTCTCATTTGAAGATAAGATTTTACAGCTTTCTGAAAGGCATGCTTTTATCCAGCTTCTGGGAAAAAGAAAAGGTCAAAGAAAAGTCCTTTTCCAGATAGATGTGATGAGCAGTGACTGGGTTAGCCTGTTTGAAAACTGTTCCCACAGCTATGCGGCCACTTGCAGTGCCGAGTCCCACATGAAAACAAGTTCCCCTCGCCTTGCTTTTGCCACAGATGGCCGTCACCTTTGGTGCCCTGAGCATCCCTTTTTAGGCTGGATTTCAGTGTTGCAGGGGACAGATGGAAAGAACAAACAAAAGCTCCCCTTGGCTATTTTGTGTACTATAAATAATATATTTTTAAAGCTGGAAGGGAGCCCAGGAGGGGGTTTTTTGGTCTCAGCCGCAGGTCCCAGGGGAGGTGAAGGTTCTAGTGGGGTTTGGGGCTTCAGGGGAGGCCTCAGACACTCCTGCACACGGCAGGATTTTTCCAGATTTCACTTTTCACTGGAGCAAATCATTCAAAATATTTAAAGAGAAGGGCTTAATTCCGCTGCTTCTGGGGGTTACACCAGGGCAGCCAAAGGACACGCACCCAGCCAACAGCCCCTGAATTGTTTGGTTAGGAATTAATGTGTGCGTGCACACGTGTGGGAGGGAGTGGGGGGCCACGGAGAGGGTCACCAAGACTTCGGCTTTGTTTTTTGTCAAAACAGATCGCACGTGGATGGCAGGCGGGCTTGCATGGGAGGAGCTGGGGGACATGGACAAATTACTTAGCAGAGTTCTGGCTGGGGATACCATTAGCTCAGTAAATAGCCTTTCTGAAGGAAAACTAACAAAAAGCTAGCCCTCCCCCCCAACCTGAGGAAGGATGCAGCCACTCTCCTCCTCCCAGTCATTCCTCACTGCATCCCCTCTCTCTTTCTCTCTTTCACATGCCCTTCTTCAAAGCACCCTGTTTTGAAACCTCAGGTCTCCCCCATACCAGCTCCTATGCTCTTTTTACTGTCCATATTTCCCTTTTCTTCCTTCATATTTTCTCTCTTTTTTTCTCATTTCTTCCTTGTCACCTCTTCTCTCCCTTTCCACATCTCACAGATTATTTTTTTCTTTTTTTTCCTGGGTCTCCTTTGCCTCCCTTCTGCCTTCCCTTTCCCTCCTTCCTTATGTTATAGCACTGCTGTAGGTGGGTATGCTCAGCCCCTGCCGAACAACCTGGCTTCTCCCCAACAGCAGAGGAGGAGAAAGAGCCATGCTTGCCAAGACCTTCCCTAGCCTCAAGGATCAGATGCACCTACCCCAAACACAGAAAGAGCCAGTGTGAGCACTACACAGATTTATCCCCTACACCAAGATCAGCTGTGCTGGAACTCAGCTGATTTATATCACCTGGGGACTGGGGCTGAGATATTTCAATTTATGCCAGCTGGTAACTGCTGCAAGTTCAGCTGCTATTGCTGGAGGACTGTATCTTGCTCTTCAGGTTTGGCTAACAGCTCATTCCTTTTCATAGTGCTGAGCACACAGTCCTGATTTTTTTTAAAAGCATGTTTCTGCATGCCTGTTCACCTAGCTAGATTGAAGTAAGTAGCTGCTGATATGGTGCATTTCTTGTGCTCAAAAGTTACTCTAAAAGTTCAAAGCTATTCCAAAACACAGAAATGTGTTGCCTCCATTTTAAACATGCTCTTGAGGAACTCCAGAAGCATTCATCTGCAAACATCACTTAAAGCATCTTTCAAAGTTCCCAGGGGTCCTCCGGCACTGCTCACCATAGAGAAGAAAAGTAGTAGGCTACGTTTCACCTTTTTCTTCCCTCTCATATTGAAGACTGAAGCAAGAAGTCCTGGAAGCCTCCCTGGCCTGAAGCTTTCCCTGGTGAGTTGCATACGCATCCTATGTGCACAAGTGTTACCCAGGCCAGCCGACCCCCAGTCACTGCAAGGTGTCAGGGAATCCAGCTCCAAAACAGGCCCAGATCTTCAAAGGTAGTCATGGCTCAACTATCCACCACATTATAGTTCTTGGGTTGTTTCCCAACATTGTTTTATAGTGTTCTTCTTGCAGATTTGGCAGCCAGGTGGTTTACCTGAGAGCCTCTTGTTCTCAAGGCTGTAGCCATCCTATAGATTCTGCGGTGGGATTTCTCTCTCTCTCCTTCATCTCATGGGAATTTGTTCAATTCACTTTGAGTTCAACCCTGTCATCTCATTACCAAGAGCTAAGTGGGCTTTGTGCACATAAATAATTGAAACAGGAGAAGTCTCACATCCCGATAGCTACATTAACTTCCCTCAAAAAGCAAGGTGGTCTTGACCATCTTCCCTACTAGGAAAAGTCCTTGACTGAAGTTAACCTCTGAACAGAATCTGGGCATTTCCTGGGAGACTGTTACTTGGACTTGGCTAAACCCATACAGAAGAGAAAAGAGGGCTAAGGGGAGATCTTATTGCTCTCTTCAGCTACCTGACAGGAAGATATGGAGTAGGTGGACACAAACTCCTCTTGAAAATGCACAGCAGAAGGGCAAGAGGTGATGGCAGAGGTTGCACTAAGGGAAACTGATTACATATTAAGGAAAAAAATATTTTTGCCATAAGGATGACCAAACACTGGACTGGGATCCAGAGAGTTTGTGAAAAGTTCATCCTAAAGTTAGTTGATCCTGCTTTGAGCAGGGGCTTAGATCAGAGACCTCCAGAGGTCCTTCCCAACATTCTTTATTCTATAATCATATTGACAACTCATCAGACCATTAGATGAAACTTTAATGTTCAAAACAGCTTCTCGATTCTTCTCTACCCTCTGTTGTTCTCTGCATGTTGTCTTTGTCATTTACGCACCTATTTTTTCCCCAATTGACTGGGTTTTGATATTTCTATTCCTTCAGCCAATTCCTTTCATATGTTTCTTCTGCTGCTTACTGTCCCACCTGCTGTGGCAGACGCTCTGGCTTTGCATTTTTCACATAGCTTGAATACGTCCTGCTGGAGATAAGGGGCTGTCAAAAGCTTGAGGAATCCCAGTATTTCTTACAGACTCATTCCATTTAATCCTCAGGGGTTTGTTTTGTTTTCCTAGGGCATTTTCTTTCCAAAGCATTGCGATATCTTGTTTATATCTTTGGTGGATTTCCAGCACTCACATCTGTGTGTAAAGGTGGAAAGAACGTCTGAGCTGAAGAGCCAGAATTTGATCTGTCGATTGGAGGTTTTCAGTGATCCAAGCTCCTGAATATCAGCAGCTGCCTTGCCAATTCATGATATTATTTCCTGTTGAATTTCCTCACCAATCGTGATTCTGCCAAGGCACATGAATAAGTTCACCTTTTGTAACCTTTTGCCCTCTAAAAGACAATCTTTGAGCTAGAAACTGCTGGGAATCTCATTGTCGTCTTATTTTCATCACAAGCTATTAGCTTCACATTGGATTTTGTAATGCTGGATGATGGTTTGGTTCCTGCCTGTGGAGCAGCTGAGCTGTTGCTCAAGAGAGCTGCCATCAGCAAAAATGACATATTTTGATCATCTACTCCAGAACTGTCTCTGCTTTCCCTTAGAGAAGTCGGTGGTGCTACCAAACAGGGCAGGTGATATAATTCATCCTTATCTCACATCAGTATCTGACTTAACACATACGCTCATGACCACTTTTCTTGACCCGTGAAGGCTGCCCTCTGACCAAAAAAAGACTTGATGGTGTTGATTATTTTTCTTGGAATACCCCAACACTTCAGGGTGTCCCAAATTGAATCATAAGGAAGTCTGTCAAATGCCTTTTCAAAATCTGTTCAGTGTGGATTTTGCCATTTGATACTTAATTTGATGGTTATTCTGAGGGTGAAAAATCTGTTTGACACATGATCTTCCCAGGTCAAACTGAACGTTGTCAAAACAGAAAAAAAAAAGCATTGAAGCAGCAATTTTGAACTGAGCTGAAGAACAGATTTCACACTCTACAAGGCTTAAGATCCACCACAGGAAGTCAACATGGGCATATTCTGGTCTTTGCACAACAGTAACTGTAGTTGGTTGGGTTCATGAACAGCATACCGAATATCTGGATTAGTAAGGATTTGTGGCACTGCACAAAAGAAAGAAGAGAAATCAAATAAAATATAAAATAAAGTTTAAAAATATCTCCTGAAAAAGAAGTAGCAAGAAATTTTCATAAAACAAAGGAGTACAAAGTGAGATGGGTGGATATTAATGAAAAAAGACACCCCGCCTTAAGATTTGGATTATGAGTGCATTAGTGACATAAATTGTGTGTGATTATGAGACTCTTCATAAAAGCATTGGAACCAAAATACGGGGCCAGAATATACCTCTTATACAAAGGATAAAATAGAGACACCAAAAAGAACATGATTAAGGGGACTACAGTAACAGCTTTTGGGAGAAGCAGCACGTATTGGGTTTGCGTGGCAAGGTTTTGGTATTGGGGAGGGCTGCAGGGGTGGCTTCTGTCAGAAGCTGCTAGAAGCTTCCCCATGTCCAACAGAGCCAATGCCAGCTGGCTCCGTATTTAAGAAGGGGGAAAAAACCTACACAACAGTAATTGCAATTGGGAGAGAGAGGAGTGAGAGTATGTGAGAGCACCAGCCCTGCAGCCCCCCAGGTCAGTGCAGAAAGAGGGGAGGAGATGCTCCAGGCGCCGGAGCAGAGATTCCCCTGCAGCCCATGGGGAAGACCACGGTGAGGCAGGCTGTCCCCCTGCAGCCCAGGGAGGTCCACGGGGGAGCAGATCTCCACCTGCAGCCCGGGGAGGACCCCACGCCAGAGCAGGTGGGTGCCCGAAGGAGGCTGTGACCTTGTGGGAAGCCCGCGCTGGAGCAGGCTCCTGGCAGGACCTGTGGCCCTGTGGAGAGAGGAACCCATGCTGGAGCAGGTTTTCTGGCAGGACTTGTGACCCCGTGGGGAACCCATGCTGGAGCAGGCTGTGCCTGAAGGACTGCAGCCCATGGGAGGGACCTATGCTGGAGCAGGTCATGAGGAACCGAAGTGCGTGGGAAGGACTCATATTGGAGAAGTTTGTGGAAGACTGTCTGCCGTGGGAGGGAGCCCACACTGGAGCAGGAGAAGAGTGTGAGGAGTCCTGCCCCTGAGGAGGAAGGAGCAGCAGAGATAACGTGTGATGAACTGCCCGTAAACCCCATTCCCCGTCCTCCTGCACTGCTGGGGGGTTACGTAGAGAATTTGGGAGTGAAGTTGTGCCTGGGAAGAAGGGTGGGGTGGAGGGAAGGTGTTTTAAGATTTGGTTTTATTTCTCATTACCCTACTCTGGTTTCATTGGCAATAAATTAAGTTAATTTTCCCCAGATCTAGTCTGTTTTGCCTGTAATGGTAATCGGTGAATGATCTCTCCCTGTCCTTATCTCAACCCACAAGCCTTTTGTCATATTTTCTCTCCCCTGTCCAGCTGAGGAGGGGGAGTGAGTGAGCGGCTGCGTGGTGCTTAGTTGCTGGCTGGGGTTAAACCATGACACAGCATTTTTGGCAAAATTATTCTAAAGGGAGCAGAGGGGAAGGTTGCAAACGGTGATTATTGAAACAGTAAAACAAAACAACCACTTGAAAATACAGCTCCCTTCCAGCAAGAGTTTGAAATGCATCCCTGCTACAGTCTTGTTTACAGTTCAGTGATAAGGGTGTCCCCAAAGTCCAGAGGTTAGGTCTCCCAAAGAAAGTGCTGCTGAGCACTGGCAGGTGGGGTCTGAGCTCAGCTTGCATCAGGGCAGAGGCAGGAGGCAGTCTGTGATCATAGAATCATAACACAGTTTGGGTTGGAAGGGACCTTTAAAGATTGCCTAGTCCAAGCCCCCCTGCCATGGGCAGGGACACCTTCCACTAGACCAGGTTGCTCCAAGCCCCATCCAGCCTGACCTTGAACACTTCCAGGGATGGGGCATCCACAACTTCTCTGGGCAACCTGCTCCAGTGTCCCACCACCTTCATCATAACACATCTTCCTTATGTCCAACCCAAATCTACCCTCTTTCAGTTTAAAGCCATTGTCCCTTCTCCTGTCACTACAGGCCCTGGTAAAAAGTCTCTCTCCATCTTTCTTGTAAGCCCCCTTTATATATTGAAAGGCTGCAATAAGGTCTCCCCAGAGCCTTCTCTTCTCCAGGCTGAACAGCCCCAACTTTCTCAGCCTTTCTTCACAGCAGAGGTGTTTCAACCCTCTCATCATCTTCGTGTCCCTCCTCTGGACCTGCTCCAACAGGTCCATGTCTGTCTTGTGCTGCAGAGCCCAGAGCTGGACGCAGTACTGCAGGTGGGGTCTCACCAGAGAAGAGCAGAGGGGGAGAATCCCCTCCCCAACCCCTGGCCATGCTGCTTTTGTTGCAGCCCGGGATGCAACTGGCTTTCTGGATTGCAAGAGCACACTGCCCACTCATGTCCAATTTTTCATCCACCAGTATCCCCAAGTCCTTCTCTGCTGGGGCCCAGTGATGCTGGTGTCCTGTAGGTCTGAGAAAAAAAAAAAAAGTGTCTCTTTCTTTCCAAATGCTGTAAAGATTCAGATTGCCACTGAATTTTTGCTCCACTGTAGACCTCCTGAATTTAGGAGACATCAATGCAACCTAAAGTATTTTGAGAGTCAGGCAGCCCTATGCAGTAGCTGTTTAAATAGCCTTCTTTTGACCTAAACTCCGCATTATCACCAAAGTAGTAGGTGTCAATTCCACCCTAGATGACTCTATGTTATATGTAGTGATCTATCTTTCAATCTATCTATCTTCTATCTATGCATCTCATGCTCTTTGTGCAACCAAAGCCTCTCTTGACAGTCTGAAATTGTAGGTATCAACGCCATGTTCAGATCTGATTTCTTTTACAGCCCTATCTTTGATTCTATTTCAATTTATTATTTTTCTAATGTTCACTAAAAACAATACACAGCAGCATCCATTGTCCTCATATATGCATAATCTCCTGTAATTGGGTATTTCCTCCAATCCATCCTGTCAGCTCAAAAATATTGAATGAACTAGCTGTCACGATCAGTTAAGCTTTATTAAAAACTGCAACCCAATATCTTTGATGTTGGCTCACTGGGAACTGTCTGACATAATCCCACAAATTCTTTCGAAAGCACGGTCATGGGCATGCCCTGTATGTTTTCCCAAGAAGTTTAGACAGCATAGGGCTGTACTCATAAAATCACAGAAATTAGAGATGAGGAAAGGACTTGTTATTATAACATCGTTTTGGACATTGATGGGCAAATTTTCAAATAAAGGCAGAGCTCCAAATAGGATGCAGGTGCTCTGTCTCCTGGGATCAGGGAACTGATCAGTAAAACTCATTCTCTTCTACACATTTATGTTAGGTGGACTGCTGTAGAATCAATATATTTCTTCACTGATAATTTTAATTTACATTTGACAGTACAAAGTTCAAACCCTATTGCAGCCATCTGGTTTGAGTTCTGATTAGAAAACTTTTGTGCTTGTTTAAGATTGTCTTCTGACTCTCATGATATTATAGATCCAAAGCTACAGTGATATGACATTGGAGAATTTCAGTTTTCTTTTCAAAACAGAAGTGAGAATCTAGCCCGTCTGTTGGTAGAAAATGCTTGGCTTTCAAAAGCCAGAGAAGAAATAAAACCAATCCATAACTATCTCCTTTTTTCCTAAACTCATGATTTCTAAGCCAACTGGAAGATGTGTGCCAGGGGAAGAGGAAGAGAGTGCTGCTTCATGACTTCTGAGCATTTGGAACCAGTGATACAAAACATTCAGGCTTTTGTTTTTCTGCACAGAATAACCTTTTACCCTCCAAACCTCAACCAACAGCTTTACATAACAACAGTTTTCATGCCATACAACTCGCAGCAGCTGATACCAGCCACCCGTCCGCCTCTGGGCGCCTGGCGCTTACAGCTGGCTCCTGCAGCGGGTCCATGCTCTACCTAATTTCAAGTAGCAGGTGCGAAACAGGGTGTGAATTTCTATCCCCCAGAGAAACTGCACAAAGAAACTTCAAAATGTTTTCACTGGGGTGCTGAGACAGAAACATTTGCTGGAGACATCACCACACCACCATTCAATGACTCTAAAGGCTTGGGAGCGAGAGGGGAGTGGAGAAGAAGAACGTCTCCATGTGGCTTTTAGACAAGGGAACTGTTGACTTACTGCCTAATGAAGACATCTGAAGCATTGACTATTCCACTGATGAGTGGGTGGGAAAACTCCAGAAAGGGAGGCGAGATCCAAGAAAGGAGAAGGGGAGAGCTGGGGAAAGGGACCAAGGAAAAGTCAAGAAGAAAACAAAGGGAAGGATGCTGGCAGTCATTAAAGGCAGAAGACTTTCCCACTGAGCAAGGCTGTAGGCAACAAATAATAAATAATAACAAATTCATATTCTGTACTACAAAAAGCCCATATTTTGGCCCTGATCTCTGTGCAGTCATCATCACAGTGACGTCAATGGGAGCTTTGCAGCTGATCAAGGGGTGTTTACAGCCTTCCATTTTTATCCCAGCTCATCAGCCAGGGTACATGTTTAATGAAACATCACTAAAGCTGGAAGTCCCCCCTTTCCATTGAAGTTGTCAACCCATGCTCTAGAACCCGGGGGAACATTTTGCCAACAGGTTGCCATTTCTCTCGCCATCTTGGTCGGAAATGTGGAGGTAATTCTTTTTCCAGGATGTTCAGCCATGCTTGGCTTTGTTTTGCATGCTTGGCAGGAGAGCAGCCTCTCTGCAGCTTTGCAATCTCTCTCTGCTCTCATTTCCTGCGTCTCAGGGTGCTTGCCAGGACTCTCTGACATGCTGGGCAACTTCTTCCCGCTGCAGAATATGTCAGATGAACTTCTCCAAAAACCCTGAGCTGACACAGCCAACTTGTGTTTTTAATCATTGTCCTGATGAACAAACGAGCGCTCTATCTGTAGGAATTGTGGTCTTATCAAGTCTTTTCCTTTAAACAGTTGCCCTACAGAAGAGTTACCCTTTGTACTACTGCAAACAACCAAGCAAGCCGCTCACAGCCTAACTAGGTCCCTTGTGTGCTGTGTTCACAGAATAGGAATATTTCCATTTCTTGGAGCGTCTTCCCAAGAAAATGATTCAGAGAGCTGGAGGAGAGGTCTTGCAAGTGGCTGACTTTTCAGAAACCAATGGATGGTGGTGGAACAGATACTGAAACACCCCATCTGCTTTCATAAGATGCTTGGAGAGGCTCAGAGGTTGGTTGTCATACAGCTGAGGACATTTTATGCCTCCTGAGCTCATGCCAAATAATGACTTTATCATTGGTGGGGCACTAGTGTGTTGTTAATGATGTGTGAGGGTGCCCGAAGGTCTTGGATTAGATACTGGATTTGTTAGAGTAATCCAAGATAAATAAATAAATCAATGAATAAATAAATAAATAAATATGCAACTCTCAGTTTGCTCAGCCAGAAAAAGGACGGCTGAGTGTTTATCAAACGTGTTCCTTTTTCTTCGTGGCTGTATCCCTGAGCTTTAGGGACCCTTCTGTTTTAGCAGAAGACAAATAATTTCATAAAATCAAAACAGCAAAACCTCAGCCTGGGCGATTCTCCAGCCCTGTAGCAACTCACTGGTCCCACATAAACCTAAGATTTCAGTCGTGACTAGTCTATAAAGAATTAGTTAACTGTATGCAAAGAGCTAGAGAGTATTATACAATCCAACAGTGCAGGAAATTGAAGTATTTATAGTGCTTTCTACTAATGTGCTTATTATTGTGTGCAGCGCGTGATCCTCAGACCCATAACTTGGACATGTTCATCACTTCGGCTGGTCATATATTCAACCTCCATAAACTGCCACTGAACAAAGTCTTAAAAGGGAGTATAACCAGTTTATTAGAAATAAAGAGTTGCCTGTGGAAAAGCCGCAGAGGAACCCTGTCAAGGCAGTCAGGATTTTGGTACTCCTCACAGCATCACTCCAGAGATCCCAGGTATTTCCTACAGTCGTGGTTTCCAGTGCCGGGGTTTTTTTTTTAATTTTCAGAACTCCAGATACTTCCAGGGGATGTGCCATCCCCAATGGGTGATCTGAAGCTTTCTGAAAATAAGCTAACACTTCTTGGTTATCTTGCACATACACCTTTGGAGTACTCCAAGGATTTCCAGATATCTGCCAACTGCAGCTTGGAAACTACCTTCCTAAAGGCAGAGATTGTCTGCTACATGTCTGGACATCACTTGCCCAGAACTTCTCTGTAGCTACTGTAACTGATATTGCAGTAATAAACACTGCTCCACTCTCTATAGAGTGAATGTTTCTTTGACAGACACAGTATTGGACTTTCAATACAGGCTGACAGCTTGAATAAACAAGCCTGATACATGGGTGAAATTTGTAGCTCATGAAAATTTATTACTAGTCTTGTTCATGGCAGGACTGTGCGCTGTCTATGTGTATTGTCAGTTTGCATTCAAAAAACATTGCCTTTGCAAATAAATCAGCCCCTCTTACTTCATACATTTCCAAAAAAGGCCATGATTTGCAGGCAGACAGCAGTCCCCACCAGTCTTTGAGAGCAGGTGGAAGTCATCTAACACAAAGCCATCAGAAATCAGTAGCTCTGGGAACATGCCACAGCTTGGGGGCAGGGTGGGAATTGGTGACGTGAAGTCAGAAATGAGAACATTTCAGGGGGAGGGAGGAGATGCTATTCATCCAAAAGTGGGACTCATTGATGTACAAAGAATTGTTCCCAACTTCAAGGAGGCTCCAGCATCAGCTCCAAGCAAAACCTACCGGGTTGCTGGAGGACTTATGTTTTATTTCATTTTTTTAAAATGCAAGTAAAAAAAGATTTACATGTCGAGTAACATGAGACAATTTGTGTGTTTCTGTGCGTTTTTCCTCCTAAGTCGGTGCGTTTTTAGAGAAAATTGTATTCATGAGCACGTTTGGCAAGTTGAGCCATTTAAAAAAATATATTAAAAAAAGAAAGACCTAAACTGATATTTTGGCATGCCATCAAATCCCATTAAAAAGAGAGAAAAACCCACCCTAATATCTTTTTCATAATCCAAAATGCAGGGACATGTTTTAGTCATTTATGGCTTATGGGCTCAGAACTCCCACAACTGCTTTGAATTACGAAGAGTTTTTGGTCCCATTTTCCCAGATTTCATCCATGCTTGTTTTCTTCTTCCTTCTCTCCTTTTTCAATAACGTAACATATGGATTTGTGTGCAGATTTAACCAGTTCAGCAGCATGCTCATTCTCCTCCTTTTCCCCATCTCTAATACAGGTGACGGTCAGTGGGTTTCACAGCAAAGGTGAGGACTTGCCGTAGGAAGAACTCGCTTTTGCTTGCTGTGTGCACTTTGTTTTGAGTTAGAGCAAGAAATGTTCTGGATGTTGTATTTGCCATGCGAAATATGCCAGGCTTGGCCATTCAGAAAGTCAGATTTATTATCATTCTGGACCATCCTGTCTTCAGACCTGCAAATGCATGCACGGACTTTTCCATTCTGGTGGGACACTATGGATACCCCAGAAAGTGCAGGACTCAACCTGCCTGGACAGAAGGCAGCCCATAAAACTACAAATATGGCCATAGATTAGAGGAGAGGTCCAGCTAGCTTTTTATCCCGTTTCCAGCAGTGGTCTTGGTGGATGCTTAGCACAGCATAAGGACACGACATGTACAGATTGAGCTTTCTTTTAGTCTCTTCTCCAAGCTTCTGGCTGTCATTATATCCAGACCTTCTTGCAACTTCTCTATGGCTCAGTTCTGCACTCTCAGATGTCCATAAGAGTTCTGCTCTCTATTTCAGCATCTGGTTCTGCTAAAAGAGAAGGGGAAGCATGGAGAGAGCAAAATTTATTAGGAGGCTATTTTTCAGGTAGGGGTGTTGGGGTTTTTCTGTCATTTAGGTAAAGGTCCTCTAAGGCTTAAAAAAAAAAAATTGAGTTGCGTGTCAACATGGAAGGGATGACTATGTCCACAGAAAACTTCTATTACATTAAAAAAAAGGAAACTAAGGAGCTAAACTTCTCCAAATCAGTAGAAAAGTTTGGGTTCAGGAAGACATAATTTAGTTTTAAACCATCTGTGCCCACACTGGGAATGAGATGTAGAAGGTAACTCAGCATCCTCTTCCACTGAAATATAACACAATGGTCTCCTAGTTCTGGGAAAGAGATGGGAATGAATGGCAGGGATGAATGACAGCTTCTCCTTTTTGTGAGACTGGTTTTGGAACTGGCAATGAAGAAATCAACTTAAGCCTCACTTACATAAAACCAGAGTCCTTCTGGCTCCTTCAGCCAAAATCTGGTCTCTTTTCTCCCTGAAGGTTGCTCCTACCACTGCATGTATTGCAGCTTTACACATGGGGAAAAGACTCAAAGCAAAATCTTGAAGGACAAGCTGGGGGTTTTTTTCTTGGGACATTCAGAAGGAGCTCCCATGGAGCAATGGTACCTGGGTTTAGCATAGAGCACCTGGATGAAGATGTAGAGCCACAACCCCAGTTCACTGGGGCAGATGAGGTGGGCTTATGAGGATGCTCATAGTGTTAAAAAAGACAGATTATATTTTATTGGGTTTTTTTGTTAAAATTTGACATCCAGAAATCTTAACCAGCTACAGAGCCCTCATCCTACCAGCTATAAACAAAGGAAAGTTCATGGAAAAGAACTACTTTTTTCCCCCCTTTTTTATTGAGAAAACAATTCAGTGAGTTTAGAATAAGTTTTACCCCCTTGTAAAGAAGTTCACCAGAAATGGGGCCCTGAAAATCTTAGTAAAACACAGACAGCATCGTGAGGTTTTTGCCACAATGTTTTTCAGGGATTTAATAAGGATCAGAGGCCAAAATCCTACATATTTTCTGGACTAGGAGCAGCAAGAGCAAATATCCATCAGTGAAATGGCATATTCCCACTGCTCCTAGAAGAGCATATTATATTATTGCCAGATAATATTATTACTAGTTATTACAGGTGGCAATGCTCTATTATTATTATTGTTGTTGTTGTTGTTATTACTACTACTACCAATATAATTATAATTATTGCTAGTACTGCTCAGCCTAGTCATGACTAGGAAATGCTTTTCCTAGGAGCAAGTATAGAATAAAACATTCCTGTTCCCAAGGATTTTTGGCTGTTAAAAATTGTTGGCTAAAATCAGAAAGGAAGGGACTTTTTCATTACATAGAGAACAATCAGGGATGTGCTCTGTTGTCCACTGCTTGGTGGGCCCAGTTCTGGGTCCCCGTCAAGAAATTGTGAAACCGGCGGAGTTCAGCCGAGGCCACAAAGAGAGTCAAGGGGCTGGAGCATGTGAAATACAAGGAGAGGCTGGATTTGTTCAGCCTGGAGAAGAGAGGTTTAGAGGGCAGTCTAGTGTTTTTCACAAAATACCTCAATGGGATTCAGAGAAAGGATGAGTCAAGCTCTTCTTAGAGGTGCACTGTAAATAAGAGGCAAAGGACAAAAAGAAGGAAAAACTTTCATGATGAGGGTGGTAAAGCCTTGAGACAGGCATCTGGACAGCTTGTTGTGTTGGTTTTGGCTGGGATAGAGTTAATTTTCTTCACAGTAGCTAGTATGAGGCTATGTTTTGGATTTGTGCTGAAAACAGTGTTGATGATAAAGGGATGTTTTCCTTATTGCTGAGCAGTGCTTACACAGAGTCAAGAACTTTTCTGCTCCTCGCACCACCTCACCAGCGAGTAGGCTGGGGGTACAAGAAGTTGGGAGGGGACACAGCCATGACCAAAAGAATATTCCAGGCCATATGACATCATGCTCAGCATGTAAAGCTTTGGGGAAGAAGAAGGAAGGGGGGGAATGTTTAGAATGATGGTGTTTGTCTTCCCAAGTCACCATTACACATGATGGAGCCCTGCTTGCCTGGAGATGGCTGAACACCTGCCTGCCCGCCCATGGGAAGTGGGGAATGAATTCCTTGTTTTGCTTTGCTCATATGTGGGCTTTTGCTTTACCTATTAAACTGTCTTTATCTCAACCTACAAGTTTTCTCGCTTTTACTCTTCCAATTCTCTCCCCAGTCTCACCGGTGGGGGAGGAATGAGTGAGTGGTTGTGTGGGGCTTAATTGTCAGCTGGGGTTAAACCATGACACTTGTGCATCACCATCCTCAGAAATACTCAAAATTCAACTGGCCAAGCCACTGAACATCCTCATGTGACATTGGATGAACCTTGCTTTCAGAGGGATTGATCAGAGACAACCCCCAGAGGTTTCTCTATGACTCTGCAGAGCCACTGGCTTAGGTGACAGTATCACCTCTCCACCATTCACATTGCATTTTACCTCCACTCTGCAAATAACCAAACTGCAAGACAGGGGAGCATCAAAAAACCAGAGTTCCCTGCCGTTTCAGCCATCAGCCATCTGCTAATACATGCCTGTTCACTCATGCAGACACAGACACAGAACTCTACTGAGAGAGCTCAGTTATGTCTGGCTGCACCCTTGTGCTAGCCCAGCCCTGGGGATGTCTCACAGCTCTGGAACTGCCTGAGCTGTGACAGCTGGCTCCAAATTCTCTCTGCCCACATCCATGAGCCCCATTGGTACAAGGACTCGTTAGATGCAGTTTCTCAGCTCTTACCTACTGTGATTGAATATCCAACATTCTCACCCAGACTCTCAAGTCTTTCCATTTTTTCCTCCAATTAATTTAATTGTAGCCTTAAAATATAAAGTGAATTTCAGGCCACAGACTAAACACCTTATGCACTTTACATCTTTGGAAGATTTTCTCGATCTATCCTCCTTAAAGTTTCTGTGGCAGAGAAAAATAAGATCTGGGTAGGTAAGGACTGTCCACCCTGGAAAAGGGATGACAGACTATGATACATATCTATCTGATAGACTATGATAGATAGACAGATATCTTAGTTGTTGACCAAACTGTAGAGTGTTATCCACCCCTTCTCACACATCAAGTAATAAGGGACAGTGGAAAATTTAAAGGTAAAAATTTTAAAACACAGAAAAGGATGATTTTTGCATAAACTGCCTAATTTTGCTGTCAAATGCATTCTCAAGTAACATTTTTAGGGTAACAGGTATAAATGACTTTTCCAAAGTGAACAGAAGAAATAACGGAAACAAAGCTATCAGCAGCTATTAAATGTGATCATTTGGCATAGGATGTCCCTAACTCACTAGGGGCCAAAAGCTGGAAACTTGTGTCTAGAAAAGGGGTCACTCTTGCTCCATTCTTCCACTTTTTGCTAAAACTTATGTCTGGCAGGGACAGGACAGCGAGCTAGATGAATCTGCAACCTAAGCCAGGATGGCTGTTCTTACCTCCTTATGAGATGGCAATGGGAACAGCAGGATGAGGTCCTCAGCTGGTTTATATTGACGGAGCTCCATGGATTTCCCTGGCTCTGGGCCACTTTACACCAGCCAAAGATCTGTCCCGCAGAGTTCGGATCCTTGTAACTAAGAGTTTCCCTGTAGTTTACGATGATGAAACAATAGCAAAGTGCCCATCTGCTGCTATCAAATCATAAGCCAACATATTTTCCACAGTCGTATGTTAGTGCCTGAATGGCCATGACAGATTTACTACAGATTTAACATAATAAACTTGGGGTTATGTTTTAGTAGCTCTCTGCCTAGTTAGTGGAGTGGAGAGGAACTGTAATAGGCGCAGCGTGCTAGGCCAGGACTAGGTCTCGTGACTCAGCAACATGTTTTATTGCTCCATGAGTTCCTGCTGAACAGGTTTTTGTTGGACTCGATCAAGTTTTTGACCAGGTGAAGGCAGCATCCATCAAGAAACAGTTATTCTTCCGTGATGCTTCCAGGGCTTAAAATAATGGTTGTGAGCATGATCTCATGGGGTATGAGCCACCTGCCAAGGCCCCCATGAGGTGCTGGGATCCTGTGAGCAAAGCAGAGTTCCGATATGGTCCGTAGTTGCCTGGGAGTCCCCACAGGTGGTGTTGGATATCCTGCAATTATAAGCTGGGCAGTTTGAAGCTTACTAGTGTTTGGGGTGAACTCAGGAAGGAAAACATGGTGAATCTGCAGGTTGAGCCTGATCAGACCAAGCTTCCTTCACTAGCTGGTGTTTGTTGGAGGCTTCGCCATGGCATAAAGTGTCCCTCATGCTCTGCATGATCCTGCCAGTACGTGGTCCTCCAAGGCTTCGCTATCCCTTTTCCCTGAGTGGTGGTGAGGCTCCCAACTCTATGAGGAGAGCTGGGGGCAGAACCAAGCCCCAGCTTTCTTGTCCTGTTCCTTAATCATATAAGGACTGATTATCTGTGGTCTGTTCCCTTGGGCACAAGCTTGCACCAGAGTACTGTGAGTTTGAGCTGCTTGGAGAGAGCACAGGGGAAAGATGGTGTGATATAGCTCACGGTGAAAATATAAACTGGGTTAGCTAATCCAGTGGACCACCCTAACCCTTTGTGCAGGAAAGGCCTTAACGATGTTCAGTGAATTTGTTTCAAAGCCATGCTTCTGGTTAATTTGGAATAACTTTCCTCCATGTCCCAGTGTACATAAAACTTAGCCTGAGTAAGCGCATCCATTTGCTCTTGTGGTTTAATAATCTACTCAAACAGCCCAGCTGGATGATGTCGCTTTTTTGCTGTTTAGTTTTCAAACATAAACTATACCTGGTGAGTAGGTCAGAGCAGTGATGTCCAAAGCCTACTTCATGCTCAGTTTGCATTTGGACAAGAGACAGACTGTAACACCCAGATTAATACAATCCCAGTGACTTTCACCGTGATTTCTCTCCCTTTCCGGGCTGGTGCTTCCATCAGAGTGGGGTTTGCTTTACTCAAGGACACAAAAAATCAGAGTGAGCCCAAAGCCCCTTGCACCAACTCTCCAGTTCTCACACCACCTCTTCAGAAATACCATTTATCTGCACTTTACCCAGTCGTACACCACGGCTGGACTATTTTTTCTGCTGATATTTACAACTGGGGAGAGAGGAGCACATACAACCTTTGGCCCACACAACGGTGTTTTGGACAGTTGTTCTCTGTTCCCAAGCCACCAGACTCTCTTTGACGAGTGATTTATGCCCAGGAACTTATGAAAAGGATTACCACATGCAAATGTTAACTAACCTTGATTACAGGGAAGGAAAAATTAATGCACGCTGGCCATTAAGTATTTTCTAAAGAAAATAGTTCTAATCATGAACAGAGATGGTTTCCAGGAGCCAATTCTCCATGCTGGGCTCTGCAGTGTGGCCTGGATGCAGTAAGAATAACAGATGTGGTCATCTTCTCTCAGCCCTTTGAGAACAACAGTACCAACCCAGTCACACCGATATGATGTTACCAGAAAGCCTTGGGGTACGAGGGCGTTATCTCTGACCAGCCCGTGAGAGCTAGGGTGGGGAACGTTTTCCCATCACATCCAATCTGGGCAATGATACACAGGAGAATGGTGTTAAGTGACATTTAGGTGACTTCATTTGAAGTGTATTTCTCACATTGTCCATGCCTGGTACGTCGGAGTTATTTATTCCAGGCTGGAGTTCATGCTCTCTGTTCTTTCTCAGGATCATTGATTAGGAAACCAAATCTTATCACTTGAGCAGGAGAAACTCCAAACACCTTGCAAAAGACCTTTAATAGCATTGGACCCATTTTACAGGTAAGGAAGCTGAAGCACAGAGAGTTGAAGTGACTCACACAATGATTTCTTCGCAGAGCTGCACCACATGTACACCTTTCATTCTATAACAGTCCACGGGGTAGATTGGGAGAAAAAACCCTGACTTTCCTTACAATGAAATGCAGCTGCCTATGGGGTGGAGCCCAAGAGTTCTTTGTAATCAATACATACATATTACAAACATCTGTCTCCTAAACTCAAAGCCCTTTCCTGTAAGATTAACATAACATTCAACAGTTACAGTAAATTGTCAAAATCTACAACTAATCATCCAGATGACTACAAGAGCTTTTACAGCTCTTTGTGGCAATGGGGTTCAGCAAACAGGGATGGAGAAGTATGGGTCTGTGGGCACATAACATGTATTTCTTGTTGAGAGTCTTTGAGTGACTCAATTCTTCTCACCATGCCTCTGTACTTTGTGGGAGATGTTGTTCTCATCTGTGGGAAATAGGTGCAAAAGAAGATGTGACTTTCCCAGTTCCCCAAAATTTTTTATGTTGAAACATTTTCCCCACTTGAAATGAAGGGGAGGGAAAGAAGAACCTCCAAAATAATCTCAAACCACAAACCAGTGGGGAAAATGAATTTAAATCTAAATAATTTCATTTTAATAATTAGGAAACAACCTGTTGCAGTTTAGTCCACAATATATAGTTTCTGCACTATTAGTGTACATTCCAAAACAAAAAGACATTTGCAACCAGAGAAATAACATTTATCTTTTTCCTGAAAGGAAAAATATTGATATTCTTTTTCAAGTAATGTTCATGTTGACATCTTTCTCAAAGTTAACACATTCTGAGAAAAAATATTGATATAGACAAATCAGTATTTTTCCACACAAAGATAATAATATAATTACTTGCCAACTCTCAAAATTCATTCACAGCCATAGAAAGTAAATTATCAGAGCCACGAGTAATTTCTATTGCTGCAGTCATGCTGTGTGTGTTTGAAGGGATGTCTGTGAGGGTAAATATGTTTGACCTTCTGTCCAGTAATTCCCTGGTAATTTTAAATCTTCAGCCCCTTTTCAATAGATATGGGGAGCAGAGGTCTCAGAGATACTGTTTCAAACAAGGCTGATGAAAGCAAGCAACTAGGAAAAGGCTGTGCTGTGACCTCAACCACCATATTAGATGTTGGAGAATCTACACAAGAAATGTTATGCTCCCACTGCAAGACAGTCTTCTGGGGGATTTTGGCTTTACTGAACGTTGCTGCCAAGCAGCCATTGAATGCACTTTCAGAGGAGACTGGATTTCCTTCCGATGGTCCCAACGGTCTTCATTTCCACCAGCTCTGCCAGACTGCGGGAAGGAGACTGGGAGAAGCCATCAGACCTATTGCAACGCTACAAATGCCATGCTCTGGCGTGACTTGGAAATACCAGGGAAGAGGCTTTGTCAGCAGCTTTGAAAAAAAATAAATAAATGAAGAGATGTTTCCTTTCTCACATCATAATCACTGCACCAACCCAAATCTATAGGGCCTGGAAGACGAGGATGTTTGACTCGAGGTGGAGATCCCAGCCCGCAGTGAGCTTCAGCCCGTTGCACCCACCGGGGCTGCCTGCAACTTGCCGGCAGGTTGCCAGGCTGTCATATGCACCGGAGATTAGCGAGAAGCTGTCTGTCCTGTGGTTGTGGGCGCTCCTCAGACAATGCTTTCAAAGCTACATAGACGTTGCCTAAAACCAGCCCTTCTGCTATAAAAGGAACAACATAAAATTTGGATGCGAGCACGCAGACTTTTGGGATTTTGGAGCCTGGATCCATTGGTAATAAATTCATAAAACACACAGCTCACCCTATGAATCCCTTTCGCTGATTCGCTAAGAACTGCAAAAGGAATTTGGAGTTTTGTGTTGCCTCTCCTCCAGAAGAGAGATGTAATTTTACATTTTTGTTTAGTATAGGAAGTGTATGCATACTTGAAAAGAGTTAAACTATTGAAGAGCTTCTTGAAGTTGCAGCCAGATGCTTCAGAAGGACGGGGCTGTCGGAAACATGCCATCAGCTGTCTGCACGGTTTCTCTTGTCATCGTTGGTTCTAGTTGTTTTTTCCAGTGTGGAAAATTCCCATAAAATGGAAGCAGGATAAAATCAATCTGATGATACAAGGAATTAGCAGGACTTTATGGAAATGAATCTTAGAACTTGAGAGTTTAATAAAGGAAATCCTTGTATAACTCATTTACAGGAATACAGTTCTCTATTTGAAGAAAAAAAAATGACAGGAGGGGACCCACTTATAGCCAGCTCTAAAGCAGTTGTGTAGATGCCCCTTTTTTATAAATGAAGAGAGACCAACAGCCCCCTACAGCCGTTCATTTCCCCTAAAACAGGAGTAATCCAGCTGTGGTGACACATCGGCCAAAGGTGCCTCTCCTGGAGTATGGAGGGAACAATGAAGAGTAGATTCAGCTGGACTTTGAACTTTTAGAGATGATATTAGGGAAGAATAATCTCACCTAAGTATCTAAAAATGGAAGCAAAGCCCTGGTGGGCTTTTCCTTAATCCTCCTTGTGCCTACTTCCCTGAACTCATGGACTGCCATGGGAGCTGGGCATCTGTACATCGTGAATGTCCAGCAAGGGCTTTGCCTCATCCTTTAATTGTGCAAATACCTTTTGAAAATCCAGTTTTCCTCTTCTTTGGACCTGAGTGGTCTGTAAGGCAGATAATGTCATTCTTCTGTCTCCTGGAGGTGCTAGAAGGCAAATCATGCCAAATACTATGAGATGCTCATGTAACCAGTCACAGGGTGCAGACTCATATCCTATGTGAAATCACTGTAGGTATTTCTGATTTTCAGTTGATTTTTCCTCTCTGAACTCTTTGCACAGATTACCCACCTTGGGAAATAACTGGCAATAGTCATCATCATCATATCTTTTTTTTAGCTTTCCCATAGCCACCTATGCAACTAACTTAAGTTTTCATAAAAAAAGAAAAAAACAAACAACCACACCCCCCCCCAAAAACCAACAAACACACATAACATAGGGATTTTGAAAAATAAGTAAAATATTCGGAAAAAAAGTAAAGATTTTTTTTCAATTAGCAGTTCTAACGTAATGTTACAGATGTTCAGACAAACTATAAGACCAATTGTTTTCTATTTGTTTCTCTAAGGCTTTTCTTTTTAGCCACAAATGGGAACCATTTCACATTACAGAAGTTGAAGGCTGTTCTCTACTATCACCATACTCTGTATATTTCCCACTAACAGGACATAAATAATTCCAGCAAAAAAGCACATTAAGAGGAACATGATTGCCAGAGGATGCTGCTTCCCTCCCTGGTTATAATTACAAGGATGTGTGGTTTTGCTTAAATGGGAAAACAAATAGATTTCCCCAGCCTTTCCCTTCCTCTCCATCTGAGGAGACACTGCCTTTATCATGAGCTAAAAGAGAAATATTTATAGGAAAGCCTTGTTAAAATACTGGCACGGTATTACTGCCTCTGGCTGAGCCATAAACTCACTTGGGGGAAAAAAAAAATCACCCTGTGAAGGATGCCAGCAAAAAGCCAGTGTGTTGTTTAACTGCCAGGCTTGAACAATGCACGGGTCTCGCCTCAGATCTCCAGCCCGGCCTGGATTTCCCCTGTCAACAAGTCATTTAGGGCCAGATGGTTCGTGCTCAGGGCTGTCTTGGGCAGAGCTGATCCCTCCTTTTGGGGAAGAGCAAGGGACCCGTTGGCCATAGAGGGTCCCGTACTCCCGGTTAGATTAATTTCCCGGGAGGGTCAAGCAGGGAATGGAAAGGTGGAGAGCTGAAAGGTGCAAAGACATGCTAAATGCTCTTTTGAAGTCTCAGTCTCGTGTCTATCAGAGGGGACCGCAGGGGGAATGGCCACGCAAGCAACCCGCTCCAGACGACTGTGACTCTCAGGCATGTCTGTTTTCCCCCATGTCCCAGATTAAGGTTGTCCTGGTTTCGGCTGGAATAAAGTTAATTTTCTTCCTAGCAGTTTGTATAGTGCCGTGTTTTGGATTTCGGATGAGAATAATGTTGATAACACACTGCTGTTTTAGTTGTTGCTGAGCAGTGTTTATACTAAGTCAAGGGCTTCTCAGCTTCTCATACTGCCCAGCCAGCAAAGGCTGGGAGTGCACAAGAAGCTGGGAGGGGACACAGCCAGGACAGCTGACCCAAAAGAGCCAAAGCAGTATTCCATACCATATGATGTCATGCCCAGTATATAAACAGGGGAAACTGGCCAGGGGACACTGCGGCTCAGGGATTGGCTGGGCATTGCTCAGTGGGTGGTGAGCAACTGTACTGTGCATCACTTGTTTTGTATATTCTATTATTATTATTATCATCATTATTATTATTTTCCCTTCCTTTTCTGTCCTGTTAAAGTGTCTTTAGCTCAACCCTTCGTGCCTCGCATTGGGCGCTTAGTTGCCGGCTGGGGTTCAAGCATGACGAGGTCCTGTGCTGCTGTATAAACAGGCTACTGTGCAGGCTCTTCCCGGTGGACGTAAAGAACATCTGGAGCTGCCCTCAGCAGCAGAAAGCAGGGTGGAGAAGCTCCACGTTGTGAGGGAATCTGCAGATGATTAATGTCAAACGCAAAATGCTGCTGTCCCATCGATCGGGATCCGTAGGCTGCTGATGCACGTCGTGCCGGCTGCGTGGAGCAGCAGCTTCTGCACCGCGCTGCAGGTGGAAAGCAGAAAGTCTTGCAATGCCTGGAGAAAGGTCCACCAGCATCAAAGCAGATGGTCCTGGGACCTTCAAGATTTGGTCTGGATCTGGTCTGGCAGTCCCACATTCCTATAATGGGCCATGACCTGCCATGGAGACAGACTCTCAGGAAAGTCTGACCCCGTTTCCAAAGCAAGAAGCTGAAAGAGATGACAATCCCCAGTGGATGGAAAGCTCAGCAGTTCTTCGGCCAATGGTGCCAATAAGAAACATTTTTAAATGTGTATACTTGCTTTTGCTGAGTGCTAGAGGCATCGGTAGGGAAAAGGCCAGTCTTTCTAGGCGTATATTTAGTCTCTTTACTATTCTATTTCTCGCTCTCCCTGGAGGAAAGATCAGAAAGGTTGTCTGTTGCTGTAATGCCTTCCCCCCACCACTGATCCAATAAATCTGAGCAGGGAGCCACACACATCACATGCTGAGAAATTCCTCTGCAGCCAAGGGCCGAGCACAGATCGCTACCAGCTGGGCAATGCAGCAAGGGGCTCTGCGCTCTTCTTCAATGAGGATCACTCGCCAGCCTTAACTATAAGCAACAGTGCACTAGGGGACTTATGGTAAAAAAAAAAAGCAAACTGGTCAAGTATGGGCTCAGCTCTTCATGCAGACTCAGCAGTAAGTCCTCATTTAATTTAAGAATGGTAGTATGAGAGATTTTGCTGACCCACCAATTAAGGAAGTAGATTTTAATCTGTATTTTTTCTTTAAACTGGAAAGCATGAAACAGCTTCCAAATGAGGCTCTTCTGCATAGGGGAAACTAAGGCACAGTGACCAGCTTCTCCACAGTCCTTTCAGCAGGCCAGAGCTGGAATAACGTGTCATACTTCTGAGTCCAATCCAATTTTCCAAATCCAGTGCAAACAGCCAGCACAAAGCCCGCATAAGCACTTCTAGGATTAGGCCAGGAATGCCAACCAAATCCTCTGCTAATCTGCACCGTAAAGTTCATGAAATCAGGCTTCCTCTTGAAATGTTTCTTGCATCCAGCTGTGTCAGAAACACCTTCCAGAAAATTAATCTCCCCAAGCTGGAGATTCATTCCCAAGCAAAGCCAATCCATCAGTATGGAGTAAGACTTCAATGTAAAGTTGGTCTTTTGGTCACTTTCTGTACAGAAGTGAACTTGCCTGTAGGTAAGTGACAGAGGGACACACTTTTCCTTTCAGAACCTGCTCAGCATCACTGCTAGCTTTATTCAAAACCAGGTAATGAAAGCCCCTGAATTCAAAGATATAGAGTACATGAAAAATCATCTTAAATGGCTTCTGTCTGAAAAAAAAGGATGGCCACAGATTTGGTCAGGGTCTTGCAACTCCATCTCCATCCCCATAGTTGTACCGCATGTGTCTCTGCTCACATGGGGTTGGTAGTCAAGCCCTTTGCCGCACACAAAAGGTGAGCTCTGACGGAGTATGGGGACTGCAATATTCCAGACGACTGCTCAACCACAAGGGATGGGTTTAAGGCAGGAGGCACTTGGTGATTTTTGTCTAGACTGGGCAAAATTGCAATTTTTGGTCTAATGGCCCACGCCTCTCCAGTTCTACGAGGGCCTTCTGTAGACCTGCTCCATCCAGCAGCTTAGTAAGACAACAGCCCCATATCTACGGGGAGGTATCCCTGAGAGGAGAGCTCAGAGCTCTGGCTTACAATGCTGCTGAAGTGCCTGGTGGACATGGCCATCAGTCACGGCTTCTTACCCTGCTCCCTGTCATCGTTAGTGGCTGCAGAGCCATGCCGTTGTTTCCTCCCCTGGCCCAAGGGGTAGAGTCCCATGGGCCGTTCAATACCTTTTGGATCCTGCAGAGTCTCACCATTCATGTATCCACCGCCTCTTAATGAACATTTCAGATGCTCTGTTTCTGCTGCCAGTGAAGCTGCCGTGTAGCCAGTGCCCCTGGGAGTCAGGACTTGCCAGAGCAGTAGCTTGTGCGAACCTTCCTATTGTTCAAGCTCAGAGCTAGTGTGGCCATTGTTACTTATCAGTGGCTGCTGTTTTCCATTACAGCCTGCTCGAACATGAACTGGATACGAGCACTGGGCTACAAGCCGGGCTCCTAGGCCTCCAGAGCTCTGCTGAAGGTCTGAATTGCTTCCAGCTCCTTCTTAGAAGTCGCTCTGTATTCAGTAGAGAATCACACTCTTGGGCTCTTCACTTCTCAACTTGTTTCTTGCCAGAGAGTTCAAACCAACCCTACAGTTATTCTTGTTCCACTAGAGCTGAGAGGATTTTCCCAGATGCTTGTGAATTGCTCAGAGCACATCAACAGGCACAGAAGTTTTTTCAGGCCAGAAAATATGTACTAACTCCATCTCTCCACAGGCTCAGAAACAGAAATTACGCATGGATGGGAATGTACAATTCTAAGTTCAAGAATACTTTGCGTTCCTAGAGCATCCTCCTTCCTGGGACTGGAAAAGGCTTCATCACTGTGAACCACTTTATCTTAATGGTGGGTAAGCATCCATTCAGGGATGGGTTTGCGAGCAGGTTAGAAGCCTCCCCTCCTGTATCCCCTTTTCTGCAGCAATGAGTGCCCCGTTACCCAAGTACTGGTCACAGAGAAATGCAATCATGATGAGGTCTTCTGTGGCATCCCTTTTATTTAGCATTTAGAAACATTGAGAGGGAGAAAGGGCACGTTGTTCACCTGGTGGAAAAATTGCTGGGAGATCTGAGTCCCAGTCCTAATGACCCTCCAGTCCCTGTTATACCCTCAGCCAAATTTCTCTGACATGAACCCAAGACCTGATATCTAAAGGTTTTTGGAGACTAGCTTTAGGCTTTCAGAACTGCCTGGCCTGTGGGAAAAATTATGCACCAGAACTTGGCCAGATTTTCAGCTGAGCTTTACTTTCTATAACTCTTCATTCCCTATCTCTAAAAAAGAGAGAATAGCATTTCAGACCTGGGCACCAAAAGCACAGCTCTCTGTGGGTATGGGCTGCATCTTCTTCATGGGTCTGGCTGTTCTGGGAAGGGAGTAAAAGATCATCACTTCACAGGAGAGCTGACAGTGTTAGTAGATAAGGTATTCAAAGAAAGTCATTTATCCCAAATCAAGAGGGGAGAAAAATAAGAAAGTAAGATTTCCATGTCATGACAAATTCTGCACACTCAGCAGCTGATCCCAAGACCAGAAGTCATTTGGTAAAGCAAGAGATGAAGGGATGTGGTTCCCGTTAAGGTCTAACTACACAGCATTGTGAAAAAAAATCAGTCTGTAGCCTCTAACGCCTATTTCCACTGGGTCTGCACTGTTCCCTCTTGCAATTCCACAGGAAGCACGGGGACTAGGGAGAAATTTATTCTGCTACCTGGAGAGTAAAATCCCATTTATCTATAGGACAGATTTGACATGTAAAAATTTCCCCACCTATACTCACTCCATCGGTAGGTCTTTATAGGGGTGCTCTGAGCTTGAGAGGAGAGTTCTTCTGTGCAGCCCCCCTCAATCCCACTGCCCCATCCTGTCTGTACTAGCAAAAAGTACCTTTATTCTTAAGACACCACATCTTTTGCAAAAAAGCAGTGAGCAGAGGTGTAGCTGAACTGCTAGAAAAGTGGATCAGCTTAGCATCAAACCAAAACAGAGATTTGTTTCTATTTTTATTGTGCGGAACAAAGAATACTGTATTTTTACTTAAGAGCAACTCTGAATGTTTTGTTTCACTCCAAGGTGCTTTGTTTTGTTTTCAGCTTATTTAATCCTTGCAAAGAATTGTTTAAAGTCCATGCTGAGACAAGGAATCATTTTGAAATAGAGAATTCCAAATGCTTCATTATTTTATTTTTTTTTTTAAGAAAAGGCCTCTGCACTGTTTTTTTCCCAGAGGAAACAATTCCCTGAATTTCTGTATCATTTTAGTCCTATTACTGCTGAAAAAGAAAAAGTCACTCAGCTCTCATTGCAAGTCACTGGAAGAATTAACACCAGATGTGGCTATATCCTGAAGCATGTTACTTTTGGGTTGCCTTTAAGAAAGCACCTTCTTTCCTGGAATTACTTTATCTCTGTGTGCACAATATCCTCACCAACCCAAAGGCTAAGTGATGGCTTTTAAAGGGGTGAAAAAAGGATGCAAAGATTTTTCTTTAATTACCACCAAAAGCATACCTAGAGGATTGGGAGGCAGAATCCAGTAAGTAGAGGAAAATCTAGAAAGATGTGTTTGGGGAAGGTAAATGATGGATCCGGGTGATGAACCACCATGGTGTTTCTAGTTAGACACCCTACAGTTGGGCAATCCAGCTCTCCTGGAGAGGAGCCCAGTGTCGCTGCTGGACGTCTGCTCTCCTGTTGCTGGCTCCTGTTCCGAACCAAGGTACCTGCTTCTCTCTGTGGGGTGGAAGCAATTGCCTTAAAATGGCACAGGAACCCAGAGAGGGAACTGTGAGTTCCCCATCCGGCTTCCTGCAGGAACATGTCACCATCGCTCCTTCGGCAGAGGGACATCTGTAGCGAGCTGCATTCCCATCTCCGAGGAGGTGGGAGCTGGGCCATGCGATCCCTCAGAAAACAAGCCAAAGCCTTTCATTTTAGACAGCGGAGGCCCTTTTAAAATTAACATTTCCATTTGCACTTGATTTTTGTGGGTGCTGGGGGGCACAGAGATAAAGTGACATTTCCCATAGAGGTGTAAGGTGCATTCAAAGGGCTCTCTCCTGTCACCAGCACCTCTTCACTGTGCTCCTCGTGTCCTCTGCAAAGCCTTCTGTGCTCCTCCGTAACATCTTTCCAATCCCTGCTCAGCACAAAACATGACTCACCCCTGCCCGGCCCTCCTGCTTGTCTCCCCAACATCTGGAAGCCATCTGGGTCACACTGCTGAGCCTCCCCAGCTCCCCCTCCCCGCTGCACAGGCAGCCCGGGAGGAGAAGCCCTGCTCTAGCCACGGCAGCCTCGCATGTGCCCCGTCCTCCCTGGCTCTGGCTCTGCAAGGCTCCACCAGCATTTCCCACGCTCCTCCAGCAAATGATTGTGGGCTGATGGGACTTACGACTCTGCCCATGTCATAGGGTCATAGAATGGTTTGGGCTGGAAGGAACCTTTAAAGGTCATCTAGTCCAACATCCCCTGAGATAAGCAGGGTGTCCTCTGAGCTCCGTTTCCCTCACGGTCATCCTCCGTATGTCCCGGCTTCTGCAATGGTGAGCTGTGGGCTTTTGGACACGAGGCTACAAGATGGGCAGTACAGAGTTGGATGAAATGTTCAATTGTGCCATATTCTGTCTGCAGCTCTGGCCAACAGCTGGTGCTTCAGAAGGAATAAAAAAAAGAGGGGAAACACAAGGTGATACTTCAGAATACTCTCCCAGCCACCATTCTATTCTGTCTTAGGCCTTCTTGCACCATAGGAGCCATTTTTTTTTGCTCAATAACCTGGCATGGGCACTTCTTCTCCAGTTTTGTTTTTTTTTAAGGCGTGTAAATTATTAGCTTCTGCAAAATCTTTGTTCAGGGAGGTCCACAGCTTCATGGCACTCTATGAAAAGGACCACCTTCCTGCTTGTCATCCTCTTAAGCACAAGTGGCATCATATTCATAGCCACTTCAAGCCATCCCACTTTGCTGCCAAAAGGCTGTCAACGGTACCCAATTTTCACACCCACGCTCATATTCCCTGCAGTTCATCAATGACTTCAGAGACTGTCCAAAGCAGGCACAAGGAAGAAGAGAAAGTGAATGGTCTTATCCAGGACACCGAGCTCTGTGATCCAAGGGTTCCTTCATGTCCATAAAGTTGTGAATCACTGTGCTCTGTGGATCCTTGGCTGCTGCAGCAACCCCTGAGGGAGCCAAAGACAGCTGTGAGCATAATTTAGAGCTCCCTAGAGGCCAGCCTGGAGGTCCTCTGAGTGCCAGACCAACTTGAGTTGGCCAGAGGAGCAGGCACAAAGCCATCTTTGCCCAGCTTTGTGCCAAGCACAGCTCTGTTGGAGCATGAGGCCAGAGCAATTCTCTGAAAAGGCATCCCTTCTTTTTTCCCTTTCTGTTTTAATTGCTGGTTTTTCTCTCACATTTGCTCTTCTGTCCTTAGATGAGTTGCAATATTAGTGCACAGCCTGGGGCTGGGGCCTGTAAAGGTGTGAAAACAATTTCAGAACAAAAGGGGAAAATCGATTGTCCCTGAGACCCCAAACCCTCTTTTAGGTCTTGCCATTTTCTTCCCTGGTTTCCAGATAAATGCTAACTCAGATCAAAGCATATCCTGCAGTGGAGCAATCCTCGTACAGATCCACTGGACACTGGTACTTTGGCTGAGCTCACAAGATGCCCTTGACTCCACAGAGTCATTAATCTGAGTGTTTCTTTCTCTCCTTTGCCTGGCTGCTAATTTTCACAGCACTTCTAAGAACTTCAGGAGGTATTGACAGCATGTAGACACCCACACTGCCGATGCTGGTCCCTTCTTGTACTAATGACCTACAGTCCACTAGCTGTGCGGTCAGAGAAATAGTGCATGACTCCTCTGAACTATCTTGTCTGTCTGCTTTCTGATGAGACGAATGCATAGTAGAAGTCATCATTTCTCTCACTTACCATAGCTCTGCTGGAGGCATCTGCACCCTGGAGGCATCAATCACTCAGCATCTTTGACACTTTCAGCTGCTTTGTTCAATGGTCTGAACATTGCTTTACTCTTATTTATCAATCTAACTAATTTTTGAAAGGTTTGAAAGTTGGGGAGGAGGAAGGGGAACAGACACACATGTTGAAGATGCACTGATAGAGAGATCAATTTCATTAGGAAACATTATGAGAAATGGCTTACCAGGATTCTGATTATACTCTTCTGCCGAAGGAGCCCACCCAGTAAAAGCCAAGGTGTCCACAGCAGTGAGACTGGAATTGTAACTTCCTCCCAGTCCTTGCTGGAAAAGCTGCTTTTGGGGCTGAACCAGAGGAGAACTCCTGCAGAAGGCTGCAACTATGGCCACTCAGGGACACCGGAGTCAAGAGCGTATCAGTGAGTGGTCTTCCCTTGAAGGTGAATTGCCTTCCATTGGAGATGCCTACAACAACCCTACAGCCCAGACCAACCCTGAGGTGAAGGCAGCCTCTGACACCCTTTGGTCCCTCTGGCATTACTCTGGGACATGGTCTACTTCTCTCTGCCACAGCACTGTTGCTGCCTGTGTCACTCCGGGATCTCCTCCTGCTTATTCAGGGCAAGGTAAACTCCCTGGGGTGAGTTGCACCATTGTGGTATGGCTCGTTTTTCCCCTCCACTTTCTCATCTGCAAGCTCTGCAGTGAAAGCTGCGCTTTCCACATTGAGAGTGTATATTGGGCAAGGTGCTCCGTTCCAGAAATAAACTTAAATACTTTCCTAATTTCCTAACATAATATGTTTTTCCCTTTTATTTTAATAAAAATAACAATAATAAAACAAAGCACCCTTTCTCCGTTTCTTTTTCTTACACAAACACATAATCCTGGTGCCTTAATGTCTCATCAAGAAAATCCAGACTGGAGGCTGCAGCCAGGACTCTGTGCCACTTAGATATTTTGGACACATATTTGGACTCACCTACGCACATACGCACATACGCACACACTTTGCCTTCCCTGCCTCAGCAGGACAAGACTTCAGATCTTTTCTTGCATCCACAAACTTGAATGGATACCCTGAGCCTCAGCAGGGAAAGGTCATTTCCACTCATTGACATTCAGGCTGTCTCCCCATTCGTACCCTTCAAGTGGTATTTATATTTAAAGAGCATCAGCCTGGCTGAGGAGAGACTTTCCATTCGTCAGGATTTCTGGGAAGAGGGAACTTTCACACCTGTAGGAATACAGGGGTTTGACAGAAAAATAATCAAATCCTAATGCATCTTCTCCTAATGGGCTTGCCCAGTTACTGCGTTGAAGCTGCTGTCTGTCCTGTGATACGGTTTCCCAACAAAAGAAGGGTTTTGTGAGCACACATCTTGTGCACGGGTGTGTATATCTGCCTGTCTGCCAAACCATTCTCCCTCTCTTCAGTTAATAACTTCTGAGCCTCTTGACCAGTTTCAGTTCAATTTCACAGTGGGACTGCATTTTTTAGAAAAACTATGTTCCTGCGTTAAAACAGCCAGGCAAAAAAAAGAAAAATCTGCTTAGTTAACGAACTGGGGGAGAGGTCAAAAGAGCTCAAGCCTTACCAGACACAAGAGACTGACACAGTGAAAGAGGGAGCTGCAGGAACAGCTATATTCCCTTCACTGCCCTGGGAACACGTTCATGCTTTTTCTTCATGACTTGAGAAAAGTGCAGGCACAAACATATGATGACCAGGGTGCACACAGACCGGTGCTGAGATGATACAGGGCAAATGCATTTATACGGCTCTTCGTACCATGGGATCTCAAATCACAAATAGGAATCCTACTCACCACAGCAGTAGAGACGATTTGGTACATTAATAATTCATAGTAATAACACAGCTGAAGACTGAGATGGAGAGGGGGATTTAGACAGAGTGGGGCAGTTGCTCTGTCCCCCTGTTCAGTCCCATATCCCCATGTTAAGAAAGATACCCAGGGTGCTAGGGTTGCCTAAAGGTGAGTGTTTTAGGGTGTAGCTGGGGTGGGAACAGAGTCCCAGCCAGCCTGTAGAAGTGATCCCTCTATCACAGCTCATATTCCCACTCCACAAGGAAATCAGCCATTAGGTCTTAATGGCTCAACTATACCCATTACAGCATGAGGCTGGGATGGGGTAAATTACTGTGGGTATGACATGACAGAGGGAAGTTTATAAGACAGAGCAGACCTGAGCCTGGCAGCCCAAGAGCAGTTGGTGAGAGTCAGATTTCTGTGGAGAAGAGGAGGAAGAGCAGACTTGGTCTAGGAGATCAGGATGTAGCATACACATTCTGCTCAAAGGGTAGGTTAGTTATGAAAAACTCCAGTTCATCAACTCTGGCCTCTTCCTATCACAATCCCCATCCATCCACTTGTCCTCTGCCTCCTCAACCTGTTTCATGCCACCAGCCAGGTATTTCTGGTCCTGATATCATACCCCATTATCCCAATACATTTCACAGTCCATCTCTCCATGCTCTCCCAAGGCGGCAGTGGGCACCACCCCCATTTTACCAAGAAGGAATGACTTACCCCAGGTCACCCAGCAGCCCCAGAGCTGTGCCAGGAACAAAACCCAATCAGATAAACGTGTCAGAGAGAGAACAGCCAAACTGTGCTCCGGAGCCGTTGGCCAGATGAGGTAACAACCAGGGAAAGACGCTGATGGAGTTTGGCAGGATGCAGAAGTCACACGCGCCTCCCACTTTGGCAGAAATCAGAAGTTGCTCAGGCTTTTCAGGTCTGCTGGCTGGAGTAGTCACTCAGCACTGCACAGGTTCACAGGAGATATTCGGGGAGGGTCCACCCCCTCACTGAGCATCCCATCCCTTCCCTCCACACACAGAAGAAGATATTAAGGAAGTTACAACACAGGCAAAGTGAACTCCCTGCTGAACTCACCACTGAAATGTTAATTATTTTGGAACCCAGGTGTGCCCGAAGTTGCCCAGAGAGGTTGCACAGTCTCTGTCCTTCAAGGTTTTTCAGATCAGACTGGATAAAGCTCTGAGCAACCTGGTCTGGCCTCCTAGCTGACCCGCTTTGAGTGGGAGGTTGGAGTAGACACCTCCTGAGGTCCCTTCCAGCCTGAACTATCCCACGACCCTGTAAATTGCAAATCAGCCACACCTTCACCATCCACAGGGTGATGCCACCCAGTTCTCTGCAGTAATAACGGCAGATAACCTGTAATAGCACAGATAGATAATAGATAACCATCTGGACCTGCCTGCACAGAGGTATGTCCCACACACCTCCTCCCCTCCCCCAAAGTAGTAACGCTTGGCTGGTTTTTTCCATGCCTTACCTTACTCACTGTGACTTCCCCTCAACATATAGCAAATGTGGGATAAGTTATTTTCATTTAACGTGCAAAAAGAGCACACTGCGTTCAGGCCATGGGCAGCGTCTTGCTCAATCCCCATAACCTGACCATGCGCCTCCTGCTCTTCTGCCCCTGCTCTTCACCCTGGGACTTTCCAGAGCTTTGCTAACCTGTCCAAGAGGATTTTGTGATGTGAGCACACTGCTTTTGCTTCTGACCCAAGGAGGACCTCAGACCAAACATCTCAGACTCCAGCCATCAGCTGTATCACCTTCCTTTCTTATTTTCCGTCATAAACTCCCCCCTGCTCCCCCACTCTACTTCCAGGGCTAACACATCCATTGCCGAAAGTCCTCCACCGCTATCGCTTCCTTCCATAATCCCTAAGACAGCAAAGTGTTTGATCTCTCCTCTTTGGAAAGGCCAAAGGGATAAGCCCTGGGCCTCCTTGGCCCGCGTGGTGGAAAAGATCTCACGCCAGGTAATCCTATTGTTCCTCCCCCCCTACCTGACACAGTCTCGTGGTGTTTTGCTGCGAGATCCCAGACGTTATAAGATGACGGGGGAAGTTCAGCTCTGTACTGACGGCTCCAAACACATTAGTATTAAATTCTTATACAATCAAAGCTGCCTGCAAAATAAAGCCAATGATCTACCTGATTTGGATGTTCTTGGCACAGCACAATAGGCTACAATTTTCCAACAGAATCGACTTGTTGTAACACAAAGACTTTTTTTCTTTTTTTTTCTTTTTTTTAATGTTAGGTTGTTTGCCCTCCTGCCAGATTTTGTTAGTAATACTGTGGCATCAGGCCAACTTGCAGCTTGTTTGGAGTTCATCTAAAAACCTCTAGTAAAAGGAGATAGAGGTTCCACATTTCCCTTGAAAGATGGAAAGCTTCAAAAGGACATTTTTGGAGGCCTCAAGCTGACTGTCTGGGGTCCCAATCCTCAAGCAATTACCTCATCCTGCTAATGAGGAGTTTGCTTCAGGCTGTACTGAATAAAGTTCTCATTCTGACTCTGGATTTTAGAGGAAGAGTTGTTCAGTCAAAGTTGGCCAAACAAGTTCTCTTACTGGTATCCCTGTTTATCCATCCTTTTCAAAGTACAGATCTCTAAAGGGGAGATGAAAATGAATTTAAAAGTGCTCTGATTTTCCAGCTCACTACACACCATCTTTGGGGCAAATGAACTTCCTACCAGAGTCAGTTTTCTTTTGTTAAATTCTTATTTTTTTCCTCTTTTTCTGAGACAGACTTTTTTTATGAGTGTTCTTCAGTGGCGATAAGCAAAACAGACAGAATTTTTAATGCCCTTTCTTCAACGAGCTGCTCAGTGATCTGGGGACAGCACTTTCAAAACACGGATGCCATTTCTTATGGCACAATAATGGTGACAGAAGACAATTAAATTTCCATGGAAGTTTTCAGAGAAGTTACATTCACTTTCTCAGTAGATTCTGCTTCTCTCCTTTTTGGCCTCCTTACAAATACTAAAGACACCTGGGAGACATCACTTTCTCCAGACTTTGGCTTCATGTAAGTCCATTACCTTTGGGCTATTAGCAGATGTGAACAAAGTATTCGTGTAAAGCCAACTCGGTAAACAATTCTGTTGGTGATGTAGAAGAGCGACCTGACTCCAGATCCCTCCAAATCCCACACTCCTGTCTGCTTTATGAACGTTAAAGGTGGTGAAGAAATCTGTTTTTCACAACATTAGCATCTTTAACTGAACACAGTCTGTCTGCAGGGTGTTACAGTTGGGTGTGAAATGGTTTTCCTATTCTGTGAATTTTATTTTAAAATCTCAGCAAGCTTCCCATCATAAATTGTGATAAAAAGCTGAAATATTCAAAGTGCTGACACCCAAAAATCTAGTGATGGGGAAAGGAGGATTGTGGGCTTTACTGAAATTGTCTGGGTCTGAACTTTTAGAAGAAATCTTAAAAGCTTTCATTTTTATTTCAAATATTTTGATTTATGTTTACACTTTTATTGCAATTAGTGTTAATTGCAAACAATAATCCACTTAATTTGGCCATTTAAAATACCATATTGATAAAATATCAAACCAAAGCAATTTCAGTACTTAAAATTTGATGTGAGTCAAGAAGTTCCTCTTTCCCCTTCAAACGCTCAGCTTGAGGGAAGAAGCATTTTCTAGCACAGAAGAGGTTGTGCTCTAATGCAGATGTGGTGGCTGAGACGTACTTTTTACAGAATTCCTTGTCCAGTGGGAGAAATACTGACTTCTGCAGAGCCAGGCGATTTCCTGTAATACCAGATAAATCTGCAATGGGGAGAGTTTTCTTTACTAAGACCTGGATAGAAATGTTGAACACTTTTGCCTGGAAGCACTTTGAGACACACCTTAGCACTATCCGGTAATAATGTGGAAAATAAGAGACTTTGCAGCAAGAAAGTTGATGCTATGTCACAGCACTGATGTAAATGCATACAGTTGTATTTTTTTTTCCCATGACTCCTCCCAGCATATCTCCAACCAATCTGGTGTTTAATTCATGTGAAACATTAGCAGTTCAAAGCAGCCTTTCCTTGCCTGGAGTATTTCAGAAAAAAAATGGTGGTGTAGTGTTTCCTCTTGATCTATAGGTTTATCTAATCCTGTCACTCGCTGGTTCAACCCAATCTAGGAGATTGTCGTGGGCAGACACTCCTCCTGTAGAGGGTATTACCAAGGGACATGAGCATTAATACTGAAGGGCTCCATGAGTATTGGATTTCTGCTTTCTTCCCATTGTCCCTGTTGAAGAAACAATGCAGAAGGACACCATCTGCTCAGTTAAATCACCAAGGTTTGCTTCAAACCATGGCATTCAAACTTTACCATGGGAGTAGTCAAGGATGGGACAGCAGAGGACCTTCCTAGTGCAGAAGTCCTTGCAGACTCCTCACAGCATGGTGTTAGCACACAAGCAAATACCTTGTGGGAGTTTCCAATGGCTTTTCCTGGTTCCGTATGTCTTCTTCAGAGGCACAGTTCCAGGACACAGGTCCCCAGGTTGGCATTTCCGCACAAAACTGCTTTGAGGTTTTTATTTCATTTTGTCTTATTTTTCACTACAATGTATTAGACTGAAAAGGCCTTTCATTGCCTGCACTGCTTGCAGTTTCTACTCTCCCGTCTGTCTTTCCCTTTGTAAACGTCAACCAAAACCTGAACTCATATTGAATTCATTTCCTCTCTGGATACCTCAGCACCAAACATTCTGTGCAAAAGAAAGTAAGCTGACCTTCTCCCATTGAATTAGGAGCTCCCCCTCAGCTTGGATCTCAATCCTGTCTGAATACTGCAGTCCTCAGCAGTGCTGCAAAAAGAAACGCGCTTGAAAACCAGGACCATGCGTATAAGACCTATTGGTTCTGAGGGCCTTCAAATCACCCTGGTCCCTGCAAAACCCCACTGACTCCCTTATCTACAATTCAAGCCAGTTAGAGCAGCCAGCAGATTGCTCAGTCTCTGCTGAGTGTCCAGGACCTGAGGTGGCTGCCAGATGATGCAGACAAAAGTCTACATGGCCCATTATCAGGAAATTAGGACAAACCATCAACAGCCCCAGTGTTCCTGGAAAGCCGGGTCTACATGAGCATCAGGAGCCACAAAGGGGAGTTGAGAGGGGGAATAATTTACGGAGGGCGGAATGGATGAGACATGGCGTCTGGATACAAGGAGAATTGGCACTTCCCATTCACTCATGGGAAGGATTCCTAAACAAAAGTGCTGGAAACCCCAGAATATATAAATTTGAACAGTCCAAAACCAGGAGAATGGTTATGTTTGGACCCAACCTTCATGACTGGGTCTTGGCTTTAAAATAGCTGTCTCTCCCCAGGTTGGATCACACATCTCTCTGAAACAGAACTGTTCAGCCAGAAAGCAGTGAGCTCAAGGTAACAATCAATGGATGAAATCCTAGAGTTAAGAGGAAAGTTACTGTTGGATGATCATACCGGCCTTTTACAAATCTGTTTATTAAAAAAAAAAAAAGGAATCCTCAAAGTTTGGAACTTTGAAGAAGTTTGGATTTTGGATTCAAATTCTGATATTTTGGCTGAACTCCAGCTATAGAAAATACAAAGCAGCTAACCATCCTACAGCATAAGCTGGAAGTCAGAAAGCCCTTTTTCCAGAGTTAAAGAAATGGGAAGATCAAGTTAAGGGCTTTTCATAAAATTGGTAAGTCTCAGAAATTTTAGAGGTTTAGGTTTGGACAACGGTCAGACCCTGACTGTTTATCATGGTTGCATTTGCTTCAAACACCCTTGACTGAGAAAATTAGACAGGAAATATTTTGCAGTGTCCAGCACTTCCTGAGCTGGAGGAACCAGAAATCCCACAAGAACAGTTCTTACTCATGACATTATCGTTACCTTAAGGCTTGACCCAGACAAAGCTGGTAATCCACAGAATCCAAGTAGAAAAGCAGAAAATGAAAAAAGTGCAAGCTTTACCCTTGGGCAAAGTATTCCTGTTCCCTCTGCATGATGTCCCAGAGCACCCTGATCTGCAGTGTGTATAGCTGCCTCCAACATTGTGGTAGGACTAGAGAAAGGTTATACACTTTAAATGGGCACAAATTCCATTCTTCTCCTTTGGTGCCTACAATGGTAGGCTGTTGACAGCTGCTAGTGTCAGACACGATTTCAGAAAGAGCTCATTAGAAATAAACCCAAATTCAGTTACACTTTTTTGTTTGTTTTATTTTTATTTTTTCCCACTATGGAAAGCAGTTGCAAGAAATCATGGATCAAAAGTTTCACTGAGCAAACACTTGGCTTGCTACCAGCTTTGGCTGAAATTCCTCAAATGCAAGGACATGAATGTTCATCTGTGAAGTGAATGTCCATCTGTGAATCTGCACGTTAATACACCCATAAATTTCCTGTACAATTGAACATGTAGTGGGAAGATGACAACCTGTACGCACTGGAGAGATGCTAAGGAATTACGCACTTGAGCACCAGGGGGGATGATTACATCTTCCATCTTGACACAGGCTGTGCTATACTATTTAGCTGCTTCTGGACTAAGCTTGGCAATTGCACATGATTTGCAACGAATTCTCTCAGTCAGCTGAATCACTTGCACGTGACAGAGCACATGGATTACAGAAATGTCTATGATAGTCCCCACCTGATGTCTGAGAGCTGCCAAGGTTTCAGACTAACAGCTGGTGATGCGGGATGGGCACTCACCCAAGGGGCTGCCCTGCCTTGTGACAGACCTGTTGATCCTCCTGCAGGTGACTAAGCTCAGTCTAACCACAGCTGATAGCAGAAGAAGGACACGCAGACAAGAAAAGGGCTTTCCCTTGGGTCTGCTGCACCTTGATCACCTTCGTGTGCAAAGCAGGTTCAGATGGGAAACCCCTTTCCTGCAGAAGCGTGAGCAGGATGAACCCATGGAGAACCTCAGGCATGGGTCCCTGAACTTGCGTCTGCTCAGAGTAGCAGGGGACAGTCACAGTGACTGTGATCCTACAGGGCAGAGAGTTTCCATGCCTCTTCCTCTCCTCTCCTCTTCTTCTCCTCTCCTCTCCTCTCCTCTCCTCTCCTCTCCTCTCCTCTCTTCACAGGACTCACCAGCTCTGCTGGTGGCAAGTGTCCAGCCCTACCCACTTCAGATCCTGCTCTGGGGCTGACTTGTCCTGAGAAATTAGGGCTTTTCTTAATCAGCACCTCAGAAAGGCCCCATCACTGGCGGGGGCTGAGAAGAAAGGCTGTAAAGCCAGGCCTGCTTGCAGCAGTGGGAGCGCTGCCATTGCTTTCTTTGGTTCTTACACTTCACACTGCTCTGGTTTGTTTTTCAAGTTATTCTATTTTCTTTATTATGCCTAAACATTTTCTTTTCCCCATAGGGATGGAAGATGCCAGGGGCTGACACCAGGACCGTATGCTCACAAAGGAGCTGCTGCCCTCTCCTTCCTCATTTTTCTAAACTCTTGAACTGTTTTGGCCCAAGCAGATTTTTCTGGTTATTTCCAGGAGAAAATTACCTGCGATGTTAACAAGGCACTGATGGAAAAGTCAAGTCGGCTGGAGAGCCTCTCAGCACCCCGTCCTCTTCTTCCTCCACTTCTCTTCTGAGTGGGTCTGTGAGAGCAGGGAATGCAATCAGTCTGGCCATGCATAATCCGGAGCCTGTCCCATTTCCTCCCTCTTAAAAAAACCCACGTTGCCCTCCATTAAAAAGATTTCCTGGTTAACAAGGAGACAAAACACTGGCAACTAAGCTAAAAAAAATATCCCCCCCCCCCAGCAAAAAAACAAAAAAGAAAGCATGAGGAAGATGGAAAAATCACAGATGATGAAAGGACAGTGCAGAGCAGAAACAGTGAACACAACATATGGAAGTGTGGGTTATGCAGGTGCACAGCCACAACCAGGTGAAAAAGGGCTTTCACGAGGGATTTAAAAGTAACCTGCCATAATAAACCAGCCTAAAAATCTGAAGAGTTACCCTCTCACCTGGTCTCACCTGGTAGGGGTGAATCTTTACAGGGTTGGTACCTTTAGGGAACATATAAGAGAGAGAAAAAAGTATATCAGAAATTAAATTCACAGAAAATCAACCTGTGGGAGTGATGCTTCAGAGAGCATCTACCCTGTGGTTTCCTACCTGTGCCTATTAACATGACACTCCCACATCCCGTGTCCTCTAATTAGCATATAGCAAATAGGAGCCCAGAAGCACCAAGTCTAAAGCCTTGTCCGACTACTCTATCTTTCCTTTTTCTCCTTGTATACAGGAGCAGCCACCCCCACTCAAGAAAACTCTCCCGAGGTGTTGCTCAAGGCTGGTGGGGCTGGCCCTGGATGGAGCAGTGAGGAGCCTGTCCCAGGGCAGACAAGCTCCTCTAAGGGGACTTGTCAAGATCACAGAGAGGAAAGTTGGGTGAACTAAAGTTTTTTGAAGCGCCATGCAAACAATTGTCCTCCAACCCTCTTACAGCAGGGAGCTGTCACCCCCCCAACGTCTGAAAACGCTGTTTCCAACCATCAGGAAGGAAAGTGTTGGAGTTGCCTGACTTGATTATGTGCAGCAGCTCCCCGAGGAGCAACTGTCCCCGACAGGAGCTCATTCGCAGAAAACCTTCTGCGGGGAATTTCTGCTGGGTGAGAAGTAGAGAGGGTGGGATGAGGCCAGCCCCGTCTGGGCGAGGGCAGTTCTTGGGACAAGGGTTCGGAGAAGGGTGCATCGGCGGGAGGAGCTCTGAGTCTGGGAATGCAAAATTCCCCTCTTCCAGTGGGGTTTCTTTGAAACCCGTTGAGCGCATGCTTCTTCCTTGAACGCCTGTGCCAAGAAAACCCGTTGGCTGCAACATCAGAGGCAACCTAATGCAGAAAAGATTGCGAGCCCAAGGGGACAGCATTTCTTTGGAAAGCCCACCCCAGACGTGTACACACCAATGCTCACATGCGAGTCACGCGCACGGCCGCCCGTGTGCACACACAGCACAGCCGTGCAGAGCTGGAGCCTCCAGGGGAGCAGAAAACACTTCAGGGCTGCCCGAGCCGTAGAGAAGCTTTCATAATGCCAAAGGCAAAGCCAACTGCTTGGATCAGGCTGCAGCAGGCTGTGGATTTCCCTCCAAGCTCAAGCCATCATTGAGATGTGCTGACCAAGGCTAACCCAGGAATGTTCCTATACAGTTTAAGATGACGTATGCAAGCCTACCCAGTCACATAAACGGCGTGCACGCACGCAGGGGTTCCCACACAGCTGTTTGCTGGCACACTGACACGGTCTGTACCTTATGGCATCTCTCTGACCACTGGGGATACCACAGGGGCCAGCCCAGCAGCCCCGGTGCCTGTGGGATGGGAGCAGTGACCCAGGACGGTGTGGAACAGACAGCTGTTATTAGTGGGGCATCCCTGGAATGAGATGTGGGACACGGTGCCTGGCCACTTGCGGTCAGACGGGCATCGCAGGGCATTTTATACAGGCAGGGAGATAATAGCAGTTTCACTAGCCTAACTCCCCTCTAACCAGGGAATACTTTTGACCAAATACAGCCTCTGTAGCTTGGAGCAGATGCTTTCTTTTATGGAAACATCTGTGAAAATGCCACTGGTGCAAAATGTCAGCTGTGCCCCCGAGGGAACAAAACCCGCACTACAAAGCCATGACCAGCAAGGAACCTGCCCTGGGCCATCTGCAGAGATCCTGCTTTCCTGAGAAATGCAAAGGCTGAAGGTAGAGTTAGTCCCCGAAAAGCAGAAGGTGATCTTGCCAAGTTTAAGATAGTAGGTTTTCCTATCCAAAGGAAAACTCCTGTGGTCCAGGTCTGCTTGGTCCTGAGCCCCTTATTCCCTCTGGGACCTGGTTTCCCTCCGGTGGTCTCTTTGTGCCTGTCCGGGTGACGGCTCTCTCCACCCCTGTGGAGGGACGCAGTTCTCAGAAACTCCTTGATGCTTGTGCAGCTCCAAGCACCTGGACTCCTGGCCCTGGTACCTTCCCTGTCCAGGGGATGGAGTCAGGAGGGGATTTATCCAAGCAGAGAAAGAAAAGGAGAGGACACCGACCAAACTAAACCAGCCCAGGCTCGGGTGCTTCGGAGGCGCCTGGAAAAGCCGCCTGGCTTCCCGCAGAGCAGAGGCTGTGCCGCTCGCATTTCCGAGCGGAGCGCAGGGACGAGTCGGGTTGTTTTCCCTGCAGAGCCACGATAATCCCTGCCCGTGAGGAGCTCAGCTGCAAGGCTGGCTGCTCCAGGAGGGTTTTCCCTCTAGCGGAGGGCCACAGGAAGGGATTCCCATGCCGGTAGGAGACAACTTGGAACCCTCCAGGCCTGAGCTTGGCCATGTGTTGATGTGATGCTGGGAAAGCCTGTCCCGTGCAAATGAAGCCTCTAGGACCAAAACCTTCCTCTGCATGTGGAAGGCAGGAGACCTCCGCCTGCAGAAGTGTTCCCAGGCCCAAGGAGATGCAATAGGTGAGCTTCTGCTCAGTGCCACAGCCATAGGGCAAAGCTGCCTCCATCACCAGCACCTGCAGAGGTAAAACTTTTTATCAGTGACCCTTTGCCTCTGCTAAGTCAGTCAGCAAAGCAGCCACACAATGAAACAGGAAGGTTTGCAGCCTGGGTACACGTGCCAAAGGAATTTGGTGAACACATCATGTTCGGTCTGCTGACTTGCATCGGCAGCTGGGGCCAAATTACTGGAAGTAAGTAAGGGCTTTGCTGGTAAAAGACCATGTACTAAAAGGATCAGCAGCCTGTAGCATGTTCCCTGAGCTGTCAAGGTTGGGGAACTAGCATTTCATCCTTGGTCTTTAGAAACAGGAAAAATTTTCCAAGCTTTATTTCATGGAAAGTGCATCCAAGTAGGAACTTACAGTAATGGTTTCAAGAAAAAGAAAGGAAATGAAAAAGAAATTAAAAAAAAGAAAAGACTAGAATAGAAAATAATAATAAAAAAACATTAAAACAAGTACGTAAACAACAACCCATTCTTGGGATGACAAATCTGACCACTACCAAGTAACACTCCCCTGTTTTTCCAAGAATATGGATTTCACAGAAGCATAAAATAATTTCCATTGAAAGAGACTTTTGGAGGTCCTCTGGACCTCTGGTCTCACCCCATCTGAATGCAGGATCAGTGCTCGGGCTTGACATATCAATCAGCAAGCACTATTAGTCACATTGCTTAGGGATGCAGGATGAGGTCCCATTATGGCCAGTGCTCACTCAGCCCTTGTGCTGCCTGTCGCGGAGTCTTTGGGAAAAGTCCTGCAGGGAGCCTGAATTTCTGGATAGTGATTATGAGACTGAGTCAGAGCTCCTCCGGGCTGAGCAGTCGTAGAGGCAGGGCCCATCTGGTTGCGATTTTGGAAATGGCAGAGATCGAAACAATATCTCACAGGGAAAAGCTGGGAGGCTTCTGACAGGCGATGGGGTGGCGATGCTGTGGTCTGTGAGGCAGATTACCATCGGTGGTGGGAACCGCCGAGACAGAGAAAAGCTCCCCCCTCCTGCCTACCTCCATTCCCTCCTTAAATGGGTGAGCAAGTGACACAGCCAGCTCTGACATGACCACGATGCCAGCAGAAACACTGGTCTTGAGGTGTCACGCTAAGGTCTCAGTTACCTGATGGCTTTTCTCCCTTCAGGGACAAAGCCCCAGTGCTGGAGCCACCTTACAGAGACCAGCATTCCCAGCAGCCAGCAGTTAGCAGTTCCTAGAGCTAGAAATCCTGATCTGGTAAATGCTGCCATCCTTGGGTTACACAAGCATATTGGTTTTGGCTGGTGCTGTGCCTCAGAGCATGAGTTTCAGGACAGAGGTTGAACCCCAAGTACTGGCAAAAAAAATAATAGTTGTAGCCAAAGGAAGAAGGACACAGATGAATTGGATGTGGGGGATGCCACATCTGATTCCCCCATTTGATAGCGGGATGAGGGGAGAGAGAGGCCTTACACAGTCCCATGACCTCCAAAAGAGTTTGCAGCTTGGTGTGGCTGTTGCTGGGAACAAGCCTCGGAGACTTACCATCTCTCATATCCTCGACCAGAGCACGATGACAGAAATACTATCATCCCCCAAATATCACTCAGCTTTGAACTTTCCCAGAGAGCCATTTTCATGCACTAGCTGCTGACCGATGGAGGCTCAATTCACTGACTCAGAGGTTATGAATAAACAGAGGGAAAGAGAGGTGATGAATGGATGACACAGGATGGCCAGGCCCTGGGTCAGAAGGACACAGGACCTCTTTGACAGTAAAACGTGGGATTGATGTGCAGAAGCTCATTTCCTTCTACAGCCTCAGAGATCACATCTAATTATGCAAGATTTAAGTGACATATCTTATTTTGGTTTATTGCGCCTTTCTTTTTTTTTTTCCCTTTTTTTTTTTTTAATGTTTTATCCATGCAGTTCATTCAAAGCAGATGCTTTGACCCAGTTAAGCTCCAGGCAAAGTTTACTTGGGATGCTCCGGATGAGTTACCATCCTGATGATCCAAGAGTGCTTGAGTCGGCATGCTGGCAACGTGCTGGTTCGAGCAGGCTGAGCTGTGTCGTATGGAGAACATTTCCTCCTGGAGATGCCCACTGCCAGCCAGACCAGACTGACTTGGACAAGCTTCACTCTCCCCCAGTGCTTGCCAAAGAGCTGGGACAAATCATGTTTCAGAGGATCTCTCCAAAGGGCTTCCCCTGGCTGCCCAGCCTGCAACGTGAGCCTGGTTTCTCCCTCCCATGTCCTTGCTTCAGTAAGAAGGAATAGCATTGGTGCTGGTGAGATCTCCGGTGAGGGCTGTTCCCCATGACCCAGGGCTCTACAAACCTCCCTGGTTGCTGGTTGCTCCTTCATCAGATGCACACTGCAGCCAGAGCATCTCCAGTAATATTTTCCTTATACAGCCTTATTAAGCTGCAGAGGGACCCCCACTATTAGGATTTATGCTAAGGAGGCTTTTCATAGCACTTTAAGGTCTTTACAGGTACTGTGATTTCTCTCTCCACCATCGGAAGGAAAGAGAGAGGCTGAGATTTCAGGACAGTCTCCCTGAATCCTCTCCCTTACAGGGGCTGTGAGCATTGTTTTCTACATCTGCACAAAATGCCCAAACTGTCTATTTATTCTGCTGTCACCTTCTCTGTACAAAAGTACTGTCATTTAATTGGTATACCCCACACCCTCCAGTCTCTTGTACCATTCACTCAGTCTCTCTGTACTTACGTACATATGTATTTATGCATATAAAGAGCAGTGGTTACATCTGACCTGTCAATCAAGGGTTCTCAGAGGGAGGCTGATCAATTTGACCTGTTACCATTAAGTACCTTCATTAAGGATCAAGATGAAAGGGGAAGAAATCCAAGAAATTCAAAAGTGGGACAAGGATGTGGATCGGAAAAAAAATAAAGAAAATGTTCTGGAGCGATCAGTAGCATGGTCAGGAAATGAATACACAAAATCTTCCACTTGGAAAATAAAAGTTAAGACTGCTGAAGAAAGATGATCTGAAACAGCTATTCAGCTCAGAAAAGTAGCCTGGCAGACACGAATTTTAAACTAATGCAGCAGGGTCAGCTAGGAGCAAGTGGGGCAGGCAGAGTGCCTTCTCACCCCCCTGAAATCCCATTTTTCAAGGGTGCATATGCTATTCTGAATGGGGGGTGACACTTAGGACAGGCAGAAAACATTCCCTTGAAGTTGTTATTCATTGGAAAATCGGATTTCCAACACATGAAAATATTTAGCAAAACAATATTTGCTTTCCCTGACAACCTGGCTGTATTTTTGCTTTTGTTTTTTTATAGATGTATAGATTAAAAGGTGAGAAGTGTCTCTTTTAACCTTTTAATGTTATTTGTTGATTCTAACTGGGGCTGAATAATTTAATCTGTTTACTCTCTATTGTGCTGCGTGATTTGGGTCTGGATAAAGTCTACTGCAGGCAGGCATCCTACAGACTCTCAGATAGGGAGAAACCTCTGGGGTTTGGGTTAATTGTTTTCAGGTCATATTTTATGGTGAGTTGAAATACTCTGCAGCTACTGTTGGGGTACCCTTCTACAGAAGGGTAGAGGAGCCGTAAGATGGAATTTAATAACCTATGTTTCCTGACTTGTATTAATCATTAACAGAGGTATTGGTCACTGCCAAAGACCAGAGACACCAAGATCGCTAGGCCATGAAAGTGTCTCCTTGGAGATGCTTATTTTAACAATGCGGTAAAAGATTCAGAGAGTAATTCAATCCCGCCCGCCTCTAATCTTCCCTCTTTCCTTCCTCCCATCATAATACCGGCTTAGATGAGCTAAGCCTATCACTCTTCCCATGACACAGCTAATACCACACTCCCTTTGCCACAGCTACCACAGAAAAACAATGTTTAAGCCTCCTCTGTACCTATCTATTGTTGTGGTTGAGCAGCACGTCTCCAGTGGGACCAGTCAGCTTCATACAGTGCCATTGAAAAATCAACACTTCATCATAGAAGTGAAACGTTTTACTGCTGCAGCTCAGGGTCGGGAGATACAAACCGAGAAAGAGAGAGATGGAAAGAAAGAAAGAAAGAAAGGAGGGAAGGAGCAAAGGAGGGAGGAAAGAAAGAAGGAAAATATATCAATTATTCAAATGCCACTGTCAAAGAGACCCCATAACGCAGGAATCGCTGCTGGTCTGTCTGTCATTTGAAGGCAATATACCAGATTCTCCTCTGGCTCTTCCTGACTTTACCCCATTTCAGACGGATCCCTTGCAATCCATTACAAAGGAAAGATTTTCATTCATTTCAGTGCACCATAGCTGTGGACCTAGTTACCCGTATTGCAAGCAAATATCACCCACCTGGCACCACAGGGTGACAGGCTGCAGTTCCCTGCTCACCAAAGAGGCTACTAGAGAGGGCAGAAGATGATTCATATCAGGAGGAAAAATCAGGACCCGAAGCCCTGAGCTGGGGCACTGCACGGGAGGGTGCAGGTGATGCAGGGACGGATCTCCTTGTGCAGCAGCATGCGGTAAGCAGCTGGGGCACACCGCATTTAGGAGTGCGGGGAGCTCTCCTCTGAGCGGAGGGTCATCCTCGACACTCAATTTTTACCTGGCTAGAGATGGAAGAGCTGAAACCCCCACTGCAAAATTGTCCCGGCTTCAGTCACAGCTGAGAGGATACACAAAAGTGACAATCCTAGCAGAAAGGGGGACGTCCCCACACTCCCTGTTTTGCAAGTCACAAGTTTTTTGAGAGGGGACCGAGGTGCAGAGCACCGGCATTCAACTTCTTTCCTTGGGACTGAATTTGTGTGTTCTGGAGGGGTTACCAAAAAGGTAAACAGCAAAACAGCCCAACAATTCATAGGAAATGCTGAAAAAAGGGCAAGCGTTGACCTGCGTGCTGTTGAAATAATTTACTTTTTTGTTCGAACAGCCTCATCTCAGTCTCATTTCAATTCTTCAAGTCCCAAACCATCTGTTCTCTGAAACCTTAAGGTTAATAAGCATTAAGAGCTCCTCCCCTAAGATTAACAAGAACGAAGAGCTCTCCTTTTCAGGGCTTTTCTCCACCTACAGCACGGTCCACCGAAGAAAGCCAACGTGTGCAAATTCATCTTCTCCGCTCACGTCTCCAAACCCACCGCTCCAAATCTATGCATGCAGAAGGAAAGTAAATAAAATAACATCTCCGGTGGCTGCCAAAAAATTCCACAGTTTCTGAGCTGTTGCAACTGTATTCGTCAGTGAAAAAAAATTTCCTGGAAACCTCACTCAGATGGTGATGGCTGGAGTGGGGGGGCTGGGAGGCGAGGGGCGGAGAGAGTGCGGTCAAGGCCAGGGCAGAAGTTCATGCAGTTGGTGGTTTGCGAAAATGTGTTTTGTTTGTTCTGGATTAGGCTGTGGATTCTTAAAAGAAAACATGTTTTAGTAAGCTAATTTCAAATCAGGAGGGGAAGGAGCAGGGTCAAGGGGAGAACAAATTAGCATCTGGATGTCAGCAGAGTGAAAGGAGGATTCAGACGTGGAGGAAAGTGGGTTACTGAGGCTGAGGGCAGCCAAATCTCCTTGGTTATACTCCCCCTTAAAAAATAAATAAAAATTTGCAGCCCCAAACAAGCACACGCAGCAGCAGCACACCAATGCATGTGCAGCCCAAGAAGCAGCCCCTCTCCAGACAGCAGCTCCTGGGGCGGCAGGGAGGATTCTGCCAGGCTATCGCTGGGACGGCGATCAGTTCACACTCAGGCTGAATTCAGACTCAACTTGGGCTGCGTGAGCAGCTTCTGCATCTGGCATTTTGGAGACTGCCTCCTGGGAGGATCAGGATCAGAGCAGAGCCTGATGAAGGCAGGGTGGAATTGCCCTATAAATCCCTTCTCAGTGCAATCACGTCTGTTGCTGTGGGTGAGGCGGGGGAAGGAATAACGTCCTTCTATTAAATGCATGAAAATACATATATGGCCCCAAACAACCTTTGCGGCTTCATCCCCCTCTCTGCTTTCTGGCTAGCCCCTGACCAGCAGTGACTGGCAGATGTCTGCTGTTTCAGACACATGCACGGAGCCATCACTCTTGCTCAGGGAAGAAGAAAGGCAAAGGGGGGGGATAAATGCAAGAAAATACAGCATGCCATCAAGAATTTCCAGGCAGGCCTGAATAGCTCACCTGCAGATGAAAGCAGAGAGATCAGCCTGCTTGTGATCACACAGAGCGAAGGAATCACCTTGAGTCTATCAGAGTCCGGGCACCATAACTAGAGGCTGAACTTGTCCTGGGAGGACTCTTCCCTCTACGTTGGTGCTTTCCCAGAGCTCTCCCTCAACCTGTGCTGAGAGGCAGGTAATACTGAGGTTGGACGTGTGACTGGGCTGTTCCCCAGTGTCACCATCCAGCTCTGGTTGATTCACGCCATGCTCAGGCCCCTCTCAGATCTGGGCAGAGGGCGTTGCACATGAGCTGTACAATGGCAGAGCATCTCCCTGAGATCTGAACTCCTCTGTATGTGATTCTGCAGAAAACACGAACATTTGGCCTATTTTATTAATCTTTGTAATTGTTATTCTTGGGTTTACCCATTTTATTAATCTTTGTAAATGTTGGAGGGGGTGTTGGCCTGCTACAAGAAATACTCGTGACTTCTGCAGATGGGTATATTTATCTTGTGACAAAAGGAGAAACATAAAGGTATAGGAGTATTTTGGTTTGTTGCTTCTTGCTTTGGCTGTAAAGATCAGTGAGTGAGATTTCTGTGACAGTAAGAAGAGCCAAAGTTTAGCATTCAGTCCTGTCCTGTTGTCTCCACTAGAAATTTACACTTCTGTTATGAGCACTGAGAAACAGGAAAATTGCTCGAGTGCATCAGGTCAGAAGTGGAGCCTCTTACCCCATCTCTGAGAGTGGGAAGCAATAGATGTGTAGAGAAAATGTAAGAAATTCACTTTTATGGAATAATCTCTCTGTAAGGAAAATAATTTTGTGCTACTCCTTTTAGAGATCAGCTTTCAGCAGTAAGTTTTATATTGCATCCCAAAGTTGACACTACTTTTGAAACCTTAACTCTGCACAGTCCTGGAAATACCTGTCTGAGTGCTCCATAGTCTAGTCAAATCAAGGTGAAAGCAGAGACTGTCACTTGACACAGATCATGGCTTTTTACCCTCTTTTTGCACATGTAAACATTTGTCATCTTCTTTTTCATCTCCTCTGGCCTTGCCTTCTCCACTGACACCTTCCCAGTGCTCCATTCCCATTCTCTTCCCTGTCACCCAGTTCTCCAGCCTTCTCTCAATGCTCTCGTCTCTTTTGTCCCTCTCCTGTCGGTGCAAACATGCTTCAGTTTCTCCCAAACCTGAAGTCTAACCTGGCTCTCCCCATCTTTTCTCCTACACATCTTTTGCAATCTAACATCCGTCTACAGCCCTTCACTGAAACTGCTCCCATTAACATCAATCTTTTCCCAGCCAAGCTTCAAGCCCATGCTGGATGCCTGGAGGGCTTGGACCTGCCAGCGCCATCCGTGTGGTCACTGGACATACTCTTCTCTTTGAGATCTTGTTCCTCTTCATTTCTAGCACTCTTCCCCCTCTTGGTTCTCCTCCCACCTTTCCAGTCATCTCCTTGGTGTCCTTCTTGGGATTCTCCTGATCTCCCCACTCACTGCCTGCAGGACTGTTACAGGGCTTTGCACATGGTTTCTTTTCCCTCTCCCCATCTCTCTGGGAACCTCATCCACAAACACACCATCTGTACCGATGACTCACAAATCCACCTCTGTCTTCCAACACATCTCTCTTTCTGTCCGGACTGAAATCTTGACCTGTCCTTCTGGCTTTTCCCTATAGATGTCTTGCCAGCAGCTCAAATCTAGTCTAGACTGGGCTTTTTTTATAGTTAATGGGGAAACAAAAAGGAACTTTCAGGCATGATTTACCTCATTCTCATGTAGATACCTAAAATAAGTTGGATTAATTGCAGCCTGTGAGTTCCTGTTTCTGCCATGGAAGTCTAGATGACAGGTAGGGAAATCCACACTGTCGACACCTACGCTGGGATGGGGTGAATTCCAGCTGGTGTGATCCAGGTTACAAATCAAGCCCTGCGAGGTTGCTCAGATGAGGGTGTAACTTTGGGCTTTACGTTGAGGGGCTGGTAGAACACTGAAGCTGAAATGTTTAGTAGCATGCATGGCCACCAAAAACCCTCAGGGGGCAGCTACTCCAAGGCCAAATGGGAAGAGATGGAGACCGAGGACTCCACGTTCTTCAGGAAGGGATGATTTACTTGTGTACTGATATGCACCAGCATTAAGATGTCTCAGGATTTAAGTAGTGTTGGTCGCAGGGAAGCTAACATGGGGTTTGCAGCCTGTTTTACTCCCAGAACTGTCCCATCTTCCCTACAGTGCCAAAGGTGCTGGTCAGACATTACACGTGGTATAAGGATCCATGAAAAGTGGCAGCAGTGAGGCTTGCAGCCTTATGCAGCATGCTACCTGAGTGCTAGCACTGTCACCGCTGGGGAGGTTTTCAGACAATGACACCTGCAGGATCTGTGATTTGCCTTTGGGTAGCACGACAAGACATTTCTTGGTTTTCTGTTGTGACTTTGTTGGTTGTCCATTACAATCTCAGCTTGACCTGTGTTTGTATAGATTGGAGTCATTCTGTTCATCTCATAAGCTGGCCTGTGTAGATGCATGATTTCCAGGTAAGGGTGACTCAGGCAAAGCTTTCTGTTCCCTTCAGAAGCAGCAGCATCCTGTGTGGGGAAGCCCAAATAACTTTTAAGTAACCTGCCAGGGCAGGACCAGATGAGGAGTCAGAGGATCAAATGCATATTCCCCTGGCAAGCAAAGACAGAGGAGAGCTGTGCCACTTTCATGCCATATTATCTGCACTTGTATCTGCCCTCCCTCCGGCTCCACCTCCTCTGTCCAGCCCGTCTTTCCTCCTCCTTTGCCAAGATCCTTCCTGGCCAGTGTCCCTGTAGCTCATGGAGAAACTTCTCACAAACCTCTCAAACCTTTAGCACATGCTTCTCCCCACTTCCAGAGAGATTCCTTCTCAGCATCCTGGTTTAAGTCCCCTCTAAAGCTCTTTGGTGCAGACACCTGGCAATAACAAGGCTGCTGGGCTTCTTAGACAATTTTTGTCATGCTCGCTAAGAGTGGGCATTGTTTCCTTGAATTTCCAGCTTGTGATCATAAGTAACTTGCATGACATTGATGATAAATGCTGTGGGGAAAGGATCATCTCTTCCTGTGTTTTCACACCACCAAGACCAGGGCTGTCAGGCAGCAGAGGAGAAGGAAAATGCCAAGGCAACTGGACCAGTGTACAAGGACCCCTTTCTGCAGCGATGATGTCGTGGTAAAACGTGCAGAGGAGACAGCAGTGGGACTGATGGTCCTTCAAGCTGCTTTGTCCTTCACCTGGGTTTCCCAGTCTTGGTTGTGGCTCATCATGGGCTCTTCCAGCCTGTCTCATCCAGCCCCTTCATCTTGCAGGTCCGGCTCCTTCTTGGGCTCTACAGAGTGCAGTGCTTTAGAGTAGAAGTAGAAGAAAAGTTCAGTTTGGGCTTAATTTGAGGTGAGAGTTAAAGCCCATTCAAATTCAGGTGCCTTCCAGTCCCTCCACATTCCTTTGGTTTCTCCCCATATCCCACCATTGTCTCCAGGTCTGTTATGCATTAAACACACACAAACCAGCTCAGAGCTCAGTGAAGCTCTTGGAGCAACGGAAAAATAAAGTTTCCATTCAGTAAAGTTTACAGACCAAGGGACAAATCCTGCCAGGGCAAGCATGGCAGCATCTAGACTTTGGGTCTATTTGGGGATAGAATTTATTCTTGGGCTGAAACCTTCTCAGCCAGGGACCTGTTACACCTTCTGCTGGGCACCTGTTGCAGGAGAGATGTTAACAACACTGGAGAGAATAAAGGGGTTAGGACCTTAACTAGTGTGATGAAAAAGATGAAACTAACGCAACATCACTGAAAGATGAAAGTAGGTCTTGTATCTCCCTGGGGCCAAAAAAATGGATTTTACATGGCCCACTCCTGTGAGGGTGACTGCTGGGATTCCTCCCACCTTCCTTAAGGAATAGGATTCAGCTCCCGGTCATAGACCTCTATGTAAGGTGTGCATAATGCAGACGCCTATGAGTGCATTGAGCATCTGCGCTCCCAGACAGTTGCCAGAGACCCATCCAGTCCAGTCTGCAGAATTACGAAACACGCTTTAAGTGGAAAACTCTGTTTTCTTTCGGATTTCAGAATGACATGTGGTTGCATGACTTTTCTCAGGGACACAGGACCTTCTGGTGTCCTCCTCACAAGGGCTATCCCTGGGAAATTCCCTGCTTTGAATATATATCTGTGGTACAGCTCCACAGAGCAGGAGGAAGACCGTGATTTTGCTGTGTCAGTGTATGAAGGACAGGTCTTGGGGAGAGACACCAGGGTCAGCTGTAGGACTCACACCTTTGTAAAAGGACAGGTTGTGCCATCTGCTGTGTCTTGGTGGCCTTCCCAGCTCAAGCTGCCCCCACTGTGCCCAGGTTTCAGAGCTAGACCTGCAGTCTAAAATGAGAACTTAATGAAGAATAGGGGTTTGACCTTTTCAGGGTAAAAGGGGGCTTCCAGTCTAAAACTGGATACCTCTGAGAGTTAGGCAACGAGTGTGTGGTGCTGGAAATAAAATAAGTTGTTAAACTAGCCATGAACGTGGTGACTCTGGTTCTGGATCATTACCCTGCTGGCTGGCAGCAGTGAGGTCTTCAGCTTCTGAAGGAATTTCCACCCTGAGACTGGTGAGAACAGAACAGCAGTAGCCAAGTCTCTATGCATGAGAGAGTGAATTAGGACCTGCTAACTGCCATGGCCATCGTCATGATGGGAAGGAAATTCCAGCAGCCTCTGAGCCCATTTTATGGGGATGCTGAGAGGTGTTGGGGGAGGGAGGCGGTGGAGTTAGAAACAATCATGATAAGATGCTGAAAGGGGAAGAAACAGAGTAAGGAGATGGAGGTTCCACCAGACTTTTCTTTTTTGCCCCACTGGAGGACTAAAGGGAGGGGGGGAGGATTTAGAGGAAAAATAAACAAAACCTGGCCTGCATTCAGCTCTTCTGAAGGGTGCTAACAGCAAGGAGCTGAATCTGCCACAGATGCATTATTTAAGCCCTTCCAGCCCATGAATTCTTTTTCCAGAAGTTTCCCAGAGTAAGTAGAACTAGTCCAAGACCCAGAGAGCTCTGACATTTGGCTATAAATCTACGTGTCAGCAGTCTGGGAGTGAAAAGGGGAAAAAAGAAGAAAAAAAAAAAGGAAAAACAAACCATGTAACGAAAGAGGGATGAGCTCAGCGCCTGGAGAAGCAAGGCTTGGAGCTGGGGCACAACATCGCAAAGGGTGGCTGGGGGAGACGGAGGGACGGACAGGGCCGGAGGAGATGGCAGTACTGCAGCGTGGCCGATGCACGGACAGGACCGTGCTCCTCCGGTGGGAATGCCGGCGGGATGATCGATAGGTGTTGAGCACTAATGGTACCGTCTGGAAGGAACAGGATGGTTTGTGTAACCTGAGTCCCATTGGGGGAGCAGCCCGTAGGTCACTCCGAGCTGGCCACGTGCCACGGGCATCTTATATGCCTGAACGTGTCTTCCGAGTGAACTTTCAGAACTTCAGGGTTTGGTAGGGCTTTTCTTTTTCCCTCTTTTTTTTTTTTTTTTTTTAATACAACAGAATCTCTGTCTGTGCACGGAGGGAATAATGGATGAGGGCTTGAGCAGCTGCTATGGATGCTGTTTGGATCCAGGGGGTGTTTTCTTGAGGGGATGATTGATGGCTCCTTTCAAGACAACCAGGAACATAAGCCTCCCCTCCCCCTGATCCAGAGATGGGCTGCACACATCCAGTGGCTGCTTCAACAGGCGGGATCGAGGTTAAATCCACCCAGATGCAGGCTGCGAAGGCAGATAACAAGTCTAAGAATCCTGCAACCCTCAGTCGCACTGTCCCTCGGAGATTAAGGCCTTTCAAGTTGAAGCAGCCAATATGGTTTCGATCAGTCCTGACAGATTTTACAGGAACTGCTTTTGTCTTGCTTTAAGCCCTCAGATGCTTGTGTTAAGCTTTTTCCAGCTAGGCGAGGTCAGGCTGGGTTTCTAGGGAAGGGGTTCAAGGAACAGATAGGGGAAGAGGGGATCTGCATTGCATGCCAGCAGGAGCACTCTTATCTAGTGTAGCGTTGCAGCACGGTTGGCCAAAGCAGACATCTGATCAGAGGTCCCCAGACTACAGGTCATTGGGCTTCCAAAGTGCTTTTCCCCAGAGCTAAGTTATTTGTCCCACTGCTCCTCCTGAAAGCCCCCAGTATGGATTTGGGGAGGTTGCTGTTATATCCAAGTTGCTATCGAGGAGTTTTGCAAAGAGCTTTTAAAGCATCTGCTGCTCTCCATAGCAAAGACTTCTTCTCCATGGAGGGGGAAACAGCTCTGGTTCCTCCCAAACAAAGTGCTGTGGGTGGTCAGGGTGAACTGCAGCCCAAATGACCTTCTTGGCAAATGCCTTCCCACGAACCTTCTTTGCCTCTTCAGTGTTTTTAGGCTGCAAGACAAATGCAAGGTCCAGTGCGACAAGGCATGAAAAATATTTTCTTTTGGTGGCTCAAATGTGTCTCTGAGGCATTAACATTGTTTCATGGAAAATATCAATGTGAATAAACTACATTCCCCTTTCTGGCCACATTGGCTTAATTCTCAGCTTAGAACCTTAAAAGAGATCCCTGCAACTTGGCCAGAAGCATGTTGAGCCTCTTACTCTTTCCATGCCATCTCATGACAGAGGTGATGGGACAGACTGCACCCTTGCAAGGTTGTGGATGACGGGGGGGGGGGGGGGGGCTTGTTTTTAGCTGGGGCTTGGAATGGAGACCACCAGAGGTCCTTTCCAATCTCATTTATTCTGTGATTTTATGATGACCCCTTCAAATCTAAAAATACAGTACATCCCTGGACCATCAGGATGCAGGTGAGAGCTGAGGATAAACCATGACCAGTCCATCGAACCCAGCTATGAAGTTATGGGAGAGGAGAAGCCAGCTATGTACCAGGCTGGGAAAATTTGCCACTCTGTTTGGGGAATACAATTTAAACCCCTCTCTATTCCAGCACTCCTCTAAATAATCTCTCAGGCTTTGTCTCACTCCACATCCCCCTCCCAAAACCCCTTTTAGCCTAAGAAAACCTCTTACCCTAAGAAAGTCTTGTTTTTCATTTAATGAGAAAGAGGTGTAGGTTTTGGCATGGGCAACAGCAGGAAGCCTGAAAAGAGAGAGATTAGTTTCAAACCATCACTTCATAGACGGCTTCTGCCGTGCATGCTTCCACGAGCATTTACAGACCCTCCAGAAAAACATTAATTCACTTTATATTTCAAATCTATATGAATCAATTCATAAACCACAGCTATATGAAACTACTGGAAGGCTGGAAACAGCTTCAAATAGCCATCAGTCGATTCTTTTGTCTAAGCCACACCAAGGTTTACCTAAAGCATCTTTGGAAGAAGGCGAGAAGAAAGCAGAGCAAAATCAGCAGTATAATGATGGGACACGGGCCATGTCTGGGCCAGCAGGTCTTCAGTCAATACGCCGATAGATCCAAAATGCCACTCTGGTGCAATGAGAGCAGCAGATCAGTGGCACTGAGCGTAGATCCAGAGGACTTTGCTGGTCCCTGACACCTGGACCAGCACCCTTTCAGATCCAATGGGGCATTCACAGCCCCGTTTATACACACACACGTTGCACCAGGTCAAACCAGCACAGGTGAACTGGAGTCCAGCCAGGTGAATAAATACACTCATCCTTCAGCCTGGAACGGGGGATTCTTCACCCCAAGGAGTTTGCATCTGTGTTTCTCTTGGGCTTGTTCTCTAACTCGGACCTGGTTCAAGGCTAGTTAACTTCAGATACTGCAGGGAAGGAAGATAATTGTTGCATTTTTACCATAGTAACAATTCTTCTTTTTGCAAACTCGGAGACAGCAGCAGCCTCCACGTATGGGCGAGCGTTTACTTAGTAGCAGGAAGCCTGAAATTTGATGCTGTCTCCACAAAAATCCTCAAGTACATTTAACAATAGCCCTTGTTTATAGGCATCAAGCAGTTTGTTTTCCTCCCTTTCCTACAGTGATGCAACAGCCACCGCTGAAGAATTTGCTTTCTGAGCCAGAGGCTGCTTTTCAGTGCGTTTCAGTCCACAGAGTTTTTGGGTTGATTTCCAGGGAGCAGATTCTGGTTTCATCGGCTAAAGATCTTCTACGCTGTCAGAGGGAGGCTGGCCTCTCCAGGGACTGATTCATCCTTTCTGGGGTTGGTGTTCAAAGGGGTGCATAAATGTAACTCAAGAACAAGGTTGGGAAGCGAGAACATGGGTTTTTAGTCATGTCCCCTGCTACAGATTTCCTGTATGGCCCTTGGCTCTTCTCTTAGTCTTATTGAAAGTAACTCGGCGTCCACCCACCATGGGAACTGACCCAGGTTTGGGGTCTTCTGTTTGCATCTTCAACATGGGTGTCATCATGGTGTGCCCAAAAAAGAGTGGATATACTTCCTTGAACACAGTTCATGCTCGGAAGATGCGGTGAAAGGAGCAGCGTAAGCACACCTGAGAGACTGCCAGAGGGGTGTTTTGGTGGTGGAGTCCTCACTTGGGCAGTGTGGTCCAGTGGGCACAGGTCGGCTGGACTGGGGCTCCAAAGACCTGCTGCTCTAGGCCTGTCCCCTCACTTGGAGGATAAGAACAGACGAGACACCCTGTGGGGTCACATTTGTGATTCAGCCAGCCCATACTCTGGGCAGAAGCAGTGGCTGTTTTGGGCCATCTTCTGTCATCTTCTACCCCCTCATCCCCCAGCAGCCACAATTGCTGCTCTGGGGAGGTGACAGTGCCCAACCCTTCCTGGTCCCTTTAGAAATCACTTATTCCTTTGTCCATCAATTCGTTTGATCCCTTGCTGATCCCATCTGCCTTCTGCGGCAGCTGCTTCCAGACATTCACTGCCCTCCATTCAGAAGTACTTTCTTTCATCTATTTTAAGTATCTGCTAGTTTTGTTGACTGCCTTCTAGCTCTTGCATTACGGGACTTGGTGAACAACAGTTGTGCATTCAGCTGACTGATTTACTCTTTCCAAAGTTTAATTATACCCACTACAGCATCCTCATCTCCAAATTGAAGAGTACCAACCTTCTCGGTCTCTCCTTATAGGGCAATTCAAATACCTTTGGGCAAGTCCCTGTAAGCTTTCTGTGCCAAAGTTTTCAGCTTTGCCATGTAGGATATCATTCTTGTTAGCATCCTTTGGCTGCTGCTTTCAGTAAGATCCCTTCTCTCCAGGAAGCTGCAGTACATTCATGAGCAAACAAAATTAAACAGAACAACAGCAAACTCCTGCTGGTAGCACAGGGCCCAGGACCCACAGCTGTGCAGGTCTAAATCCACCTCTCGAGAGGCAATGGACTCTTACTCTGTCCACCTAAAAAATTATCTCCTCTGGTTTTTTTTTCCCAGAAGAGCTGGGACTCCAGTAGCATTTCTGAAGGCTCTTCTTGGGCTATTCTACAAACACTTGTGAGAAGATGACATTCCTCATGAAGGAAAGGGCAGATGAGAAGGTCCTTGTTGGTTTGCAGAAGAAAGCTCTTTCAGCAACCTAGCCCCCAAAAAGTTACCTTGCAATGCAATGCACAAGTGAATTCCAGCAGTTGTCTGAGGGCTGCACCAACTGTCTCATCTCCTGGGTGTCAGGGAAAAGAGTATCGCCTGTCATCTTAGCAAACAAGACATCCACACCCCTCAGGAGACCAGAGACAACCTTGCCAAGCTTAACCTCTGGAGGATGACTCTCATATCCTGTCCCAGAGGTCAAAGAGAAATGGTCAAAGTGACAGGCCAGTAGAATGGGGATGGGAGGGAATGGTTTAATCATGTAGCAACCCTGCCACATTGCCCCATGACTGCTTCCAGAGCCAAAACCATCTCCAACGTACAACCCTGGTACAGCACTCTCTCATGCTTAAAAGAAAAAATAAAATAAAATCTCTGCAAAGAGTAGGTGTCTTGTGCTGTGTATGCAATGCAAAATGATGGGAAAAAAACATAAAAGGAGCATTTCACTACCTCACTAGGCAAATATCACCTCCTGTCACCTCCCTGTACAGGACTTCCCTGGACTGTTGTGGCCTTCTTGGTTTAAAATAAAGTGGGCAGCATGGATAAAGCATTGCAAAGGCTCCAGATTTTGTAAATCATCCATCTGCCCTGTGAGCAATGCAGATCCTGATGCCTCTAGGAGCTGAACAACAGACCTCTCCCCACCATGCCTAGAGCCAGGGTCTCTTATCATCAACTTTTTTATGAGGGTTTTCAGTGTTTCTTTGGACTTGGCTGTCTGCAGCTGTTCCTAGGAGCTTGATAACAGACATGGACAGAGATGATGGTTTGTTACATTAATCTCTTTGTCCTTCTAGATTGCAAGTGACATCTTCTGCCTGTCCTCCAGGTCCACAAGGCACTTTGAGGAAGAATGTGATTGTTTAAAAAAAATGAAAACTTGCCATCTTTCAGCATCAGACAGGAGAAAGAGAACAGAAAATACGTGTTACATATACAGTTCTGTTGGATGAAATGCCGGACTAGGATATAGAAAAGCGGCTTCTTGAATCTGTCATCTTTATAACATTACTTTTCCTTTCCATGGATTTATTTCTGATCCTTCTTTTTTCTCTTCAAATGGCAATTCTTCATGGTGTGGATTATTTCTTGCAAACACACTTGGTGGTAATGCTTTATCACAAAACAAGTAAGTATTGGTCAGAACAGCAGAAGTGTTCACAATAAATAGGCAGGAGACAGAGAAGCCGCACTCATGCCTTACCCCAATGGTCCTTGCAGCACTTTGGGGAAGAAGATCTAGCCTGCAAAATTTTCACTGGCCTTTACTCAGGCCATGTTCAATGAGGGTTCATTTCACACTTCATTACTTGAATGCAGCCACGCGTACCTCACTGTGATCACTAGATCCAACATCTGGGTTCCCCTTGGCATTTGAGATCTGCTTGAAGACCATTGTGTTGTCGAGGTGAACTATGCTCACGTGTGGCATCTTGTACTTGCTCTGCTTCGTCAGGCTGTTTGAGGGACATGGCCAGGGTTTTACAGAGAAGGCTGAGATTTCATATTCAGTTTCAATCCACAGGGAAAATAAAAAGTCTGCAGAAAACCCTAGACCACACAAGCCCAGTGGAGACCAGCCCTTCTGTGAGCTGGAAGATCTCATTGAGTTGATGAAGGATGACAAGTGCTTTTCCCTGCAAGGGCTGATCAATGAATATGCTTGTGGCAAACAGGGCTACTTGGCAAGTTGTGCAAAGCGAATCACTACAGCAGATGAGACCCACTTTCTCCCAGCGTGTCTCGCTCATGTCCTGTGTGTTCATATTAATGTGGATTTTACCCTTACTTATAAGCCCATCAACTGCAGAGATGCCTGATAATATACCTAAATGAGGTCTGGATCATACTCAGGTTGCAGTTAGAGGTAGCACATGGTTCCCTGAACCTGACTGTGCAGATGAAAGCACAGATACCGGTGAGCAGGACCCAGAAAGGGCTATATCTTCTCAAAAAGGTTTTAGGGACCCATGCAGTGCCAGTGCTATGAATAAATAAGAAGTACTTCTCACTATCCATTCAGCACCTCTCAGCAGCACAAAATTCCCTTTAAATAGACAGGCAGGAAGGAACAATCCTTTATCTTTCAATGCAGTGAAAGGCAGCATTGTTGGGCCGGATGGTTTCATTACCCCCTTGCGTGCGATTCCATACACCAGAGCTTATGTTCCGAAAAGTGAAAAATGACCTGTTATGTGTGTGCATGCATGCATACACAGCTTCTCTCCGCGTCTCTGCAGCAAGGCACCCAAGCAGGCTTGGGTGGTTACATACCTTGTCAAAGGGACAAAGCCCCGCTCTGCGGTGCTGCGTTTTTTGGATTGGCTCCGTATTCCCTTGTCTCCACCAGACAATTAGGAACAGGCCTCCAGGAGTGCACTGTGCTCTGAGAAACCCAGAAAAGCCTCTGCCAATCCCCCGGTGACCCCGCGACCCAGAGGTAACATCCATACTAAGCTGTTTTTAAGACAAACAGAAGGAAATACTTAGGTGTAAAATTACTTGGCAGAAGCTGACCCGTTTCCTTTTTTGACGGGGCAAAATAAATAGGATAATCATCCATGATCCTGAAAAACCCAACCACCCACTAAGAGAAAAGGGGGGCTGCACACTCCTTTCGGATGGTACTCTGTGGCCCATTAAACCAGAGAGACATGACTGCCCTAAACTATCCTCTGTCATGCAGCCAAGTGCACGAGAGGAGCAGGGAGTGGGAGCCAGCAAGGGTCCTCTTGCTTCCCCACCACCCTCTTATCAAGACCATCGTCTCCTCCCTCAAGGGCTCTTCTGCAAGCTGCAGGGCTAGAAGTCCAAGGAAAAGGGCTGGGATACTGACCAGGTCCCCCAAGATCCTTTGAGGTTGTTTTCAAAGGATTCTGGGCAATTCCAAGTAGCTTCTCCCTCTCTACTCTCTTCCCAAATGCAAGTCATGTGGAAGCAGCAGCAACCTGGTGGGGAGGGAACGCAATGAGAGATTTGCCAACACGACAGCCCCCACCTCGGTTGTCCCAAGGGGGCCCTCCAGCCCACCCATGTCCCTACAGAAATGTGGACACAACACACATCACAGGGAACAACACAGAGATGAGCCCTTGGCACCACTCTTTGGCATTTGAGATCTCACTGGGCAATGGAGGAGACTAAGGCCAACACCACCCCTCTCCAAGTTTGTTGGCTAACCAAAGTTCACCTTCTAGACAAGCCTCTCAAGTCAATAGATGGAGAGAGACATCTCCAGAGGGTGCTCTGCCCATCCTAAGGTCTGTATCTAAGATGAGCAAGGCAAATTCCCTCCTTAACCTTCAAAACAGCTAAACTTGGGGCAAACTCACCCATGGAGCTGGAGACTATACAAGAAGCTGAGGATACTTGAGCAGCCCAGCAAACTTCACTTCTCTGGGAATTGTTACCACCAGTTTGAATTTGCTTGCAGATTTTGTTTTGTTCTAGATGGAAAACAATCAATGTGTAGCATAAGATAATGTTACGCTAGACCATGCTACGTAATGCAGTCAACATCGGGGACCACAGGCAGCAGTCGGTGCCAAGGCACTGCTCAGCCATACCATAAGGAAATTTGTGGCTGTCACAGAGGTAGGACCCTTTTGCATCTGCTGAGACGTGGTAGGGGAAGGAGAGCAAAGCACAGAGGTACGCTGCTCTTGGGGAGGGAGCACAAAGCCACAACCAGAAAGGAGCATCCCACTCATGTTCTCCAATGTTACTGTTCTGGTTGGGGATGTGGTTTTATGGGCAGATTACCAGTAGAACTGGTAAAACCAGTAAAAAGACATCCCAGTTAAACTTCAGTTACGATAAGGATTGGCTCAAAAAGGAGAAAAAAAAAAATCACATCCCAGACTGAAATGATTACACTGGCCCATAGCCACATGTAGAGCAAGGCACAGGCTATCTGCATGAACAATGTAACTCTTAATTCCCTTGTCTCTTCTTTTCTCCTAACCAATTCTTTTTTTCTTTTTCCCCTTGCTTTACCAATACTTTGGGAAAAAGCAATGAAAGAGAACAAAAAAAAGCGCTCCTCTGCCTAATGTAAACAGTGGGAAACAGTTAATGCTGTTGTTTAAGGAAATAATATCTTTCATTATGCAGCAAGCATTCTAACAAAGCCAGAAATTTGACAGCTTGGTTAAATCCCAGCGACTGAAAGTTTAGATGTAATTTAAATGCATTTGATTAATAAATTAAGAAAAGAATAAGTTGATCATTTTCATTTTAATTATTTCTTTAATGTAACCCTTTGGGTTTTTTTCAGGTGTTGACACAATAACAGTGACAAAACCAAAAAAAGGTATTAAAATTCTCTTATTTCCATCAGCATGATCTGCTGCTTAGCCCTACTGAACTCCATCTTCAGATGTTCACTACATGAATTGCCTCACTGCTATATCCCATCTTCCCTTTTCGTGGTTTTAAGTCTGATGTAAACATGTAACTTGATGTTTCATCTCTTCTCCCCTCCCCACAAGGCAAAGGAATATGTATTTGAAAGTCAAACATAGTAATTTTTAAACAGAAAGTATCAGGTACATTTTTAACCATTAGAATAGATAATCCCACCACCTAACAGTTCTCCAACCTAGTTTTAAATAGCAAATACATTTGGGAATAGTTTCAGAAGGTTTAGACATTGCAGTGTAGATGTCCACAACCGCATAAGTCACTCTAAACTCCCTTTCAGATTAACGGAGGGACACGTATACCTTCACCAATTGAGACAACTCAGCCTAAAAGGATTTGCAAACAGGTAACATGAATCACTCTAGAAGGAATTACTACTTTTTTGCTGTAGAGGAATTTTAGGTAAACCACTCTGATGTAAATGTTATCATTCAAACAGTCTGATATTCAATGCAATTTATCATATATTATTGTTGGTCTAAACACGTGATCCCACTTAGCGAGCTGAGGTGGATTCAGATGGGATGCATCTCTGTTTTGTGTCACAGTGGAGAGTAACCTTAAAATTTAGGAAACCTTTTTCATTTTGCTGATGTTCTTCACACTCTGGCTACCCCAAGCCCCTCTGCTGAACAAGGTTACTGTCCTTTTTCTTATCTACCCACCTTGTGATACACCTTAATCTCCACCAAGTCAGACCAGCATCAGTCTGAAACAAGTTCACTAGCACAGACTTCAGCTGATGGGGGAAAACAAACAGGGAATAGGATTGGTCAGAGATCACCTTATAACAACACAGGTGGTTATATATATTCTCATTTGCTTTTGACTTTTTGATGAAAGTATATGTGGATTGGTAAGAAGATATTGTGGACATTTTTTTCCTTAGGAAAAAATAGATTTTACTTTCCACTTGTACCTCAGAAAATGAAGCTCTTCATCAGGCTGATCAACACATTTTGGAAGGTCAAGTATCATCTAGCCTGTGTCAGATGCATCAACCTGGAATGAGACCAGTGGGGAAAGAATTTGGATACTTTCTATACACAGTGGCAACTCCAGACAATTGACTTCGCTTGGAGACTTAGGAACCTAAGATGGAAACATCCTGGCTTCATCAGATGCAAGAAACATTCCTTGCAAAGTCATACTCATGTAACTTTGGGGAAGCATCTAGGAGTTCCCCGTGGTGTCACCACCCTGGAGAAAATTCAGTTAGCAACTGCAACATCTAACACAGAGGCTTTGAAATAATTTTGTCCAAATTGCCACAGTTCTCTTTACACAGGAAAAGGGAAACGCAGTGACCAAGCACACTCAGAAAAGACGTTTAAGACACCCCCAAAGTGCTCCTCACTGGGTCTCCCTGGCTCTGATTTTGATGCTTTTTTCTTCATTGCACAGCTCTTTAAGAAGCAATTCTCTGCTACCAGCCCTGCTCCAGAGAGCCATCTTTTGGCAAGGGATCTGCATCCACACTGAGGACTAAAGAAGTTACTGGGAAAAAGCTCCTGGATCCTTAGCTCAAGTGTACTCAAGCCATTAGTGCTTAATGAGTGAAAAGGTAGAGGGTAGAGCCTGGAGAAGTAGAGGCATTAATAGTGAGAAAGAAGAAAAAGGCAAAAGAGAAATGGGGAGAGCAAAGTAGGGCTGGTAGTGATGCCTTCATTACATACACAGGATCAGGTAAAACATGAAACAGAAAGGTCACTCTCGTGGTTTCAGCCCGGCCGGTAACAAAGCACCAGGCAGCCGCTCACCGCTCCCCCCACCCC